>NC_041391.1:189778740-189856784 GCF_002162155.2 Triticum dicoccoides | reverse complement strand
CCACATAAAGGGCTTTAAAAGAAATGCCACAGTCGGGCATCTGAGCGACGCCACATAAAGGGCTTTAAAAGAAATGCCACAGTCGGGCGTCTGAGCGACGCCACATAAAGGGCTTTAAAAGAAATGCCACAGTCGGGCGTCTGAGCGACACCACATAAAGGGCTTTAAAAGAAATGCCACAGTCGGGCGTCTGAGCGACACCACATAAAGGGCTTTAAAAGAAACAATCATAATGAATATCCCTAGAGGTAGAACCATCCCAGAGATACTCGATAATAACAATAATATCACGAGTTAGTCAACAATAATAATAACCATCGTAGATATCACAAGTCACGAGTAGTAATTCCATTTTCTGGTTAACAGTTTCACCTCCGAAGACCGACGCTAAGACCGACACCTGACCCATCCCAGACTATAATCCTTAACCATGGACACAGCTATTCGAATAGGTTTATTCTCTGCAGAGGGTGTACTCTTTACCCACGAGTAACGGATTTCTTTAGTCCATCGGGACTAATTCCGTCTACGGTCTTTTTGTTGAAAACACACCTAACTTGCACACACCAGCTTATCTTACACGTGTCTGGAATCACCCACGACACCTATTAAGCAAACTCTAAGTGGGGAGGCTACAACCTCGCGTAGCATGGGATCAAATTTATATCGCGCGCTCTAAGGGGTGGCCTCCCCTCTCGGTCCCAACCGGAAATACCCATGCCCCCGGACCAGGTGGCCTGCCTACCAGCTACAACCGGTATCTTCCACCATGGCCTCTCTGTACGGTGTGTGCTGGAAAGAGGTTGACAACTTACTGAACCGTACTCTACTTGCTGTAGAGACGAGTGGTAGTACGAAACAAGTATGGGGGTTACTGGAACAAGACTCGATCTACGGTCGACTCAGGAGGTTCAAGTATTCCCTGCATGATTAGCATGACGAAAATATTTCATCCAACAGAGTGACCGCTCATATCACCTTACCATGCCATACCGGACATAACCGTCCCGACGGAGACCGGCGACAAACTCATGCCTATCCAAGGCCGAGGTTTTCTCGGGTTCCTGCCGGTATGCATGCAAGGCACATGAGGGTGATTATCATCACAAGTGTGTCCATTTCCAACAGCATGGAAATCAACAACATGCACCCATGCATATGATCATATCACATGAAATAACAAGTCCTTCGAAATGCGGTGGTGTTATAAATGTATCAACGATCACACCAAAAATATTATGCCGGGATTCAGAATGCTTGCCTTCAATGTTGTGGAGGGGTGAGGTGCTCTCCAAAACTTTTGAAAGCTTCTTTTCTCTCCCCAAAATCCTATTTAAAAATATATTTGAATTAACACACATTTCAAAAACAGAACCAAAAAGTTGTTTCAAATTTTTTTCAAATAAATCTTAAAATAAACTAGATCTAATTTGAGGAAGGTAGGAAAAAGAATCATTTCATTTGGACTTATATTTAAAAAGTTATAGCCAGTCAAAGATTTGGTCAAATCTGTTATTTAAAATAAAACAGAAAAGAAAACGATTCAGATAGAAATACGCTTTCGGTACAGAGGAGGCGTACTTGGGGCTTTACGCCTCCACTTAACCACGTGGACAGACACGGGGTCGCTGACAGTGGGTCCAGAGGGCCCACTGGTCAGGCTTAACCAGTCTTCTCCCTCCTCTTTCTCTGTCCCGAGCGGAGGCGGGACTCCGGCGATCGCCGCCGGCGATTGGCGGCTCCGTTCGAGAAACTGAAGTCATCCACAGGTTCAGGGGGTCGAGGCGGTCCCGCCGGTGGGTGTTACGGCCTCGGGAGTGGACGGGGTCGTCGGTGGTGAGCTTCGCGGTGGACGGAGAGCTTCGGGAGCAGAGTGGCTTTGGGGTTACGGTGGTCCTCGATCAAAATCGAGTAGTGGGAATGGTTTACGGGAGGATGAGGGGGTTCTTGGTGGAGAGAACGGAGAGTGGGAGGCCCTGGTGGTGCCGAATTGGCCGGGGCAGTGGTGGCGGCTGCCGTTGCCGGAGATGGGGAAGAAGACCTTCCCCGAGTCGATTGGCTGCCATGGGAGGACTAGGGGAGCATTCTAAGGCTTCCTGTGTGCCCGGGGTGGCTCGGGGGCCTCCTTTTATAGCTCGTCGAGGTTGGTTCCGCGGTGGCCGGATAAGCTCTCCGGCGAACCGCCTTGCTGTAGCTAGGGCGACGTGGCGGCGACGAGCGCTAGGGGACGAAGCTGTGGATGAGCACACACTGCTCACAGGGGCATGTGGCGAGTGGGAGTGGCTTGGGCGGCACCGACATGGCCAGAGGCTGTCGGGCGGCGGCGGCTAGCGCTTGGCTTGCCGGGCGTGGCGAGGGGCGGCTTGGCGCGTAGCTGAGAGAAGGGGAGCGCGTGGCGTGATGCTGCCGTGTGGGCCAAATCCAGGGGGCCAGTGTGTCGGCTCGGGCGCGTGGCTGCAATACGCGCGCTCTGCTCGCGCTCCGGGCGTGCACGGGACGTGTTCGACACTATGCCAGAGCACGCTAGAGGTCGCGGTCGAAGCTGGCAATTAACAGACCCAGGTTAGGAGCAACTGGAATCCTAGTGGACATGCTAGTATGATCCGAGGTGCAAGGTCACAATGCAAAGACAAAATCATGTCAAAACTGGCCATGCACACCAGGTGTTTGACAAAATGTTAAAGGCTTCTAAGAAACTCTTGGGGTGGCCCAAATCTCCAGATCAAGATCTCCTTAGATGCAAGAGAGAGTGGTGAGGCTAGTTGGTCAAAAGCAGAAACTTGTTAGTGCAAGTTTTACAAAACTTCAATTCTGGACAGGATATAAATGACATTATTTCATGAACCAAAAATGATCCAAAAGGTGCATGCTCCTGGACTTAAGGGTTAAACATGGGGGACTAAAAGTAGGAGAAATAATCAAGGTTTAAAGAGCAAGTAAAAACATGGTTGCTGTACAAACCATCAAGTTGGTCCAGAATGAATATGAGGTTGATTCACTCAAATTTTTCGAAGAACATAAATAGGTTTTTGCACAATGTGAAATAATAGGCTCCTACTGACCTCCCTTAATTTTTGTAGAAGTTTTAAAGAAATATTTAAATAGGTTGTAGTGCAAAATGCACTCTAGACCAGAGAAGAAAAATTAAGTGTAGGGCTCAAAATATTTCATGAATGAAATATATTTTTGCACAAAAGTTATTTAAAAACATCACATGACATCTCCAAATTTTTGTGGGAATTTTAAGTGAATTTATCAAATGGTTGTAGTTCAAATATGGCCATTTAACCTTGAAAAACCATTTTCAGGAAAATAAAGATCAAGCAACTTAATTATTTAATTAGTTACACTGATAAAAGGAAAGTTTTTCTTGAGAGGTTAAACAAGTCCAACAACATTTTTGAAAATTTTTCTCTTTGGGAAAAAAACTCATCATAACAGGGAAGGAAATGATTTAAAAATCAAAATGGAGCTCAAAAATTCAAAGTTTTAAATCCTGGCAAAATTTTGTTCCATTAAAACAAGGCCAAAATTTTGGGGTGTCACAATACTAACCCCCTTAAGAAAAAATCTCGTCCTCGAGATTTGCTAAAAGCGGTGTTAAGAAAATAATTACGCAATGACGATGTGGCTACAGTGAGAGAGCAATAAGTGGTGAAAAACCACAGTGTGAAAAACTGGGGCTGCGCGGAAAAATCTACGGTTCGGGACAAAAAAGGGTGATTTCTACGCTGGATATAAATTTAGGATAACTCCTAAATTTAGATATACGCTGGTTGTACCCGAGAGCACAATGCTCTCTCTGGCCGACAGGTGGACCCGGGGTCCACTGTCAGTCTCCTCTTCTTCTCTCTCTGGCCCTTTCTTCTTCCTCTCTCCCGCGCGCTTTCTCCACCGGCGACGCCTAGTGTGTAGGGCATCTAGGCCGTACCGTGGTAGTGCGCGGTGTGCTAGCTGCCGGTGCAGCGTGCACTCACCTCGCGGGCCAGCGTGCTGTCGGCACTGCTCGCGGATTCGACTCCGAACACCGGCGATCGGCGACGAGCGGCATTGGTGGACTTCGCCCACCATACACCGAGCTCGAGCTATAAAAACGGCCGGGGTGCCTCTCTCTTCTTCCTCACACCTGGCCTCACTTCTCCTCCTCCTTCTTTCTCCATTACTGCTTACAGAAGCTCGGTCGAGGCTCTAATGGCGGAGGTGATGCCGGACTGGTTTGTGATCCTGATATGCGGAGGGCTGGCGACGCTGCTGGGGCTCTCTGTGCTCCTGTGCGCGATGATCTTCGACGAGTATCGCGATGCTGCGGCTCGGGTGTTGGCTCTCCGCGGTGGTGGTGATCATGAGGAGTAGATGGAGTGTGCCGGGTGCTAACTGTTGTTAGGGGGTGATTAGCTGGATGTAACGCCATTGCAAAGTTTTGCAAACAGTGTATGTGTTCGAATGGTAAAGGTTGTGAGTCTGCTGCGTGGTGCTGTGTGAAATTAAATAGTCCATGTCGTGAGAAAGTGTAGATGTAGCAACTCAGGGAAGAGAAATCTCACTCCAGGATTTTGCGAGGGAAAAACATTTAATTTAAAGGAGCATAAACCACAACAAAAACTACACACATTAGCAGAAGCCAAATAATTGACTCGTCGTACAAACTCAGGGTATTACGCATATGTCACACACATAAATAAATGCTGCAAAGAACAAATACAGTAGTGACGTCTAAAATGAAAATGGTAACTGGGCGGGATCCTGATAAGATGTCTCTGGTAAAGGAATACATTCTTCTTCAATCGGAGGCAGTGGATTGACTAGTCGATGTATGCGTCTCTCCGTGTCGGGTCTCAGTGGTCTGCCGATGGCAATCTGAGGATTTAAATCTGCGAGGCTCTGGAGATAATCCATCACTTGCTGGTTCAAATTCTCTTGAGCAATGATGTACTGGATAAGGTTGGCCAGAACTGGGTCTCTCTCAATACGTCCACCGGGAAAAGATGTTACTTCTCCGGGTGCTGCACGACTCGGAAAGTAATAATATCCTCGTTCGCGGGCATAGGGTACTGCGGATCGAAGACGAGCAATCGCTTCTTTCGCAGCAGCCTCTATGGCCAGGTGTGGGGTTGGCATAGATTTCCC
Organism: Triticum dicoccoides; assembly: GCF_002162155.2. NCBI lineage: Eukaryota > Viridiplantae > Streptophyta > Magnoliopsida > Poales > Poaceae > Triticum > Triticum dicoccoides. The sequence continues at coordinate 189,851,657 of NC_041391.1, read as the reverse complement.
CATGAAGGAAACTTCTGTTGGATCTTGGTTGGGGTCTACAGGAGGAATGTGTACTGCTGCCCAATATTCCGAGGTGGATGGGGTGATCCTCGATTTGAACAGCTCGTACTGGGGTGGCTGGGTAGAACCCATGGTACTGCGGGAAAAATCCCACAATAATTTGACAAAGCTACCTGGGGTTGCATCTGGGGTTCTCAGATGAATGCTGGGGTTCGGCATGACAGGAAAAAGCGTGAGTGTTGTGCACAAAGTGAGGGTTGCTGGGTAAGGTCACAAGGTGGCCTTTATATAGCAATGGAGCCGGGTCGTTTTACCGTGGTGAAAGGTAAAAATTTGCCAGCTTAGCTCCAAAGGTCGGGTCAGTGTCAGAGATACACATATCTCATAAAGAGACGCGTTACTGTGGTTGTCGTCGGGTTGGTTTTGGTAGTTGTGCCCGGAAAAATATGCAGCTATGCGCTGACCAAATATGCAAGGCTACTATTAAAACAGAGGCACAACGATAGGCTGCGTTAATATACACGGTCGCGTGATTACAAAGCGGGGATACATTGAAACTTGGTGCTACTCATACGGCTTAGTCTACCTCGTTTATGTCTTTACGGGCGTGCCTGGTGGATGTCGAGGCTCCTCCACGTGCCTCTCTGCCGGGATTAGTCGGAGATGGCGGAGGAACTGCAGGGTCGGGGTAGTGATGATGACCATTGCGGGGATTGTTGGCCACAACCCCGTTGGAGTGTGCTCCCAATATGCGACGAAGCACTTCTGGGGTTATCGCAGCACCTTGGCCGATGGCTGGGGCAGATCTCGGGGTCTCGATCGGTTGTCAAACAGCACGACTGGGTTGTCGGTGTTGGGCTCGTTTTCTTCTCTCGCCGGGGCTCGACGAACCAGCTCCCCACGAGCTGCGATTAGATCAATAGTGATCTGGTCGAACAGTGCCTCTAGTGCACTTACATAGCGCACTAGGTGCAACAATGCGGGGTCCGTCTCGTGATATCCATTGGCAACTTGGGGTGGTCTACCATACCCTTCACGTCTGGGGTAGTAGTGGAACGAGCGACAGTTAACTCTGGGCGACAAGTGCCTGAGATGAACTATAGCCTCTCGAGCGGCTAGCTGGATGGCTTGTGGCTCAAAGGAAGTTGTCCTTCCGGTGAACCGGTAGGGGCGCTCGGGTGCTAGACTCCTACCGTAAATGTGCACAGTGGCCCAGAATTGGCGGTCTTCACCGCTCATGGGTCCTTGATACACAACATATTCTGGTGGCTCTTCCAACGCGTAGGCACGACGGGTGAGGTTTGCGAGGATGGTCACAAAACCTCCAAGGTTGGTTGCTGTGGTTTCGTTGTGCACTATAGGTCCAGCCATTGTGGCTCGGTTTGGGGTAGCGGCTGTGTGTGCTGGTTTGGTGCTAGCGCGCCCTTTTTATAGGAAAAAGGGGACGGAATCTTCCTTCGCACGCTTGTGAGAAAGGACTATTTAGGGGCCGGTCACTGGCGCATGAGTGACAGGTTAGGTTGATAGGTTGGGCACCGACTGCCAAAAAGTGTTGGGTCACTGTGTGGCTATCTTGCACGAGAAGCTTGGCTGGGGTTTGGTTAAGGTCTGGTGGGTTGGTTTGCCTAAGTTTATTGACCTGGCTAAGATATGATTAGCCAATGGTCAGCCTGGCTCTGATACCAAGTCTGTCACGACCGGGTTTTCCGGGTAATAAATTTACAGAAAAGACCGTCGTGCTCATCAGCCCCAGGATTACTGTTAGCTGATGAGGCTCCAACTTGATACAGAAATTCCACGCAAAATACAAAATATGTAGTACAAGACCATTCTGGCCTGTGAGTACAACAAATGGTTTCTAGTGGTTGATCGCGGAAGCGGGTTATGAAACATCAGTGTCTATGGGACTCCATTTCCCACGGGAACAGCTGACCAGGTTAATTCCTATCTTCGCGAGGCTGCTATCTCCATTGAGTGGGTTCCGGGGCTGGCATCGCGTTGCTCCTCTCCGCGCAAGCAAAATCTGGCCAAGACAATAGCCAGGGACAAGCCAGGGACAAGCCAGTGAGTACTTTGAATGTACTCGCAAACATTATGAACACAGGTATAATATAACAATGATGTGCTAAAAAATATTTTTATGCTCATGACGTCAGTCATGAAAGATAAATGAAACTATGATGCGTGCAAGCAAGTTATTTATAAAAATGCAATAACATGGTAGTATAAAAATTTATGAAACAAATAACAAGTAATGCCACAGTCGGGCGTCTGAGCGTCACCACATAAAGGGCTTTAAAAGAAATGCCACAGTCGGGCGTCTGAGTGACGCCACACAAAGGGCTTTAAAAGAAATGCCACAGTCAGGCGTCTGAGCAACGCCACATAAAGGGCTTTAAAAGAAATGCCACAGTCGGGCGTCTGAGCGACACCACATAAAGGGCTTTAAAAGAAATGCCACAGTCGGGCGTCTGAGCGACGCCACATAAAGGGCTTTAAAAGAAATGCCACAGTCAGGCGTCTGAGCGACACCACATAAAGGGCTTTAAAAGAAATGCCATAGTCGGGCGTCTGAGCGACACCACATAAAGGGCTTTAAAAGAAACAATCATAATGAATATCCCTGGAGGTAGAACCATCCCAGAGATACTCGATAATAACAATAATATCACGGGTTAGTCAACAATAATAATAACCATCATAGATATCACAAGTCACGAGTAGTAATTCCATTTTCTGGTTAACAGTTTCACCTCCGAAGACCGACGCTAAGACCGACACCTGACCCATCCCAGACTGTAATCCTTAACCATGGACACGGCTATTCGAATAGGTTTATTCTCTGCAGAGGGTGTACTCTTTACCCACGAGTAACGGATTTCTTTAGTCCATCGGGACTAATTCCGTCTACGGTCTTTTTGTTGAAAACACACCTAACTTGCACACACTAGCTTATCTTACACGTGTCTGGAATCACCCAAGACACCTGTTAAGCAAACTCTAAGTGGGGAGGCTACAACCTCGCGTAGCATGGGATCAAATTTATATCGCGCGCTCTAAGGGGTGGCCTCCCCTCTCGGTCCCAACCGGAAACACCCATGCCCCCGGACCAGGTGGCCTGCCTACCAGCTACAACCGGTATCTTCCACCATGGCCTCTCTGTACGGTGTGTGCTGGAAAGAGGTTGACAACTTACTGAACTGTACTCTACTTGCTGTAGAGACGAGTGGTAGTACGAAACAAGTATGGGGGTTACTGGAACAAGACTCGATCTACGGTCGACTCAGGAGGTTCAAGTATTCCCTGCATGATTAGCATGACGAAAATATTTCATCCAACAGAGTCACCGCTCATATCACCTTACCATGCCATACCAGACATAACCGTCCCGACGGAGACCGGCGACAAACTCATGCCTACCCAAGGCCGAGGTTTTCTCGGGTTCCTGCCGGTATGCATGCAAGGCACATGAGGGTGATTATCATCACAAGTGTGTCCATTTCCAACAACATGGAAATCAACAACATGCACCCATGCATATGATCATATCACATGAAATAACAAGTCCTTCGAAATGCGGTGGTGTTATAAATGTATCAACGATCACACCAAAAATATTATGCCGGGATTCAGAATGCTTGCCTTCAATGTTGTGGAGGGGTGAGGTGCTCTCCAAAACTTTTGAAAGCTTCTTTTCTCTCCCCAAAATCCTATTTAAAAATATATTTGAATTAACACACATTTCAAAAACAGAACCAAAAAGTTGTTTGAAATGTTTTTCAAATAAATCTTAAAATAAACTAGATCAAATTTGAGGAAGGTAGGAAAAAGAATCATTTCATTTGGACTTATATTTAAAAAGTTATAGCCAGTCAAAGATTTGGTCAAATCTGTTATTTAAAATAAAACAGAAAAGAAAACGATTCAGATAGAAATACACTTTCGGTACAGAGGACGCGTACTTGGGGCTTTACGCCTCCACTTAACCACGTGGACAGACACGGGGTCGCTGACAGTGGGTCCAGAGGGCCCACTGGTCAGGCTTGACCAGTCTTCTCCCTCCTCTTTCTCTGTCCCGAGCGGAGGCGGGACTCCGGCGATCGCCGCCGGCGATTGGCGGCTCCGTTCGAGAAACCGAAGTCATCCACGGGTTCAGGGGGTCGAGGCGGTCCCGCCGGTGGGTGTTACGGCCTCGGGAGTGGACGGGGTCGTCGGCGGTGAGCTTCGCGGCGGACGGAGAGCTTCGGGAGCAGAGTGGCTTTGGGGTTACGGTGGTCCTCGATCAAAATCGAGTAGTGGGAATGGTTTACGGGAGGATGAGGGGGTTCTTGGTGGAGAGAACGGAGAGTGGGAGGCCCTGGTGGTGCCGAATTGGCCGGGGCAGTGGTGGCGGCTGCCGTTGCCGGAGATGGGGAAGAAGACCTTCCCCGAGTCGATTGGCTGCCATGGGAGGACTAGGGGAGCATTCTAAGGCTTCCTGTGTGCCCGGGGTGGCTCGGGGGCCTCCTTTTATAGCTCGTCGAGGTCGGTTCCGCGGCGGCCGGATAAGCTCTCCGGCGAACCGCCTCGCTGTAGCTAGGGCGACGTGGCGGCGACGAGCGCTAGGGGACGAAGCTGTGGATGAGCACGCACTGCTCACAGGGGCAGGTGGCGAGTGGGAGTGGCTTGGGCGGCACCGACATGGCCAGAGGCTGTCGGGCGGCGGCGGCGGCTAGCGCTTGGCTTGCCGGGCATGGCGAGGGGCGGCTTGGCGCGTAGCTGAGAGAAGGGGAGCGTGTGGCTTGATGCTGCCGTGTGGGCCAAAGCCAGGGGGGCCAGTGTGTCGGCTCGGGCGCGTGGCTGCAATACGCGCGCTCTGCTCGCGCTCCGGGCGTGCACGGGACGTGTTCGACACTATGCCATAGCACGCTAGAGGTCGCGGTCGAAGCTGGCAATTAACAGACCCAGGTTAGGAGCAACTGGAATCCTAGTGGACATGCTAGTATGATCCGAGGTGCAAGGTCACAATGCAAAGACAAAATCATGTCAAAACTGGCCATGCACACCAGGTGTTTGACAAAATGTTAAAGGCTTCTAAGCAACTCTTGGGGTGGCCCAAATCTCCAGATCAAGATCTCCTTAGATGCAAGAGAGAGTGGTGAGGCTAGTTGGTCAAAAGCAGAAACTTGTTAGTGCAAGTTTTACAAAACTTCAATTCTGGACAGGAAATAAATGACATTATTTCATGAACCAAAAATGATCCAAAAGGTGCATGCTCCTGGACTTAAGGGTTTAACATGGGGGACTACAAGTAGGAGAAATAATCAAGGTTTAAAGAGCAAGTAAAAACATGGTTGCTATACAAACCATCAAGTTGGTCCAGAATGAAGATGAGGTTGATTCACTCAAATTTTTCAAAGAACATAAATAGGTTTTTGCACAAAGTGAAATAATAGGCTCCTACTGACTTCCCTTAATTTTTGTAGGAGTTTTAAAGAAATATTTAAATAGGTTGTAGTGCAAAATGCACTCTGGACCAGAGAAGAAAAATTGAGTGTAGGGCTCAAAATATTTCATGAATGAAATATATTTTTGCACAAAAGTTATTTAAAAACATCACATGACATCTCCAAATTTTTGTGGGAATTTTAAGTGAATTTATCAAATGGTTGTAGTTCAAATATGGCCATTTAACCTTGAAAAACCATTTTCAGGAAAATAAAGATCAAGCAACTTAATTATTTAATTAGTTACACTGATAAAAGGAAAGTTTTTCTTGTGAGGTTAAACAAGTCCAACAACATTTTTGAAAAGTTTTCTCTTTGGGAAAAAAACTCATCATAACAGGGAAGGAAATGATTTAAAAATCAAAATGGAGCTCAAAAATTCAAAGTTTTAAATCCTGGCAAAATTTTATTCCATTAAAACAAGGCCAAAATTTTGGGGTGTCACAGAGACACCACTGTCCAAAAGGTAATAGATGGTGTGTTGATGATGATCTCCTTGCTCTTATGCTTCAAATGATAGTCTGCCCAACACTCAACTCTCTCTCACAGATTTTGCAATGGTGGAAAGATGATTTGAGTGGAAAGCTACTTGGGGAAGACTAGAGATCAAGATTCTTGTGGTTGGATTGGAATGTCTTGGTCTCAACACATGAGTAGGTGGTTCTCTCTCGAAAAATGAATGTTGGAAGTGTAGGCACGTTCTGATGGCTCTCTCACTTATGAAGAGGTGGGTGGAAGGGTATATATAGCCTCCAAACAAAATCTAACCGTTACACACAAAAGTGCCAACTCGGCCAGACCAAATATGTGAACTCGATGACACTCATTCAGTTCAAAATGTGAACGTTAGGACTTTCGGTGGGACCGACATGATCAACTCGGTGGGGCTGATGAGCTAGGGTTGGAGCAAAACATGATCTTGGTTTGACCGATTACTTCAACTCGGTGAGACTGATTTCAGTAACAAGCCAATAGATTGTTGGTCAGGCAAACTCGGTGGGACCGGTCGCTCCTTTCAGCAAGACCGGAACATTACGAAGGGGAAACAGAGAGTTTGCATTGCGAACTCGGTGGGACCGATCGCTCATGTCGGTGATATCAAAATGTTATGAAGGGAAACAGAGAGTTTGCAATCCCATCTCAGTGAGACCGAGATCCCTATTAGTGGGACTGAACTGATTAGGGTTTTTGGCTATGGCTATGTCAAGTGAACTCGGTGGTGCCGGATAGATCAAATTGGTGGGGCTGAATTTGAATTTAGGTTTAGGACATATTTGGATATGAGAAAGTGGTTGAGGGCTTTGGAGCATATCAGTAAGCATTTTGAACATGCAGACCATTATGCAACACCTCATCTCCTTTTAATAATATTGGCTTTCGTATGGACTCAATGTGATCTTGGATCACTAAAATAGAAATGAAGAGTCTTGAGCTTTTGCCAATAATTGTCCTTAGCATTTTGAGGGGTCCACATCTCTAGTCCATGCCATGCCAATCAATGAACTTTCTGAAATAATCATCTTGAAAGGATATTATTTCAATGAGCTATATGTAGTTAGGAATTACCAAAACCACCCAGGGATTAGTTGCACTTTCAAAAAGTTTTAAACATCAGATTGAAGTCAAAAGGTAACTTCGACAGCGATGGCACACACGCCCGTCCCCGATGCAACCAAGTGAAGGATCGCCCAACGTCAAACAGAGACGGCTACAAATGAATATTTGAGGCAGCACACATGGTGAAAACAACAAACACAAGATTCACGATGCCCTGGGACTCACGTTCACTTTTCTTGCATTACGGGATGAGAATCATGAGTCATGAAAACTCTTCAAAAGTTCTGCCATTGGCCGGGTGGTTAATTCTACTAAGTACAGGTCTGAGTCAGATTAGGCCCGGCTTCAAGTCAACTTCGTCGCTGCCCCGGTGTGCTTTGAATCGGCCTGCTACCTCAGCGATTCGACGCCGCGCCTGGGAGCCGCCAGCAGCCTCACTCCATGATATGTCTCCAACGTAACTATAATTTTTGATTGTTACATGCTATTATATTATCTGTTTTGGATGTTGTATATGCATTATTATGCTATTTTATATTATTTTTGGGACTAACTTATTAACCGAGAGCCCACTGCCAGTTTTTATTTTTTCCTTGTTTTTGAGTTTCGCAGAAAAGGAATACCAAACGGAATAAAATTTCACAATGATTTTTCTTGACCAGAATACACCCAGGGGACATGGAGTCCAAGCCAGAAGAGCCACGAGGTGGCGTCAAGTGGAGGGTGCGCTCTGAGGGGGCGTCCTCCTATCTTGTGGTCCCCTCGGGACTCTCTTGACCTAGCTCTTTCTCCTATATATTCACATATATTCCAGAACCCTCAGGGGGAACCACAAAAGCACTTTTCCACCATCCGCAACCTTCTATTCCCGTGATATCCCATCTTGGGGCCTTTTTCGGTAATCTGCCAAAGGGGGATTCGATCACGGAGGGCATCTACATCAACTCTATTGCCCTGTCGATGAAGAGTGAGTAGTTTACCATAGACCTACGGGTCCATAGCTCATAGCTAGATGGCTTCTTCTCTTTCTTTGATTCTCAATACCATCTTCTCCTTGATGTTCTTGGAGATCTACCCGATGTAATCTTCTTTTGCGATGTGTTTGTTGAGATCCAATGAATTGTGGATTTATGATCAGCTTGTCTATGAATATAATTTGAATCTTCTCTGAATTCTTATATGCAGGATTTGGTACTTTGTATTTCTCTTTGAATTATCGGTTTGGTTTGGCCAACTAGATTGGTTTTTCTTGCAATGGGAGAGGTTCTTAGCTTTTGGTTCAATCTTGCGTGATTTCACCCAGTCACAAAGTAGGGGTAGCAAGACACGTATTGAATTGTTGCCATCGAGGTTGAAGAGATGGGGTTTTCATCATATTGCTTGAGTTTATTCCTCTACATCATGTCATCTTACTTAAGGCGTTACTCTGTTCTTTATGAAATTAATACTCTAGATGCATGCTGGATAGTGGTCAATGTGTGGAGTAATAGCAGTAGATGCCGGTAGGAGTTGGTCTACTTGACACGGATGTGATGCCTATGTTCATAATCATTGCCTTGGATATCGTCATAATTTTGCACTTTTCTATCAATTGCTCGATAGTAATTTGTTCACCCAACGTATTATTTGCCTTCCAGAGAGAAGCCTCTAGTGAAACCTATGCCCCCCGGGTCTATTTTCCATCATATTAGTTTCTGATCTACTATTTTGCAATCTTTTATTTTCAGATCTATAAACCAAAAAACCCAAAAATATTTTATCTTTTACTTAGTTTTGTCTATCTCTATCAGATCTCACCTTTGCAAGTGACAAGGGATTGACAACCCCTTTATCGCATTGGGTGCAAGTGTTTGATTATTTGTGCGGGTGCATCTATTGGGGAGTTGCGTGTTTCTCCTACTGGATTGATACCTTGGTTCTTAGCTGAGGAAATACTTATCTCTACAGGGCTACATCACCCTTTCCTCTTCAAGGAAAAATCCAATGCAAGCTCAAGAAGAAGCACTCCACCAGCCTCCGTCAAGCTTCCACCTCCGGAAGGCCCTTCCACGGCTATCGTTGTCTCCGTCTCACTGCTGGAGTGCACGCCAAGTCGCTTCCAAGTCGCCTCCGTGCAACTCTGCCCCTGAGTCACTAGCCGTCGTTGAGTTGCCCTGGCACTAGACAAGTCGTCCGACCTTGGACGACCTCTGTCTTCAGACCGCTTCCACCTTCGAGTGCCGCCCTTCCAAGTCGACACTACGGTCTCGCGCTAAGTCATCGTGGCCTCCTCTGTGCAGAGTCGTCCTTGACCATAACAAACTCTACCGTCACGAGCCACCTCCACTGGCCGGCTCCACCTCTCTTCACCCTGCTCGCACCAAGTCGCCACTGGTTTGCTAGCCTTGCTCCGGCGCCTTGATAGCTCTGCCCGATTTACCTCATGACACTGATGCCTCGTCTTCAACCCGTTGTTTTCACCGTGTAAGTGCATCTAGTGGCACCCCTAGTTGGTTTTGGAGTATTGACGACAAACTTGGTTGAGGGACTAATGTGTTTGTGAGAATTGCAGGATAACATAGGTAGTAGCCCATATTGATTCGGTTTACCTACCAGAGATGATCCCTAAAAATGTGTTAAGACATTGAAGACAATGGTGGTCTGTGAAGATATTCACATTGAAGACTATGACAAGAGAAGACATCGCATGAAGACTATGGAGTGCGAAGACATAGTTGTTTCGTAGTTTCCTTTTTTCTTTGTTGAGTCATAGGGACCACCGTACTGTTAAGTGAGGTTCAGGTGCACAAAGTCAGAGTGACTCAAGTGCTGCTCAACCAAATCCTATGTCTTCGACCAAAGACAATGGGAGAAAATCTTATCCAGATTTGGATGAGTCAGCTTTGCTTGTAGTCCAAGTCAAGTTGTTGCGTGTGTTTGAAATCTGACTATTGGACACGTGTCACTTCCTTAGTGAACTAGGGTCATTTTGGATAAATCAGGTCGGGTTGCCTCCTGGCTATAAATAGCCCACCCCCTACACCATAAATTGGTGGTTGCTCAGAGTTAGTGCATGGCTTTTGTCGTTTGAGAGCAACCCACCTCCAAAGCCTCTGAGAGAGAAATCTTTGCGAGGACAAAGCCCAAAACACCCAGACCCAAAGAGTGTTAGGCATCACTGAATCTTTCTGTTTGCATGATCTGAAGACTTATTACACTTGAGGACTGTGAATCCTCCAGCCAGTTAGGTGTCGCGTTCTGAGCATCCAAGAATCATTGTGGATTGCCGATGAACGAAGTCTATGAAGGTTTGGAAGTCTCCCTTGAAGGCTTACCAGAGTGATTGGGCGAGGACTAAGTGTTCTTAGCTCAAGGTGAATAAGGTGAAGACACGGTCTTCTGAGTTGAACATCAGCCTCCCTAACTAGACGTACATTTGTCACAACAACTGGAACTGGTCCAAAAAATCCCTTGTCCTCTTCGATCAACTAGTTCTATCCTTCTTCTCTCACTTTACTTACAATTTGTCTTCGTGAAGTCTTTGCCCATTTGCCTGATCTGATTGACTTCACTGCATGAAGACTGTTTACTATTTGGATTCATACTCTCTTCCATCCTGATCCATACTACCTAGCTGCTGATAGTCTTCGTGCTTTCACTACATTACTTACATGACTATGGCTTGTCTAGTGTAGACTACCTTCTGCTGCATATCAATAGGTTCATTTATATTATCTATCTTCAAAGCACCCCTGTTTTGAAGACTTTGGTAAAAATCGCCTATTCACCCCCCTCTAGTCGAATACTAGCACTTTCAATTGATATCAGAGCAAGGCGCTCCCTTGTTCTGTGTGATTCAGTTTAACCACCTGGAGTTTAGCTATGTCGACTGAAGGGATAATCAAGGTCTCCGTTGCGTGCCCTGTCTTCGATGACACTGATTACCCCTACTGGAAGAATAAGATGCGTATGCACCTTGAAGCCATTGACGTCGATCTCTGGTATGTCGTCAAGAATGGCGTTCCCAAGGCCAGTGAAGGTGTTACTCCTGCCAATGTCAACAAGTTCATCCAACTGGACTCAACTACCAAGAACATCATCTGTGGTCATCTGACCAAAGGGCAGTATGGTCGTGTGAGTGCTCTGGAAACTGCGAAGCTAGTCTGGGACTGGCTCTCCAAGGTCAACGAAGGCGTCTCAACACAGAGAGATTCAAGGATCAGTGTTCTTTGCAATCTCTTAAACTGCTTCAAGAGAAATGACAATGAGAATGTCCATCTCACATTTGATCACCTCACTGATATCACAAATGAGCTTCATGCACTCGGCGCCACTAAGATCACCAAGCACGAAATCGTCAAGATACTTGCTGAGATCTCTTGACAGCTCATTTGACACCCTGGCCCTGATGATTCAAGAGCGCCCTGACTTCACGACTCTCGATCCGTCTGACATACTTGAGAGGCTCAACACACATGAGTTCCAGCTATATGAGAAAAGAGATATCTATGGTCCCAACTATGGCCGCACTCGCGCTTTGAAGGCAAAGGTTGTCTCCTCATCTGAAGAAGAATCAGACTGCAGTTCTGGGGATCCTGAAGATATTGGAAAGGAACTTGCTATGCTTGTGAAGAAGTTCCAAAAGTTCGCCAACAAGAAAGACTTTAGAAAATCTTCAAGATCCAGCTCAAGAAATGATGAAGCATCCTCTCATGATCACAAGAAGAGAACCTGCCACAAGTGCAAGAAACCTGGTCACTACATCTCTGAATGTCCACAGTGGGACAATGAGACAAAGAAGAAGAAGAAGAAGAAGAAGAAGAAGAAGAAGAAGAAGAAGAAGAAGAAGAAGAAGAAGAAGAAGAAGAAGAAGAAGAAGAAGAAGAAGAAGGAGAAGAAGAAGAAGAAGCAGAGCAAGGAATATGATTCTGATGACAAGAAGAAGAAGAAATCCTCAAAGTCTTCTTCCAAGTCTTCATCGAAGTCTTCATCACACAAGAAGAGCTCATCAAGCAAGGCTCGTGCATTTGTTGGCAAGGAGATGGATTCAGAGGAGGAGTCTGCATCTGAGGAGGTAGAGGTGGAGTCTAAAGAGGAATCTGATTCTGGAGTAGCAAGCCTGGCTCCAGCTTCTGCATATGCCGCCAAGTCCATCTTCAACACTGAAGACAATGGCCTTGTCACCAACTCTGATGCCAAGGATGAGGAGGACTCTGCCCCCACCTACTACTTAATGGCACGTGGTGCCAAGGTAAACTCACGCGATGCTTACTTTCAAACATCAAGTGAAGATGACTCTAAATATGAATCTAAACCTAGCTACAAAACACTTGCTAAAATTACAACTGAACAACAGAATGTTATGGAACATATTCAAAAGTTGTTAGACAAAAGCGATGACATGTTGTTCACAGAAATGACCCGAACTCGGTCCTTAATTGAAGACATTAAAAATCTTCATGTTAAGTACGAGGAACTTGAAAGTCCTCATGAAACGCTCTCAACTTCTCACGAAAAGCTCTCCTATGATTTTCTTCAAAGGAAGCAAGAGCTTGAGAGATCGTCTCATGAAGATCTTCAAAAGGAGAACGAGTCACTCCGCGCTCAACAGATCAGTTCCGCTCAGGAAGGAATTGAACCACCATGTCTAAAATGTCTTGAGCGTGATAATGATGTCTCTGTTGCTGAATGTTCAACTGCTGCTACGGTTGCAATATCTTGAACTGCTAATGTGGTAACTAACCCCTCTGCTGAGGATACCACTACTATTGCTGATGAGAATTCCAGGTGGAAGACATTGCTTGAGACAGGAATGTACAAAAGTCTCAAAGGGCATCAGACACCATGTGATGTCCTCAAAAAGCAGATTCTGAACTGAAACCCTAGGAAAGAGGGTGTTGGGTTCGAGAGGAAAATGAATGTTGATGGTTCTTACTGGATGCCTGAGCAGTACCCCAAAACCACATGCGTTGCTGCTAAGGGACCTTCAGTGGACCCATCTACCTTATCTGGCTTCACTTGTGCTAACCCAATTATCATTGATGAATCCTTTGATGCAAACTATAAACTGTTCAGGAATTAGAATGGCGAAGTGTTTTCCAGGTATATTGGTACTAACTGTAGGTATATTACTTTCAAAAGTTGTCTCGAAAGTCTTCCCGTGAATGTCATCATGACACCACCAGGGAAGAAGACAAATCCTGGACCAAAGGCTTCATATGGTCCAAAGGCTTCATACAGACAGAGGACTCACCTGAGTCACCCTAACGCCAATGTTTTGCAGGGAAACCATACTCAGACTTTTGAATATGAGCGTGTTTCGTCAAACCGCTATGTTCATAAGTGAAAGTGCTAGTATTCGACTAGAGGGGGGGTGAATAGGCGATTTTTATGAAAGTCTTCAAAACATGGATGTTTCAAAGACAAACAATAGAAATGAACCTATTGATATGCAGCGGAAGGTAGACTACACTAGACAAGCCATAGTCATGTAAGCAATGAAGTGAAAGCACGAAGACTATAAGCAACTAGGTAGATTGGATCAGGATGGAAGATAGTATGAAGCCAAACAGACAACAGTCTTCACTTAGTGAAGTCAAACAGATAAGGTAAGTAGGCAAAGACTTCACGAAGAAAATTTTAAGTAAGGCAAGAGAGGTAGGATAGAACCAGTTGCTCGGAGAGGACAAGGGATTTGTTGGACCAGTTCCAATTGCTGTGACAACTGTACGTCTAGTTAGGGAGGTTGAGATTCAACTCAGAAGACCGCGTCTTCACCTTATTCCCCTTGATCTAAGAACACTTAGTCCTCGCCCAATCACTTTGGTAAGTCTTCAAGGGAGACTTCCAAACCTTCACAGACTTCGTTCACCGGCAATCCACAATGACTCTTGGATGCTCAGAACGTGACGCCTAACCAGTTGGAGGATTCACAGTCCTCAAGTGTAATAAGTCTTCAGATCACGCGGACATATAGACTTCAGTGATGCCTAACATTCTTTGGCTCTGGGTGTTTTGGGCTTTGTCCTCGCAAGGATTCTCTCTCAAAGGTTTGGAGGTGGGTTGCTCTCAAATGACAAAAGCCGTGCACTAACTCTGAGCAGCCACCAATTTATGGTGTAGGGGGTGGGCTATTTATAGCCAGGAGGCAACCCGACCTGATTTGTCCAAAATGACCCTGGGTCACTAAGGAACTGACACGTGTCCAATGGTCATATTTCGAACACATGTGGCAGCTTCACTTGGGCTACAAGTAAAGCTGACTCATCCAGCTCTGTATAAGATTTGCTCTCATTGTCTTCCCTCGAAGACATAGGATTTGGTTGAGCATCACATCAGTCACTCTGACTTTGTTCACTTGGAACCCACTTAACAGTTCGGTGGTTCCTATGACTCAACAAAGAAGAAAAGGAAACAATGAAACAATTATGTCTTCGCGCTCCATAATCTTCACCCAATGTCTTCTCTTGTCATACTCTTCAATGTGAATGTCTTCACAGACCACCATTGTCTTCAATGTCTTCACACATTTTTAGGGGTCATCTCTGGTAGGTAAAATGAATCAATATGGGACTACTACCTGCGTTATCCTGCAATTCTCACAAACACATTAGTCCCTCAACCAAGTTTGTCGTCAATACTTCAAAACCAACTAGGGGTGGCACTAGATGCACTTACAATCTCCCCCTTTTTGGTGATTGATGACAAACGGGTTGATGTTTTCAACGGGGATAAAAGTATGTGAAAGTATAGTGTTGTGAGTATTGTCTTCATACATAAGACGAGGCTCCCCCTGAAGATGTGCATATAAATGATTTGTGTTTGAGTGCAAATGCACATGGCAGGTTTGGCTGTGTGGATGCCATCATCAAAGTGTAAAGACAATGCATTATGCATATAAGAAGTAACGAAGATAATGATATGCATAATGACAAATGGACGTCTGCAGAATGACTTCATACAGGATTTATCATCGCATCACGGAATAGCAGATAAAGTAGCAGATGACCATCAAGTTTAAGTGTTACAACTCAGAGAACCAAATGTATAAAAGCGAGAGTTTTAAGACTTGGCAAAAGTAATGCAACCACCCATAAGGACCCGCTTGAAGACTATCAACTCATATGCTTCTCCCCCTTTTTTCAGTAATGACCAAAAAGGTTTGAAGACATAGAGCATCTATTCGTTCCCAGAAGGAGCAGGGTCGATGTTGGAGTTTGGTGGAGCAGATGGGCCTGGTGCGGTGTCGATACGCGCTGAAGTGGTTGTTGGTGAAGTAGCATCATCTTCATCATCGATGACTCTGGCATTGACAGTTGCCGCCGAAGAGGAGTATTCGAATCTTCGAGTGAAGGAGTCCGACGCAAGACAACATTCCTGGGAGGAGTGGAATCAAACTTGAATATCTCTGTGAAGCCATCTTGCTGAAGATCATCTTCAGAACTGAGAAGTGTCAGACTCTTCCACGAACACCGACGGGTTTCATGAGTGACAAATGCATTCTTGGTGGCGAGATTGCGAATGCGATTAAAATCCATCAAGAGACTCTGCATCTGACGCTTCAGCCAGTAATGATGCTTATCATGTTTCTGATGCAAGGCCACGAGAAGCTCTCGGTCATTGAGCACACGAGATCTCTTCCGAGGCCTTTGAGCAATTGTGCTTTCAGTGGCTTCAGTATGGGCATGATGAGGTGCACGTGTATTTCCAGCCAAAGGATAAACACGAGTGGCAGCATGAACTCCTTCAACATGTTGAGAGAAACTTTGACAATCGACATTATGAAGATAAATTGCCTCCTTGGCAGACTCTGGGTACATGGCTTCGACAGACATATCAACCTCTGGCAAGAATATGAGATGGTTGCACGCAGAGGGCTGATAGTTAACAGCAGAGTTAAGCTTGATAACATGCATTACTGTAGGATCGGAAGTATGTCTAGCGGGGGGTGATTAGACTACTTGACCAAATAAAAAGCTAGCCTTTTCCCAATTTTAGTTCTTGGCATATTTTAGCAACTTAGAACAAGTTAAGCAATCAACCTACACATGCAATTCTAAGAGTATAGCAGCGGAATGTAAAAAAATTGCATATGAAGGTAAAGGGAGGAGTTTGAGGGAGCAAACGCAATGTTGACACAGATATTTTTTAGCCGTGGTTCCAATAGGTGGTGCTATCGTACATCCACATTCATGGAGACTTCAACCCACGAAGGGTAACGGCTGCGCGAGTCCACGGAGGGCTCAACCCACGAAGGGTCCACGAAGAAGCAACCTTGTCTATCTCACCATGGCCGTCGCCCACAAAGGACATGCCTCACTAGGGTAGATCTTCACGAAGTAGGTGATCTAATTGCCCTTACAAACTCCTTGGTTCAACTCCACAATCTTGACGAAGGCTCCCAAGTGACACCTAGCCAATCTAGGAGACACCACTCTCCAAGAAGTAACAAATGGTGTATTGATGATGAACTCCTTGCTCTTGTGCTTCAAATGATAGTCTCCCCAACACACAACTCTCTCT
This sequence comes from Triticum dicoccoides, assembly GCF_002162155.2. Classification (NCBI taxonomy): domain Eukaryota; kingdom Viridiplantae; phylum Streptophyta; class Magnoliopsida; order Poales; family Poaceae; genus Triticum; species Triticum dicoccoides. The sequence goes on along the minus strand of NC_041391.1, from coordinate 189,835,113 downwards.
CACAGGATTTGGATTTGGTGGAAAGAAGATTTGGGTGGAAAGCAACTTGGGGAAGGCTAGAGATCAAGATTTATGAAGTAGGAATGGAATATCTTGACCTCAACACAAGTGTAGGTGGTTCTCTCTCAGAAAATGTATGTTGGAAGTGTAGGCATGTTCTGATGGCTCTCTCCAAGAATGAAGAGTGGGTGGAGGGGTATATATAGCCTCCACACAAAATCTAACCGTTACACACAACTTATTGAACTCGGTGGGACAGAATCCTGAAACTCGGTCGGACCGATTTAGTAAATAATGTGACCATTAGAATTTTCGGTTGGACCGACATGTCATCTCGGTGGGACCGATATGGTTAGGGTTAGGGCATAACATAATCTCGGTGAGACTGATTACACAAACTCTGTGAGTCCGATTTTGGTAATGGACATTGAGGGAGTCCTGGACTAGGGGGTGTCTGCATAGCCGAACTATCATTATCGGCCGGACTCCAAGACTATGAAGATACAAGATTGAAGACTTTGTCCCGTGTCCGGATGGGACTTTCCTTGGCGTGGAAGGCAAGCTTGGAGATACGGATATGTAGATCTCCTACCATTGTAACCGACTCTGTGTAACCCTAGCCCTCTCCGGTGTCTATATAAACCGGAGGGTTTTAGTCCATAGGACGAACAACAACAATCATACCATAGGCTAGCTTCTAGGGTTTAGCCTCCTTGATCTCGTGGTAGATCCACTCTTGTACTACCCATATCATCAATATCAATCAAGCAGGAGTAGGGTTTTACCTCCATCGAGAGGGCCCGAACCTGGGTAAAAACATCGTGTCCCTTGTCTCCTGTTACCATCCGCCTAGACGCACAGTTCGGGACCCCCTACCCGAGATCCGCCGGTTTTGACACCGACATTGGTGCTTTCATTGAGAGTTCCTCTGTGCCGTCATGATCAGGAAGGATGCCTCTTCCCGTCTTTAAAGACGGTACCATTGCCAAAGGAGCTTTGGCCGTCGGCCAAACTATCCGGTTAGGTGGTTTTCTTATGACCGCCTGTTCGGCCGCCGCTTCGACAATGATCTCTCGGGTCATCAAAAGCGATCTTCACGTCAACTCGGAATTCGCCGAGCAGCTAGATCCGATGGAGCTCTCTTCCATAAACGAGCTCTTGGATCGCATCGTTGCCCTGGGAGTCGCTACAAACTACAATCAGATTGGGCTTAAAACCAATCTGAGAGAGATTAACTCTCCCCAGGTTACCCACCACGTTGCTGTGGTAGAGGAACAACGCGGCGATTCTTCTTCTATATTAAAAACCATTTATGTCCGGACTCCTGATCCCTCCATGCCGGATTCCCGTGGAGGGACGGACGTCAATCAAGTACTGAACCTAAAGTCAGGCAGCGGACCAGGTTCGTTGGACGACATCTAGCAATCCAAGCTTCCAAATTCGGAAACTTTTCGGCCCTTGAGCCTCAAGTTGGGCAGGGTTCCGGACTTAATTCCACCCACCCACCCAAACATAAGCGATTTATCTCAAATCCGGCAAGAGCCCGCTGAAACAATACATCATTACTGGGCCAGATTCCTCCTGGTTATGGACAGGATAAAGGACTGTCGTGAGGAAAACGCAATATCAATTTTCTGCAACAATTGCACGGACAAGGGAATATTGAACGCCGTAAGTCGTCGCAAAATTACACGCTTCGCTGACCTGGCGTCCATAGTACGAAAGTACTATGCGATGGAGAGTGCCTGGAAAACCGAAACTAAGTTTTGGGACAATCCGGCTCCGAACACAACCCTAGTCCGAAACAAAAGGGTGCATCATGCTCAGGCACCCGGGACAAGAACCAAAAAGCAAAAACCCCATAAAGGGCACGGAACCATACTAGAGGGATGGCTCAGCGGACCCTGTAAAATTCATAATACAGAGGGCGCCACTCCAACACATAGCCTTCGAGCATGTTGGATACTCCGGCAGGTGGCCCAAAGTGGCGAAGAGCTTCTAGCCCCAGAGAACCACCCCAATAGTACCAGTACGGTATTAACAGTCTTCGAGACTTTCGCATCAAATAATATGCGGAAACGAACAATCCGCAGTGTTGGAGATATTACCACTGGGTGTGAACCGGCCTACTTGGGCCGTGTTAACTTCATTAGTAGTATAAAGGTGATTAAGCAGATGAAGGCCCAAGGCCTGTAGTCGGTTTAGAACCTGTAGCCGTAAATCGGCTTGATATGTAAACTTGTATTGTAAGTTAGGAATAGAGAGAGACCAACCGGGATACGAATATGAACCGGTGTGGGACTCTATGGACCAACGGGCGTCACCCGTGTATATAAGGGGACGACCCGGCGGCGGTTCAAAGACAGACAACAACAACTCGAGGCCTAGGCGAAGCTTGTTTGCTCCCTAGTCATCGAAACCACATCAATCCCATCACAACTAGACGTAGGCTTTTACCTTCATCGAAGGGGCCGAACTAGTATAAACCCTTGTGTCTTTGTGTCCGCTTTAACCCCTTCAAGTTAACCCGTAGCGATGGCTCCACGACTAAGTCCTTTCACAAGGACATCTGCCGTGACAAATCCACGACAGTTGGCGCCCACCATGGGGCTATCGCACGATGGTTTGATGATCTTGGAGGGCAAGTTCGAAGGACTCGAAGGCTATGCTGTGGGCCGGATGACCAAGAGTCGCCGCGGCAAGTTCTACATCGACGATGCAGGATGGGGTCCCGAAGCCGACTCGATTGAGTACAGGTACCGGGTCCCCTTTGGTGGCATACACGTTTTTATCGGCAAGATCGGTGAGCCTGGGCCTGAGCCGGACATCTACACCGAGCTCGTCGAGACGGCTCAGCGTGCGAGATCTACCCAAGTTAAACCGGCCGTGAAGCGTGCCTTCGTGGGATTCATCCACAGAGGAGAGCATGAGGACGAGTCAGAATACGGTAGCGAGACCGCCGTCTATTCTGGCGACGAGTCCTCGAGCGGGGAGACCGAATCATTGTACCAATTACAAGACGACCAGATTAGGGGCTGTTCCGATGGCGACAGTATTCCGGACCCCCCTGATCAGATCAACCGGGTTGGAATATTCATGGCCGGTACGCAGGCGGCGAACCACTCCTCGACCGCAGCAGCAATGCTCTCCGGATCAGCAGCGGCAGCGGCAGCAGGGGCAGGAGGCCTCGTGCGCCCACCGGTTCAAGTTCTGTCTGACCTGTTTGATGCACTAGCTGTACTTATGGCAGAGGCCAATCCGGCGGATCAGGAGGCCCATGATGCAGAGGTTGCAAAGGTGAGAGAGCAGATCGTATAGGCCAAAGCCGACCTGGCAGCAGAGAAGGACAGGATGGCTGCAGAGCGGGCCGCTTTGGACGCCCAGGCCTATAAGCTCATGCTCGACCAGAATGCATCACAGGAGGTCTTGAAGCAGAAGCACAGATCACGCCTGCCGTTAGGGTTCGACCCTAGAAATCTCTTTCACACTCCGGAAGCCGGAACCAGCAATCCGCCGGGGCACTGGGAGGTAAACCGGGTCGAGGCACCAGGGCCAGGAGCGACGGTCCAACCCCGCTTGATGGAACCTCCTCGGCAGAACATTGTGATTCCTCCATCGGTCCAGACACCTCCGGGTCATTATTCTAATCCTATGGACAATCTTGTCGCAACTGTTGCGCGATTAGAAGCTATCCCAATCGAAGGAGACTCTCCGCAAGCAATAGAGACGTGCCGGGTTAAGGATCTTCTCCGGACCGCTTTGATTCAGCAGGAGGCATATTCATACAGCCGCGATCGGATTCATTCCACACCTCGTCCAAGCCGGAGCTATAGTAGGCGCATGGATGAACCGGCCGTATCAAGCAATGCACGAGAAGCGGCCCGTGGCAATAACCTGGCAGGTGGTGTTCGCGATGCTCAGGATGTAGTGGACCCGGCCCGGGCGCAAAGGGAGGCCGAGTTAGCAGCACAGAACGAGGCGGGTCAGCTTACACCGGTTCGTCCTACCGCCTCTGCCGGGCCAGGGGTCGCATCTAGCTTGGGAGTGCCCTGTTTAGTCCCCGCTTTACACAATGTACGCCTGCCCAAAGATTTCAAGGGTCCGCGCAAGGTGCCGAATTACACCGCTGATTTATCTCCAGAAGCGTGGGTAGAGAGTTATGAGATGGCCATGGAGATGCTGGATGTGGATGAGACTGCGTGTGCAAAGTACTTCACCATGATGCTTGAAGGCACGGCCCGTACTTGGTTGAAGAGCCTGCCGCCTAATTCTATCAGTTCATGGGCCCAGTTGCGGACCCGGTTTATCCAGAATTTCAAAGATACGTGTAAGCAGCCTAAGTCCATAGTAGACTTGGCGGCTTGTGTTCAGGAGGACGGAGAGTCAACAACCCATTGGGTACGCCGCGTTTCGGAAGTCTTGCACTCGTCTGACATGATCAATGCTGACTCTGCGATCTTAACCCTGGAGGGCAACTGCCGGTTTAAGCCTCTAAAGTTGAAGTTGGGGCGTATGAAGCGGTTCTGTAATGACATGGGAACTCTCATGGCCGCTTTAGTGAAGTATGCTGATTCCGATAGTACCAAGGATCCCGAGACTGACGATGACGAAGCAGGGAAGGGAAAGAAGAACAGCAGCTCCAAGGGGCATCAACACAAACCGGCGGGCCATGGGAACGGAGGCAAGCGTAAAGCAGATGGCAACATGGACTTTGTGGCTAACACTAATGCGCAGGACAAGGGTCAGCGGCATAGAGGTAAAGCGGCGAATCGTAGTGGGGCTCCAAATCCTAACCCGGATCGCTTGAACTATTTGTTGAATCAGCCTTGTCCAAAACACGGGACAAAGGAGGCACCGGCTAACCACCTTTGGAAGGATTGTTACATTATGCAGGAATTTAAAAACTCTAAGGCCTTCCGGTATGACCATGAGTCAGGTGGTGGCTCAGGATCCGGTTTCCATGGGCCGAGTCACAATGGAGCTTCTAGTTCAGGTTTTAATCAGGTCGGTCATAATAACCAAAATAATCAGAGCGGTCAAGGGGGTTACAACCAACAGCAGCAGCAGCAGCAGTCGGGTTATCAGAGCCAGCCTAAACAGTTCAACAATGGGCAGTATCACATTTTCACAACTAGCTTGGATAAGCGCGACCGGAAACTTCACAAGCGAGCGGTGAACTCTGTTGAACCGGCCGTACCACGTTACTTACGTTGGTCGGAACAGCCTATCGTGTGGAGCAGGGAGGATCACCCACCCCAGGTTGATAATCCGGGCCAGTTGGCATTAGTGGTAGACCCTCCGGTGGGGGGTTATAAATTCACTAAGGTGCTCATGGATGGAGGGAGCAGTATTAACATCATGTACTATGAGACATTCCGCCGTATGGGGCTAACAGACAAAAATCTCAGACCGTCTAATACGGTGTTCCATGGTGTGGTGCCTGGCAAATCAACATATCCTGTTGGTAAGATAGCTGTCACACCCTAGCTAGTTATGCATTAGAGTGTTGCATCATGTTTACTCATTCATCAGAAACTTGAAATGGGGATGACAGAACCCCCAGTCCCCTCTGAAACCAACTAGGGTTTACTAAAATAATTTTTCAATGAACCTGAAATGCCCTTCTAAAATGCCCATCATTTTTGCCTTGGTTCAGAACCTCTGCCAAAAGTGGTGCACATTTTCCTAGGCCATCCTAGGGTTTTGAATTAAATCATAACTATTTGAATTTGGGCATTTAAAATTATATAAAATATTTAAATGCTCAAATATCTCCAAACTAAAATGTTTCATGTTGGAAATAATCCAACTATGGACCAGGAGTAGTTTGGTGATTTTTGGAGTTGCCTAGGTATTTTATTTAATTCAACAAAGTTGCAGTTATATTAAATAAAAACAGAAAACAGAAAAGAAAGGGGAAGACTTACCTGTGCGGCCCAGCCCAGCCGGCCCAGCACTGTGCTGGCCCGTGCCAGCCAGCTGCTTCCCCTCGCCAGAGCAGGCAGGGAGGTGAGCATGGCGCGCCCGAGCTCGCCACGCACCACCCAGCCTCTCTGCATCGCCCTAGTCGCCGTTGCGCCGCGTGGATCGTCTTCTGGTCGTCGCCCCGACCTCGCCGACACCCCATTCACTCTCCCCGGCTCTCTCCTTCCTCTCCCTCACTCTCTCTCTCTCACGGCCGAAGCTCACCGTCGCCGCCGTTCGCCTTAGCCACCGTCTCCGACCACCCCTCGCTTCCCCGACCAGCTCAGAAGCTCCGCCTCGACTCCTTCTTCCTCCCCACCGCTCCACGGGTCCCAGGAAGCCCTGCATCGCCGCCACGTCGCCGTTCCCCTCTTCGGACTCCGACCACCGTCGCCGTCAAATTCGTCGTCTCCGACGCGTCCCCGAGCCCGCTTCGACGCCCACTGCAACCGCGGTGAGCTACGCCACCGTTTCCCCCTTCTCCCCTGCTCTCTCCCGACCCCTAGGCCCTAGCCCCACCGCGGCCGAAAGCTTCACGCCGCCGGCGATGTCGCCGTCGTGGCCACAATCGCCGTAGCGCCCAACCGAGCACGCCATCGTGCTCCACATCTCACTAGGAGCACGTAGCACGCTCCAACACCCCCCTAACACCCTGCAACACCGTTCCCGTGCACGACCGAACCCCGGCCGCCGCAGCCGAGCTCGCCGCCGTCGACTCCGGCCACCCCGACCCCAACGGACTCCGCCAAGAGCCGCGGGTCGTCCTCAGCTTCACTCCGGTGGCCTCCGCGGTTCATTTGGTGGCCGAAACGACCAAAACCACTATCGCCGCCGCACTGATGGTCGCCGCCGGCCAGAACTCCGGCGAGCTGACATGGCCTAGTTAATTAGCCACTAAACCACCACCTACTGACGCTGACAAGTGGGCCCCAGGGCTTAGTCAAAGCTAACCAGCCCGGGTCAACACGGGATTAGCCCCTGTGTCACTGACGTGTGGACCCCACACGTCAGGTTGACCCGAGCCAGCCCTGTTGACCTGCTGATGTCACTGTGACGTCAGGCTGACGCAGTAAATGATATTTCTGGATTTAAATTAAATCAGGAAATTCCAGAATATTAATTAAACTTCAAAAATTCATAACTTTTATTCTGTAACTCCAAATTGGACAAATTATATATGAAAAATGATCAGAAAAATCCAATCTATCCATCTGTACTATTTTCATGCATGATCCAACAAGTTAAATGGATGTTTTAATCAGAACAAGGAAAAGCACTTTAAAAGGCCATATTTGAAATTGAAATTTGAATCTTTGACTCAAATTTGTTCAAACCCTTCTGGCTTTAGTTGCATTAGCCCAACACACTCATATTGCCATGTTTCATGCATGCATCATATTGTTGCACATTGTTTGGTGATGCCTGTGTATCGTTATCCTTTACGACAGGATCTGTCCCCAAGGAGTACCGTGACTACCCTAACGAAGAACCGTATCCGTGCATCGAACCATCAGGCAAGCAACCAACCATTTGATCATATCGATACAATCCCATGTTCTCGCTCCTGCTCTCTTTTACTGCATTAAGACAACGCGATTCAAACTGCTGTGTGCTACGGTAGTTGAACCCATTTCCTCTGCATGACCTGTCATTGCCACAGTAACTAGATGAAACCCACTAGCATGTGTAGGAGTTGATTGAGCCATATGTATGTGTTGTTCCTACCTTGCTATGCCTGCTATGCTTAGAGTCGTGTCAGGTCTGGTTCATCTGGGTGATGGGCTAGAGTGAAATGATTATGTCGGTAATGAGAGTGGTGTGGTGAACACGATTTGGTAAAGGTATCGATGAGAGGCCATGTAGGAGTACATGGTGGGTTGTTTCATTGAAGCCGACCTTAAGCACTGAGATCTGTATGTGTGATTTAAGAATCAGCTACTACCATGCATTGGGCCTGAAACCAATGGACCCTCTCGACTTCTTATTCACCCTAGTTCTCCGTCCAGGAGTTGCAAGTAGTTTCTGGTGTTTGTAGCCTACTGGAGGCCGTGGACAGCGCTGACCGTAGGGGTGGGCTGTGATGCGGTAGGTACGTGGCCGGGTGTACCGAATACCCGTTAGGTATCTCGGGAACCCTGTTCACATCGTTCGGGGCCGTATGGGAAACCTCGGCCGGACTCCCTGCGGATGGAACCTGAATAGGCGATAAACCTGGACTGGAGGCTTAGGTGATTAGGTAGGTCGTGGCCGACACCCACGTTGGGCTTCCGCTTGAAGGTTGCCGAGTACATGTCGTGTAAACGACGGTAAGTGGTGAGAGCGTGTATGAAGAAGTACCCCCTGCAGGGTTAACATGATCTATTCGAATAGCCGCGTCCGCGGTAAAGGACTACTGGGTTGCCTATACAGTTCATAGACAAGTAAATGGAAACTACTAAAAGCCTCAAGATAAGTGTGAGTGCCGAGGATGGCTCCTCCGTAGGAGGACGGAGGTGAATCCTCGGTAGTGTATTGAAGTGGTGAATAGTGGACTCGTGTGCGCAAAACTATTTCAAGTTGAAGTATCGTAGGATAGCCTAGCCAAGAGTCAAAGCTAGCTTGCTGCAATAACTCCACCAACCCTTCTTGATACTATGCATGTATGTAGGATCTGATGTAAGTCTTGCTGAGTACCTTTGTACTCATGTTGCTATAATCTACATTTTTACAGAAGACGCTGCAACCCCTTCTGATGGGTTCTATGTAGACGTTGACATCAACGAGTAGGCTAAAGACCCAGGTGGTGACCCTGAGCTTGTGAAGGACCACGTAGTATAGCCAGAGACTTTCCAAGCCTCTTTTATTTTACTAGTTGTCTGTACTCAGACAAGTTACTTCCGCTGCTGGTTTGTATGACTGTATGACTTGTATGTGGGGTCGTGAGACCCGTACCTTTGTGTGTATGTTATGTATGGCTCACTGAGCCTTAAATAAAGTACTTGTGTCGTAGAGTCATGTTGTGATGCTTCATTGTATTTGCACATATCGAGCATATTGTGTGTATGATTGAAATGCTTGGTATGTGTGGGATCTGACTATCTAGTTGTTTATCTTTAGTAGCCTCTCTTACCGGGAAATGTCTCCTAGTGTTACCGCTGAGCCATGGTAGCTTGCTACTGCTCTGGAACACTTAGGCTGGCCGGCATGTGTCCTTCTTCGTTCCTGTGTTTGTCCCTTCGGGGAAATGTCACGCTTTGAGTACCGGAGTCCTGTTAGCCCGCTACAGCCCGGTTTACCGGAGTCCTGCTAGCCCAGTGCTACAGCCCGGACCCACTTGCTGATGACCGACACGTTCGAAGCTGGGTCATGGATGCCTGTCCCTGTAAGTCTGTGCCACTTTGGGTTTACGACTAGTCATGTCAGCCCAGGCTCCTTATCATATGGATGCTAGCGACACTATCATATACGTGAGCCAAAAGGCGCAAACGGTCCCGGGAAAAGGTAAGACGACACCCGTGGGGATACCGTGCGTGAGGCCGCAAAGTGATATGAGGTGTTACCAGCTAGATCGATGTGACATCGAGTCGGGGTCCTGACAGCGTTGGCATCAGAGCAGGACTGCCTGTAGGTTCTCCAAGCCAAACTGGTCGATGTTGAGTCTAGAAATTCTTTAGTTATATGTAGGGGAATTGTTTGTGGGTTGGAACGTAAGGCTCTTTTACTCCTTATACCTTATGACTTTCTGATCTGAGTCAGTCCATTCTTCCACCGGGGGTTAAGGAATTAGGATCTATTCTCTCTATCAGGATCACGTGTTACTAATTAGTAGTACCTTATAAGTTTGATGGTTACAAGCCTAGTTCAGTTCTACTACCACATTATGTTGTTAGAATGGTTCCAGAACTTTGATATGATGATGTTGGGTGTGTACGAAATCCTTTGTCAAATGTCTCAATATCCTTTTTGAGCATTTACAGCTGTTATGCTGCCGAAATTTTGCTAGAAATTCTAATGCCTTGCATTATGATTATGCCTTCAGATGGCCACTCGCGACCTCAATCAAGTGGTTCGCCTAACTCGATGCCTAGATGTACCCGGCCATACTGCTAAGTTGGTCAGGGTAATGACTGAGGCTGGATACCGCTGGTATCCTGAGTACACGGTCGAAGAGCAATTCCGAGATTTTAATCAAAGCCAGTATCTCTGCACTGTCAGGATATTTCCATCTTATCCTGGATCCACTGAGCCTCTTCACTGCTCCTATGGACTCGGGGTTACTATCGAGATGGCTGTGCAGGATGCCGCCTACTCTATGATGACCATTATGCGAGTCAGATCTGGTTTATTTCGGGACTCTGACTTCCGGTATATGCCAGGATCACTTCCGGGAGCACAAGGATATCTCCAAGCTATTTATGCTGACTCCACTCAGGAGGATTCACGGACTCGCACCACTGCTGAGATGCTCGAGGATAAGGACCGTGAAAATCGGGCCTTAAGGTTAGAGCTCTTCAATACCCGTGCTGACCACTGGGCCACTTTGACTCGGTTCGCACCGACGGTGCAAGCTGGATATTCGGATATGCGCGATCTCTATCCTGTGAGATCTGCTCTGCCGGACGTGATGGTTTGGCGTGATGTAGGAGGCATCACCCCACCTCGCGGTCCCCGCAGGCCACCGTTTGTTGGTCCAAGGCCTCATCCTAGCCCCTATGGTCCACAAGCTCCGCGAGATCGTCTGTTTCCGTGAACATCACATTCCGGAGGGTCTCATGGACCGTAAACGTGAAGAATTTTGCAGTTTCACCCAAGGCCGACTTTCTGTGGATGCCTATAGCAGAGAGTCTGGTAATCTCGCACGATATGCAACTGAGGAAGTTTCTACTGACGCCAAGAAGCAAGCAAGGTTCCGAAAGGGCCTTAGCCCTGAGCTTCGCCGCGACCTCCGTCTGCATGAGTGCACATCTTTTTCGAAACTTGTCAACAAAGCCATCAGTGCTGAAACTGGTCAGACTGATTATGATGCAACACGCAAGCATGGACGTGATATGGGTTCCTCATCCGGTGCTGGTCCTCAGAAACGCCGCGTGTGGGTACCCAATACCGCCCTGCCACCCAGGTTCACACCGAGGCCATCTTTCCAGGCGCCTCGCCCTGTTCAACAGTCTGCACCGGCCAAGCCCTATGGGGGTCCATCCAATAATGCTCCTCCACGTACCAGTTCCGTGACTTGTTTCAAGTGTGGGGAATCTGGTCATTATATGCGCGAGTGTCCCCAGACCAACCCCAATCAATCTGCTAAAGCTGTTGGCCGTGGCAAGCCGACAGGGAAGGTGTTCCATGCCAAACCGGTCACCGCTTCACGTGGCCATGTCAACTGTATCTCGGCCGAAGAAGCTCAAGAGGACCCCAACGTCGTTCTCGGTACGCTTCTTGTTAATTGCCACCCGGCATCCGTTCTTTTCGATACAGGAGCCTCTCATTCTTTTATATCTGAAAGTTATGCCCGTTTGCATAACGTTGCATTCTGTGACTTGCCATCCACTATGGAAATCTCTACCCCTGGGTCTAGATGGCAGACCTCTAGGGTAAGTTATGGAAATGAGATCCAAGTCGACAGACTTGTTTTCCTTGCATCCTTGATAGCCCTTAAATCTTCGGATATTAATATCATTTTGGGTATGGACTGGATGTCAGCTCATCAAGCCAAAATTGATTGCTTCTCTAGGACTGTTCAACTCACCCATCCTTCGGGGAAGATAGTCAATGTCTTGACCCGAATAGCCAAACGACAATTATATTCTCTTAACGCCAGCCCTTTGCCAGACCTTGAGGACGTTCCGGTAGTCCGTGACTTCCCGGATGTCTTTCCAGAGGAATTGCCAGGTGTTCCACCTGACAGGGATGTTGAGTTCGTAATAGATCTCATTCCAGGAACCGTTCCGATTGCTAGAAGACCCTATAAGATGGCACCCCTAGAACTAGCCGAGCTTAAGAAACAACTCGATGAATCCTTGAAAAAGGGTTTCATCCGCCCTAGTTCATCTCCGTGGGCTTGCCCCGTCCTATTCGTTAAGAAAAAGGATGGTACGGACCGGATGGTTGTAGATTACCGACCTGTCAATTTGGTCACAATCAAGAACAAATATCCACTTCCCAGGATCAACGACCTGTATGATCAGCTCGCTGGATCCTCAGTCTTCTCCAAGATGGATTTGAGGTTGGGCTACCATGAAATCAAAATCAGAAAACGGGGACATTCCTAAAACGGCCTTTGTTACTCGCTATGGCCAATACGAGTACACCGTTATGTCCTTCGGATTAACCAACGCTCCAGCCACCTTTTCTCGGTTAATGAACTCAATCTTCATGGAGTATTTGGATAAATTCGTCGTGGTTTATCTCGATGATATACTCATCTACTCCAAGAACGAGGAAGAACATGCCGAACATCTAAGGCTAGTGTTGAAGAAACTTCGAGAGCATCGCCTTTATGCCAAATTCTCTAAATGTGAATTCTGGTTGTCAGAAGTGACCTATCTGGGTCATGTAATATCTGGTAAAGGTATTGCTGTTAACCCTGAGCGAGTTCAAGCCGTCCTTGATTGGACTCCGCCCGAATCAGTCAAGCAAGTTCGGAGTTTTCTAGGCTTAGCGAGCTATTGCCGTCGCTTTGTAGAGAACTTCTCCAAGGTTGCTAAACCTCTAACTGAACTCCTCAAGAAAGATAAGAAGTTCGAATGGACTCCACAATGTGAGCACAGCTTTCAGGAACTGAAAAGACGCCTGACCTCTGCTCCCGTACTGGTACCGCCAGACTTCTCCAAGGACTTTGTTATCTACTGCGACGCCTCGCGACAAGGACTAGGTTGCATTCTCATGCAAGATCGACACGTAATTGCTTACGCTTCACGGCAATTGCACCCACATGAGGAGAATTATCCCACTCATGACCTAGAGCTTGCAGCCGTAGTCTATGCACTTAAGACCTGGCGACATTATCTCCTCGGTAATCGTTGCGAAATATTCACTGATCACCAAAGTCTGAAGTATATTTTCACCCAACCGGATTTGAATCTCAGGCAGAGACGTTGGGTTGAATTGATCACATACTTCGACTTAGGGATAACCTATACCCCAGGGAAAGCCAACGTCATGGCTGATGCGCTAAGTCGTAAATCTTATTGTAACAACCTGATGTTACAACAAAGTCAACCGCTTCTCCATGAGGAATTTCGGAAGCTTAACCTTCACATTGTACCTCAAGGTTTTCTCTCCACCTTGGTGGCAAAACCTACCCTTACGGATCAAATTATCAACGCACAGAAGGTAGATCCGGGAATCTCCCGCATCAAGAGAAACATTCAGAAAGGAATTGCGAATTGTTTCTCCGTTAATGATCAAGGAGTCGTATACTTCGGGAATCGACTAGTAGTTCCCAAAGTGCGCAACCTAAGGCGATTAATCCTTAAGGAAGCTCATGAATCTCCTCTCACTATTCATCCCGGTAGTACTAAAATGTATCAGGACCTACGCCAGAGGTTCTGGTGGACTAGGATGAAGAGAGAAATCGCTCAGTATATTGCTAATTGCAACGTCTGTCATGTAAAAGCAGAGCATCAACGGCCTGCTGGCACCCTTCAACCATTAGCTATTCCTGAATGGAAATGGGATAAAATTGGTATGGATTTCATTACCGGTTTTCCCAGGACCAAAAGAGGGAATAATGCTATTTTCGTTGTGGTCGATCGTCTTTCCAAAGTAGCTCATTTCTTACCTGTTCGTGAGAGTATAACCGCTAGTCAGCTGGCAGACTTATACATCTCCCGAATAGTGTCTCTTCATGGTGTCCCTTTGGAAATCAATTCGGATCGAGGAAGTCTTTTCACCTCTCGATTTTGGGAAAGTTTCCAAAATGCTATGGGAACCCGTCTCTCCTTTAGCACCGCTTTCCACCCTCAGTCAAGTGGTCAAGTGGAACGCGTCAATCAGATTCTAGAAGACATGCTTCGAGCCTCTGTTATCTCGTTCGGAATGGACTGGGAGAAGTGCCTTCCATTTGCCGAATTCGCTTACAACAACAGCTATCAATCCAGCTTGGGTAAAACCCCTTTTGAAGTCCTCTATGGACAGCGATGTCGAACACCCCTTAACTGGTCAGAGACCGGGGAAAGACAATTCTTTGGCCCGGATATGATTCAGGAAGCAGAAGAACAAGTTCGTATCGTTCGTGAAAAGTTGAAAACAGCCCAATCTCGTCAAAAGAGTCAATATGACCGAAAACATAAGGCTATGACTTTCGAGGTTGACGAGAAGGCTTATCTTCGGGTCACCCCTCTGAAGGGAACCCATCGTTTCGGTATCAAAGGCAAATTGGCTCCTCGTTACATTGGACCTTTTCGCATTCTTGCCAAACGAGGAGAAGTTGCCTACCAATTGGAACTACCTCCGCACCTCTCCAGAGTTCACGATGTCTTCCACATTTCTCAACTCAGGCGTTGCTTCTCGGATCCTATCCGTGAAGTGGACCACGAAACGCTTGATCTCCAAGATAATCTTACCTATCGAGAGTACCCCATTCGTATCCTCGATCAAGTCGAACGTACCACGCGACGTCATAATATCAAGTTTCTCAAGGTTCAATGGTCGCACCATTCTGAAGATGAAGCAACCTGGGAAAGGGAGGATCGTCTTCGACTTGAATATCCCGCCTTCTTCCCGGAGGAACCCAAATCTCGGGACGAGATTCTTTTGAGTGGGGGTGAGTTGTCACACCCTAGCTAGTTATGCATTAGAGTGTTGCATCATGTTTACTCATTCATCAGAAACTTGAAATGGGGATGACAGAACCCCCAGTCCCCTCTGAAACCAACTAGGGTTTACTAAAATAATTTTTCAATGAACCTGAAATGCCCTTCTAAAATGTCCATCATTTTTGCCTTGGTTCAGAACCTCTGCCAAAAGTGGTGCACATTTTCCTAGGCCATCCTAGGGTTTTGAATTAAATCATAACTATTTGAATTTGGGCATTTAAAATTATATAAAATATTTAAATGCTCAAATATCTCCAAACTAAAATGTTTCATGTTGGAAATAATCCAACTATGGACCAGGAGTAGTTTGGTGATTTTTGGAGTTGCCTAGGTATTTTATTTAATTCAACAAAGTTGCAGTTATATTAAATAAAACAGAAAACAGAAAAGAAAGGGGAAGAATTACCTGTGCGGCCCAGCCAGCTGGCCGGCCCAGCCAGCAACCGACCCAGCCCAGCACTGTGCTGGCCCGTGCCAGCCAGCTGCTTCCCCTCGCCAGAGCAGGCAGGGAGGTGAGCATGGCGCGCCCGAGCTCGCCACGCACCACCCAGCCTCTCTGCATCGCCCTGGTCGCCGTTGCGCCGCGTGGATCGTCTTCTGGTCGTCGCCCCGACCTCGCCGACACCCCATTCACTCTCCCCCGGCTCTCCCTCACTCTCTCTCTCTCACGGCCGAAGCTCACCGTCGCCGCCGTTCGCCTTAGCCACCGTCTCCGACCACCCCTCGCTTCCCCGACCAGCTCAGAAGCTCCGCCTCGACTCCTTCTTCCTCCCCACCGCTCCACGGGTCCCCGGAAGCCCTGCATCGCCGCCACGTCGCCGTTCCCCTCTTCGGACTCCGACCACCGTCGCCGTCAAATTCGTCGTCTCCGACGCGTCCCCGAGCCCGCTTCGACGCCCACTGCAACCGCGGTGAGCTACGCCACCGTTTCCCCCTTCTCCCCTGCTCTCTCCTGACCCCTAGGCCCTAGCCCCACCGCGGCCGAAAGCTTCACGCCGCCGGCGATGTCGCCGTCGTGACCACGATCGCCGTAGCGCCCAACCGAGCACGCCATCGTGCTCCACATCTCACTAGGAGCACGTAGCACGCTCCAACACCCCCCTAACACCCTGCAACACCGTTCCCGTGCACGACCGAACCCCGGCCGCCGCAGCCGAGCTCGCCGCCGTCGACTCCGGCCACCCCGACCCCAACGGACTCCGCCAAGAGCCGCGGGTCGTCCTCAGCTTCACTCCGGTGGCCTCCGCGGTTCATTTGGTGGCCGAAACGACCAAAACCACTATCGCCGCCGCACTGATGGTCGCCGCCGGCCAGAACTCCGGCGAGCTGACATGGCCTAGTTAATTAGCCACTAAACCACCACCTACTGACGCTGACAAGTGGGCCGCAGGGCTTAGTCAAAGCTAACCAGCCCGGGTCAACACGGGATTAGCCCCTGTGTCACTGACGTGTGGACCCCACACGTCAGGTTTGACCCGAGCCAGCCCTGTTGACCTGCTGATGTCACTGTGACGTCAGGCTGACGCAGTAAATGATATTTCTGGATTTAAATTAAATCAGGAAATTCCAGAATATTAATTAAACTTCAAAAATTCATAACTTTTATTCTGTAACTCCAAATTGGACAAATTATATATGAAAAATGATCAGAAAAATCCAATCTATCCATCTGTACTATTTTCATGCATGATCCAACAAGTTAAATGGATGTTTTAATCAGAACAAGGAAAAGCACTTTAAAAGGCCATATTTGAAATTGAAATTTGAATCTTTGATTCAAATTTGTTCAAACCCTTCTGGCTTTAGTTGCATTAGCCCAACACACTCATATTGCCATGTTTCATGCATGCATCATATTGTTGCACATTGTTTGGTGATGCCTGTGTATCGTTATCCTTTACGACAGGATCTGTCCCCGAGGAGTACCGTGACTACCCTAACGAAGAACCGTATCCGTGCATCGAACCATCAGGCAAGCAACCAACCATTTGATCATATCGATACAATCCCATGTTCACGCTCCTGCTCTCTTTTACTGCATTAAGACAACGCGATTCAAACTGCTGTGTGCTACGGTAGTTGAACCCATTTCCTCTGCATGACCTGTCATTGCCACAGTAACTAGATGAAACCCACTAGCATGTGTAGGAGTTGATTGAGCCATATGTATGTGTTGTTCCTACCTTGCTATGCCTGCTATGCTTAGAGTCGTGTCAGGTCTGGTTCATCTGGGTGATGGGCTAGAGTGAAATGATTATGTCGGTAATGAGAGTGGTGTGGTGAACACGTTTTGGTAAAGGTATCGATGAGAGGCCATGTAGGAGTACATGGTGGGTTGTTTCATTGAAGCCGACCTTAAGCACTGAGATCTGTATGTGTGATTTAAGAATCAGCTACTACCATGCATTGGGCCTGAAACCAATGGACCCTCTCGACTTCTTATTCACCCTAGTTCTCCGTCCAGGAGTTGCAAGTAGTTTCTGGTGTTTGTAGCCTACTGGAGGCCGTGGACAGCGCTGACCGTAGGGGTGGGCTGTGATGCGGTAGGTACGTGGCCGGGTGTACCGAATACCCGTTAGGTATCTCGGGAACCCTGTTCACATCGTTCGGGGCCGTATGGGAAACCTCGGCCGGACTCCCTGCGGATGGAACCTGAATAGGCGATAAACCTGGACTGGAGGCTTAGGTGATTAGGTAGGTCGTGGCCGACACCCACGTTGGGCTTCCGCTTGAAGGTTGCCGAGTACATGTCGTGTAAACGACGGTAAGTGGTGAGAGCGTGTATGAAGAAGTACCCCCTGCAGGGTTAACATGATCTATTCGAATAGCCGCGTCCGCGGTAAAGGACTACTGGGTTGCCTATACAGTTCATAGACAAGTAAATGGAAACTACTAAAAGCCTCAAGATAAGTGTGAGTGCCGAGGATGGCTCCTCCGTAGGAGGACGGAGGTGAATCCTCGGTAGTGTATTGAAGTGGTGAATAGTGGACTCGTGTGCGCAAAACTATTTCAAGTTGAAGTATCGTAGGATAGCCTAGCCAAGAGTCAAAGCTAGCTTGCTGCAATAACTCCACCAACCCTTCTTGATACTATGCATGTATGTAGGATCTGATGTAAGTCTTGCTGAGTACCTTTGTACTCATGTTGCTATAATCTACATTTTTACAGAAGACGCTGCAACCCCTTCTGATGGGTTCTATGTAGACGTTGACATCAACGAGTAGGCTAAAGACCCAGGTGGTGACCCTGAGCTTGTGAAGGACCACGTAGTATAGCCAGAGACTTTCCAAGCCTCTTTTATTTTACTAGTTGTCTGTACTCAGACAAGTTACTTCCGCTGCTGGTTTGTATGACTGTATGACTTGTATGTGGGGTCGTGAGACCCGTACCTTTGTGTGTATGTTATGTATGGCTCACTGAGCCTTAAATAAAGTACTTGTGTCGTAGAGTCATGTTGTGATGCTTCATTGTATTTGCACATATCGAGCATATTGTGTGTATGATTGAAATGCTTGGTATGTGTGGGATCTGACTATCTAGTTGTTTATCTTTAGTAGCCTCTCTTACCGGGAAATGTCTCCTAGTGTTACCGCTGAGCCATGGTAGCTTGCTACTGCTCTGGAACACTTAGGCTGGCCGGCATGTGTCCTTCTTCGTTCCTGTGTTTGTCCCTTCGGGGAAATGTCACGCTTTGAGTACCGGAGTCCTGTTAGCCCGCTACAGCCCGGTTTACCGGAGTCCTGCTAGCCCAGTGCTACAGCCCGGACCCACTTGCTGATGACCGACACGTTCGAAGCTGGGTCATGGATGCCTGTCCCTGTAAGTCTGTGCCACTTTGGGTTTACGACTAGTCATGTCAGCCCAGGCTCCTTATCATATGGATGCTAGCGACACTATCATATACGTGAGCCAAAAGGCGCAAACGGTCCCGGGAAAAGGTAAGACGACACCCGTGGGGATACCGTGCGTGAGGCCGCAAAGTGATATGAGGTGTTACCAGCTAGATCGATGTGACATCGAGTCGGGGTCCTGACAATAGCCCTGGAGGTGGCTTTTGGGGACGAGCATGATTCCCGATCCGAAACACTAACCTTTGAGGTGGTGAAAATCTGGAGCCCGTATCACGCCTTATTTGGGCGGTCGGCTTATGCCAAATTCATGGCACGACCTTGTTATATCTATTTGCAGCTCAAGATGCCGGGTCACAAAGGGACAATAACTGTTCATGGGAGCCGCAAGATTGCTTTGGAATGTGAGGAAGGTGATGCGGCCTATGCAGAGTCGGTTTGTGCCACGGAGGAGTTGAAATATTATAGGGACAATGTTGATCCGGCGGACATGACCCCTTTGAAGAAGCCAACTACGGAGCATGATTCAGATCTGAAGTTCAAATCAGCGGCTGAGACCAAGCTTGTTGACTTCGTGCCCGGTGATTCGTCCAAGCAGTTCACTGTCAGTGCCAACTTGGACCCTAAATAGGAAAGTGCGCTCATCGAGTTCATCCATGAGAATCGGGACATTTTTGCATGGAAGCCTTCTGACATGCCAGGTGTACCGAGGGAACTTGCTGAGCACACTCTTAATGTTGATCCCAAGTATAAACCGGTAAAACAGTTTCTCCGCCGGTTTAACGAAGAAAGGCGCAAAGCTATTGGAGAAGAAGTGGCCAGGCTCTTAGCAGCTGGTTTTATCATTGAAGCGTTCCATCTAGAATGGCTTGCTAATCCGGTGCTGGTTCTTAAGAAAAAAGGAACTTGGCGTATGTGCGTGGATTACACGGATCTTAACAAGGCTTGTCCAGCGGATCCTTTTGCCCTCCCCCGCATTGACCAGATTATCGATGCCACGGCGGGTTGTGAGCGTTTGAGTTTTTTGGATGCGTATTCTGGGTATCATCAGATCAAAATGGCGGTTAAGGACCAGGAGAAGACGGCATTTATTACTCCCTTTGGAGCCTGCTGCTATGTATCTATGCCTTTTGGGCTCAAGAGCGCCCAAGCCACTTATCAATGGTGTGTACAGAACTGCTTGCATAAATAGATCGGCCATAATGTGCACGCCTATGTGGATGATATTGTAGTCAAGTCAAGGCAGAAGGAGACGCTGGTTGATGATTTGAAGGAAACCTTTGACAACTTGCGGGTTTACAAGATGATGCTTAACCCGGCCAAGTGTGTCTTTGGTGTTCCGGCAGGCAAGTTACTGGGTTTTCTTGTGTCCAACAGAGGAATTGAGGCTAATCCGGAGAAGATTACGGCTATCACCTCCCGGCTAAACCGAAGTGTATCAACGATGTTCAGCATTTGGCGGGTCGGATTGCCGTGCTGAGCCGGTTTATCAGCCGCCTCGGAGAGAAGGCCATCCCTTTATAGCAGATGCTGAGAAAGACGGATCAATTCATCTGGAGTCCGGCTGCTGATGAAGCATTGGAGGACTTGAAGCGGCAATTAGCCAATCCACCCGTTCTTGCAGCTCCGGTCGACAAGGAGCCATTATTGCTATACATAGCGGCCAATGCTCGCGCAGTTAGCGTGGCTATTGTGGTAGAACGCAAGGAGGCGGGCAAGGAGTATCCGGTTCAGCGGCCGGTTTACTATATCAGCGAGGTGCTTATTGAATCCAAGCAAAGGTATCCGCATTGGCAGAAGCTGGTGTATGGAGTTTTTATGGCAAGCCGGAAGTTGAAGCAGTATTTCCAAGGGCACCCCATCACAGTAGTCAGTTCAGCTCCCTTGGGCGATATCATACAGAACCGGGAGGCGACTGGCCGGATTGCCAAGTGGGCTATAGAACTTGGGCCGCACGGATTGAAGTACGTACCTCGGACGGCGGTGAAGTCTTAAGCGCTTGTGGATTTCATCAATGATTGGACTGAGTTGCAAGCACCAGAGGAGAAGCCGGATCACACATATTGGACTATCCATTTTGATGGATCCAGGCAATTGGAGGGCTCGGGGGCTGGAGTCGTATTAACTTCCCCACGAGGTGATAAGTTTTGTTATGTTCTCCGCTTAATGTTCCCTTGTACTAATAATGCAGCTGAGTATGAAGCTTTGCTCCATGGCCTCCGGATGGCTAAAGAGATGAATCTAAGTCGAGTTAAGTGCTTCAGTGACTCGGACCTCATGGCTCAACAGGTGTCTGTCACCTGGGATTCTAAAGACCCACTTATGGCTGCATATCATCGTGAGGTGGATATTGTTGCGGGTCATTTCAAGGGTTATCAGGTGGATCACGTGGATCGTCGAAAAAATGAAGCGGCGGACGCTTTAAGCCGGTTGGGCTCTCAGCGTAAACCGGTCCCGCCTAATGTCTTTCTTGATGTGTTGCACAATCCGTCAGTCAAGCTCCTGGATGAAGCGGATTTGGCTATTCCTGATCCGGAGGCTCAATTGGTGGCAGCCCTGCATGTTATACTGGATTGGACGGTTCCTTATCTTGTGTACATGAATCAGGGAGAGTTGCCAGAGGATGAGACTCTAGCCAGGCAGATAGTCCGGCGATCCAAGTCAATGACCATTGTCAATGGAGAATTGCATCATTGCAGTGTATCAGGGGCGTTTCAACGCTGCGTCTCTCCTGAGGAAGGCTGTGAAATTTTGCGCGAAATCCATGAAGGGGATTGTGGTCAGCACGCCGGTTCAAAGTCTCTGGTGGCTAAGGCGTTTCGTCACGGGTTCTACTGGTTGACAGCTCATGCTGATGCGGAGGACTTGGTTAAATGGTGTGATGGCTGTCAGAAATTTTTACGGCGTGCTCATGTGCCGGCTCAAGAGTTGAGGATGATTCCAATTACTTGGCCATTTGCAACATGGGGGCTGGATATGGTCGGACCTTTTAAAAGGTCCAAGGATAAGAAAACCCACCTTTTGGTGGCAGTTGACAAATTTACCAAGTGGGTTGAAGCAGAGCCTGTTAGCAAGTGTGATGCAGCTACCGCGGTGCAGTTCATTAAAAAGGTGATTTTCCGGTTTGGCTTTCCACACATTATCATTACTGACAATGGTACCAATTTTTCCAAGGGCTCTATGAAGGAATTCTGTGAGCGTGAGCACATCCGACTTGACGTATCGTCAGTGGCTCACCCCCAGTCCAATGGGCAGGCAGAACGAGCTAATCAAGAGATCTTGCGAGGCATCAAACCCCGGCTTATGGTTCCATTGCAAAGAACACCGGGTTGTTGGGTTGAAGAGCTACCGTCTGTGCTACGAAGTATCAATACTACGCCCAACCGATCTACAGGATACACGCCGTTTTTCATGGTCTACGAAGCAGAGGTGGTTCTCCCTAGTGATATCCGGCATGATTCGCCTCGTGTAGCGGCTTATGTTGAAGCGGACAATGAGACGGCACGGCAAGACGCTTTGGACCTATTGGATGAGGAGCGTGACATAGCAGCTGCCCGCTCGGCGATTTATCAACAGGATCTCCGTCACTATCACAGTCGCCGGGTCAGAACCAGAGCTTTTCAAGGAGATTTGGTGCTTCGACTCATCCAAGACCAGACAGATATGCACAAGTTATCCCCACCTTGGGAGCGACCTTTCGTGGTCAGCAAGAATCTGCACAACGGGTCGTACTATCTGATTGATATTCGAGAGCATAAAGACTCACACACATCAGAGGAGGAGACCAACAGGCCGTGGAACATAGCTCATCTTCGGCCTTACTACACCTAAGCCATTGGCTCTATCTATGTACATATTATGACAGTGTATATATTATCTTTGATATAATAAAACCGGAGCCTCAGCTAAAGCAGGGTCTCTATCCTTTCATATCATGTGTGGTTACATGGAGTTGTTCTGTCTTAAAGCGGCCTCCGATTTACCCCTTGAAATTTGCTTTTCAAAAAAGCTTTGTGATATCACTTGGGGGCTTGGTCGTGTCCGAACCAATGCAACACCTCTTGATAGGCGAAAGCCACCAGATCACTTGGGGACATGGTCAAGTCTGAACCAGTCACGCCTCTTGATCGGCCTAAGGCCATAGAATCACTTGGGGGCTTGGTCGAACCCGAACCATTGCTATGCCTTTTGATCGACATATATGCCACGGTTTCATTTGGGGACCTGGCTGACTTGAACCATCGCCACACCTATTGGGGGCTTGGTCCTGTCCGACCATGGTAACACCATCTGATCAGCTCAGTAAAGCATGTTTTTGCAAATGGTTTTATCATTGCCTTTGCTTCCATATTTCTTTTATGACTATTCTTCAATTTATGTTGTGTTTTCCTTTAAACCAACAACACTTTTTACCGGTTCAGCTAACGGAATTCGGTTCATTTTTAATCCGGAGAAATATGCCCGGTTTAACTTTCCTGTTAACATCATGGAGTAGCGGGGGGGCTTATAATGACCCAGCACGGTTTACATGGTAAGGCAGCATTTTAAATACACGGGAGTTATTGTTTCCCCTTTGATGGTAATGGTTTATAAAACCTCCGTTTCAAGCCTGGCTAAAGCCAACTTCATGCCCAGCGATGGCAGGTATTTTGTATCACATATTTGATTATATGTCTTAAATGCATTGATGATATATATATAAAGATCATAAACCGGTTGGCGGTATAACCGCCACCGCAGTTCAAGATTTTCTGATTGCAGGAAATATAAATTGAGGATTTCAAGCAAAAGCATCAGTACTTATGCACGAAGGCATATTTAAAGCAGAAGTATTGGCTATTCTATTACAAGGCAACACGGTGCCCAAATAAGATCATTGTTGTTCTGGCGGGTCATAATAAAGCAGCTATTTAAACCGGCTTCCGGTTCAAGCTTGCTCATCGCCCCGGTCTGATGGTTGTGGGTCGGCCCGCGCCGCTTCAGCTTCCTCATCTCTATCCATTGGCTGGAAATCAACAGTGGTCCAGTCGATTCCCATTAAAGCTTGAAAGACAGCTTCTTCATGGATCAGAGAAGACGGTTCAATATCAGGAGCGTAAGTATGCTTACGGATTGGAGGAATCAGGTTCTCCGCTTCAAGAATTGGTGCAGCCACTCGTTTGTTCTGATCATTATACTGAGCTTGATAATGCGACAAGTCTGCCTCTTCAGCCAATTGACAAGCTAGAGGGCGCACTGCACGGTTTATCGCCCTCAGATCATCTTCATTGAACTCTGAGCCATCTTCCTTCAAACTGGGATAGCCTTGAGCTGCTTCAACAGGATCGAAATCTGGCACCCATGCTTTTGCCCGGATCAAGGCATTAATTGCTCTGGTTCGAGCAGCAGATTTCTTCAGTTCTTCAATCCGGGCAGGAAGCATTGACAACCTCTTCAGAGTATCTTGGATCAAAGTGGGTGCCGGATTGTTATGAGATGCAGTGGTGATGATTCGCTGCGCTCCGGTATACAGCTGTTCAATTAAGGTGTAGGCAGCCTTCAACTTCTTCCGAACATCTGACCCTAAGTGACCAATGCGTGTACCTGCAGCAATACAGGAACGATCACAAACCGGATCTATTATAAGAAGGCCAAAGTTGTCAAAGAAACCAAAAGGAACTTACCAAAGATAGCAGCGGTCATGGCATGCACTTGCCGCTTTACGGCGGTCAGCTCATCTACCACCGGTTTAAGGGCAGCTTCAGCGTTTTCAGCTCTTTTTATTAAAGTGGCCTTCTCAGTGGCCCAATTAGCACGCTCCTTCTTGAAGCTCTCCTTCAGCTGTTTCGTGAGGCTCAAAGCACCGGTTAATTCCTCCCTTGCTTTGTCGGTTTTGGCTTGTTGGGTTTTCAAAGTTTCTTGCAGATCAGTAATCCGGTCCTCTTTGATCCTCACTTCAGCCTGCATCAAGACAGTGCTTGGCTTTAAACAAACGGTACAAGAATTTGAAGTACCAACCACATAACAAGTTATATGCTTGATACTTGGGGGCTAATGCATCTTCAATCTTCATCTATTATTAAATCGCAAAGTCCCAAGCTCAATACAGGTATTCAACTTGGCACTTGGGGGCTAATGGCTATTTGCTCAATGATGTTCTGATGTTAGAATTTTTATTGGAGTCCCGGTTTAACTATACTAAGTTGAACCGGCCCTTGGGGGCTACATTGATGGATTTCAAAGTATTGAGGACTATATTAAAGTCCCGGATTGAAGAAGGTTACAAACCGGCCCTTGGGGGCTAGGAGGATTAATAGAGTGGCAGAAATTAAAGAAAGAAGAAGAACAAGGATGTTACCTCAAATTTATCTCTCATCATCTTTACCAAACCAGCTTCACAGTCACGACTAGTATATAGTCGGTTCAAGTAACCAGAATGAAGATCTTGGGCACTCAGAGCAGCATACGTTTCCAGATCAACATCCCATTTGCCTTTGTTCATGGCAGAAGAATCTTCTTTCACAATATGCTTAGCTAAAGCGACAGGATTCCCTGGTTCAAAGCGACCTACGCCGATATTTACAACGTCATCATCCTTGGACTTGCCGGTTTGCGTTGGTGCTATCGGTTTATCGGTAGGTTTGGAAGGACTGCGGGATTTTTCAATCCGGACGGGGCTGGTAGGCTGGTCAACAGGGACTGAAGTATTGATAGGCCTCTTCTCAGTAATAGCATCATCTTGCAAGGGAGGATCATTGGGAACATCTTCATGAACAAACGCTTCAAGATCTGGTGCTTTATCCTGCTTAGGGGCAACATCCTCCTCAGCCGCTTTATCCAGGCGGGCTTTCTTGCTCGATTTAGGTTTAGCCCTGAAAGAGAAACAAAGAGTCAAAAAACAACATAAGTTATAAAGCAATATACCAGAAGCATATGTTCAGCCCAGCTTACCCAAGAACCGTTTTTAGTGGTGGCAGCTGAGTGGCCGATGATTCACCAGAGGATGAATGAGAAGTAACCTGATAATCGGAGTCGGACGGATTAAGAGGTTGACGGATGAAACCCACTTTAGGATAAAAATTAATAAAAAGGTCGGAGACCTCTGAGCGGCGTTTTCAAACCGGACTGTTTGGTAAACCGGCGGAGGTAACTACCTGGCCGCTGTGCCGGGTTGTGCGGCGAGCTTCATGTTGTTGAGTCTTCATAAGAAATTTGGGATCCAAGTAAGCAAGAGTATGAGAAAATTTAACTTACCGATTTGCCTGGCGAAGTTTTGGCAAAGGCAAAGGATCTGAATCGGAAGAGAGAATAATTACCTCAGCAACATCAGCATTACTGGCTTCAGCATCATCCTGACAAGTATCATCATCAATAAGGCGTGTAAAAAGTAACCCTAGTGAATCGAGTTCTACCTCAAGGTCCGAGTTACCCACATCATCATCAACAGCCGGATCAGATGAAGTGGTGGTTTTCCTCTTTTGAGTAGGCCTCTTGACAACCTTAGTCTTTGGCCGGGTTGACCATTCTGTTTTCTCTGGTCTTTCTTGTGGAAGATTCTTGCTCCAAAACGGGTTATCACCCTGAGTAAGAAGCAGTTGATGTTAGACAGAAATAGCAATAACAGGTTTAGTAAAAAATGCAAGCAAAATCTTACAGCTGGCGTTTTGTTGGTAGTGCAGAAGGGGAGCAGGCTGGTTTGAGCGCAGAGGTGTTCCGGTTCGTTCAACATTTTCTTCACAGCCTCTGTGACTTCATCATCTGAGAGCTGGATATTAGTGTGTCGGAGTGGGTCATCGACGCTACCAGTATACTTGCACATTAAACCGGAGCGCCGGCTGAGAGGCAGTACGCTCCATGATATCCAACAGCGTGCAAGATCTATTCCTGGTAAACCGTTGGCCATGAAGGCTCGGAGCTTGGACAGTTGCGGAGCATATTTACTTCTCTCCTTGGCACTTAACCTTTGTGGAAAGGGGTGTGTGTTGCTGAGCCGCTCCGGACGAAAGCCACGCAAAGGATTTTCATTATCAGGGGAGGTATCTTTGCAGTAGAACCATGTTGCATTCCACTCCTTGGGGTGACTGTGTAGTCTGGCGTGGGGATAAGTGATCTCTTTCCTTTTCTGAATTGCCATACTGCCCAATTCGGTATTGGGGCCATCAGTGAATTCTGTGCGGCGGTTTAAGTGGAAACAGTCTATAAACAATTCAACTAAGGGCTCCTCTTGAAGGTATACCTCACAGAGCACTTGGAAGTGACATAGGTTGGTAACAGAATTGGGGCCAGTATCTTGCGGGCGGAGCTGAAAATTGGCTAACACATCCCGGTAAAATTTAGAACCGGGCGGTTTGAAGCCCCGGGCTAAATGATCAGCAAAGACCACAACCTCTCCCTCTTGAGATGTGGGAGGACATTCATCACCAGGAACCCTCCAGTGGATAGTATATTTGCTGTCTAAAGCGCCGATCAAGACTAAATTATCCAGCTGAGTTTCTGTGACGCGAGAAGGAACCCAGTTGCACTCATATACTTGTTTGGCCATGGTGATATCTACAAGAAATAGGTGATTCCGGGTCAAGAATATGTTGGATGAAAGAAGGTGCTGGTCTGAACAATGTTAAATCGGAGGCAGTACACTTAAACCGAATTTCTATGAGGTGGCATCATATGGCTAAAGAGTTCTGGCGGTTCAACAAGGGGATTAATGGTATATACCGGTTTATTAACTTTTTCTATATTAAGTTAAACCGCCCGATCTAAACATTGAAGGCAATTGAGGTTGCGGATGGCTAAGTATGCAGAAACAGGTTTCACAAGATCTTATTACAGCAATGGATCTGAAGCAAGTTCAGAAAAACAGAAAATAATCAAAAGATTAAAGCAGAACGGAAGTGAATCAATGGGCAGGTATGTAGATGAGATCTATGGACTTGAGCATGAAACTACAGGCGGATGCTAAAAAGCTACTGCTAATCAGAGCAGGGTTTCACAGATTTATCCAGGAGTCTGGGTACGAACATGAACAAGTGATGAACACGGCAAGAACATGAAACCCTAGAACAAATCTATGTTAAGAAGAACAGAAGGCTTACCAGAATCGAGGAAGACGCGGAAAGCTACCGCAATGCTCTGGTGCGTTCAGGTTGATGCAGCGGCCCAAGATGGTGCAGAGGTCAACGGCGGCGGCGGAGCTCCGAGGCTGGCGACGCGAGGAAGACGAAGAGAAAGGGGACGAGGGGGAGAAAAGGAAATGACCCTTCGGTCCTATTTATAAGAAAAAAAACCTGTGTCAGGCGCGCGAATCCAGGAGCCAAAAATTTCGGAAGTGGAGCTGCTACCTTGGGTTTCACAGATCTATTAATAAAAGAGGGCGTCATAAATGTTAACTTCGTAATGACGTCATGCCGGTTTACAGCAACCAGAGATGATGACGACATGGCGGTTTACTGATTACCAGAAGATGTTGAAGACAAAGATTCTCGTGAAGGATTGACATGAACCAATTCAAATCAATCTGGGGCCTAATGTTGGGGATATTACCACTGGGCGTGAACCGGCCTACTTGGGCCGGGTTAACTTCATTAGTAGTATAAAGGTGATTAAGCAGATGAAGGCCCAAGGCCTGTAGTCGGTTTAGAACCTGTAGCCGTAAACCGGCTTGATATGTAAACTTGTATTGTAAGTTAGGAATAGAGAGAGACCCACCGGGATACGAATATGAACCTGTGTTTGACTCTATGGACCGACGGGCGTCACCCGCGTATATAAGGGGATGACCCGGCGGCGGTTCAAAGACAAACAACAACAACTCGAGGCCTAGGCGAAGCTTGTTTGCTCCCTAGTCATCGAAACCACATCAATCCCATCACAACTAGACGTAGGCTTTTACCTTCATCGAAGGGGCCGAACTAGTATAAACCCTTGTGTCTTTGTGTCCGCTTTAACCCCTTCAAGTTCACCCGTAGCGATGGCTCCATGACTAAGTCCTTTCACAAGGACATCTGCCGTGACAAATCCATGACACGCAGCCTCGCCGAAGTCTACAAAGTAGCAATAACAAATCCATGGAGCGACACGGCTATCACCTTCAACGCCAGCGACGAACCTAAATTCCGAGCAGCCCGAGCACCAGCCGGCATTGGTCCTCAGTCTAATAGTGGACGGCTTTCGTCTTACCAAGGTACTCATGGATGGCGGCAGCGGATTAAACCTCATCTACAAGGAAACCCTTCGAAAAATGGAAATAGAATGGAGCCGCATTGAGAGAAGCAGCACAACCTTTAGAGGAATAATCCCTAGTCGGGAAGCACGCTGCACAGGAAAAATTACACTTGATGTGGTGTTCGGCTCGCCGGACAATTACAGGTCTGAGGAGGTCACGTTCCAAGTGGCCCCGTTCAGCAGCGGATATCACGCTTTATTAGGGCGAGAGGCATTCACAATTTTCCAAGCCATACCCCATTACGAGTACATGAAGCTTAAAATGCCCGGGCCCAAATGAATCATCACTCTTGTCAGTGATCCGGACATAGCACTCCGCGCCGAAAACAAGACAGCCGCACTAGCCCTAGAGGCACTATCCGAAGCCCTAACGGTAGAGGAACTCACTGCACTGTGCTCCACGGTGAACAGAGACGATGTGATACTCGATAAGAGATCCAAGTCCACCTCTTTTAAACCAGCAGACGAAATAGTCAAATTCCAGGTCCATCCAACGGACCCCACAAAGACGGCCTCCATTGGGGCACAATTAAACCCTGATGTAGACGCCGCACTACGAGAATTCCTTCGGGAAAATTGGGACATCTTTGCCTGGCACCCTTCAGATATGCCAGGAATCCCACGCAGATTGGCAGAACACAGCCTAAACATCCTAAAAGGATTCAAGCCAGTCAAACAGGCTCTTCGGCGATTTTCCGAACCCAAAAGACAGGCAATGGGAGAGGAGCTAGCCAAACTATTAGAAGCCGGATTCATCAGAGACATCAAACATCCGGACTGGCTAGCAAACCTGGTAATGGTACCAAAAAAGGACAAATCCTGGCGCCTATGTGTCGATTTTAAAGACCTTAACAAGGCTTGTCCAAAGGATCCTTTCCCCCTTCCCTGCATCGATCAAATCATCGATGCTACCGTAGGGCACGATTCATTGTGCTTCCTCGACGCTTACTCCGGCTACCATCAAATCAAGATGGGGGAGACAGACCAAGCCGCAACGGCATTCATTACTCCATACGGACCATTCTGCTTCAACACAATGCCCTTGGGACTCAAAAACACCGGCGCAACATATCAGCGCATGATTCAGACATGTCTGGCTACCCAGATTGGCAAAACAGTGGAGGCATACGTAGACGACGTGGTCGTCAAGACCAAACACGTCGAAACTCTAGTAGACCGATTTGAGGCTCACATTCGACAACCTCCGAGCATATGACATTAAGCTCAACCCGGAAAAATGCGTTTTCGGCGTACCAACCGGAAAGCTCTTGGGCTTCATTGTATACGGTAGAGGAATTGAAGCAAACCCAGCCAAGATCCGAGCTCTATCACAGTTGGATATCCCAAAAGACCTCAAACAAATACAAAAATTGACTGGATGCGTGGCGGCCCTAAGCCGCTTCATCTCCCGTTTGGGAGAAAAGGCATTGCCCCTCTATTGCCTCCTTAGGCGCACCGAACACTTCGAATGGACGGATGCTGCCACGGCCGGACTCGAAGAAATAAAGGCCATATTGGCAACAAATCTGGTCCTGGCTGCACCCAACTTGGGCGAACCAATGTTGTTATATATCGTGGCAACACATCAAGTCGTAAGCGCGGTGCTCGTCGTCGAACGAGAAACAGAAGGGCACAAATTCCCTCTTCAAAAACCAGTGTACTACGTATCCACTGTCTTAACTCCATGCAAGTCCCGGTACCCGCATTATCAAAAGATAGCGTACGCGGTGTTCATGGCATCCCGGAAGCTGCGACACTACTTTCAAGAGTGTTCGATAATAGTGGCCTCCGAAGTACCCCTCAACGACATTATAAACAACCGCGACGCGACGGGCAGGATTGCAAAATGGGCAATCGAGCTCTTACCATTCGACATAACCTACAAACCACGGCGAGCTATAAAGTCGCAAGTCTTGGCTGACTTCATCGCTGAATGGACCGAAGCCGAACTCCCTAATTGGATCATGCATTTTGACGGCTCCAAAATGTTGTCCGGCTTGGGGGGTGGCGTCGTATTGACGTCCCCAACCGGAGACACAGTCCAATACGTACTTCAAATAATGTACACGAACTCCAACAATGCAGCCGAATATGAGGCCCTTCTACATGGTCTCCGGATGGCAATCTCCATGGGTATTCAACGCCTAGAGGTGCGCGGGGATTCAAACCTCGCAATATCCCAAGTAAATGGAGACTTTGACGCCAAGGATCCGAAAATGGCAGCCTATCGTAACACCGTCTTAAAAATGACAGCTCGGTTCGAAGGACTCGAATTCCACCAAGTAGCCCGGGATAATAACCAGGCAGCCGACATGTTGGCACGCATCGGCGCAAAACGCGACGCCGTCCCTCCAAACATCTTCCTGGAGCGGCTCTTTAAGCCATCCGTTTTATGGGAAGAGGAGTCCGGAAATAACAACCCGGAACCAACCGCACCACCCAACACAGAACAATCTGACATAATCGGTGGCTCAGCCAATGAAATAACACCTTTAGCCCACGAAATAATGGCAGTAATTGCCCCGTGGACAGAACCATTCCTAGCCTACTTAACTAGGCAGGAACTTCCCGAAGACCAAAATGAGGCCCGCTGCATAGTTCGACGATCTAAACCTACAAGGTCCATGAGGGAGAACTTTATAAGAAAAGCACAACCGGAGTCCTTCAAAGGTGCATCTCCAAAGAGGAAGGGCGAAATCTCCTGGCTGAAATTCACGCCGGACTCGGCAGGCACCACGCCGCAGCCCGGGAACTTGTGGGCAAGGCCTTCCGTACAGGATTTTATTGGCCGACTGCCCGGGAAGATGCTCAGGACTTAGTCCAACGATGCGTCGGTTGCCAGCTCTTTGCTAATCAAAGCCACATGCCACCCACTGCCCTCAAAACAATACCCATTACCTGGCCGTTCGCGGTCTGGGGGCTTGACATGGTTGGACCCCTTAAAGGGGGAACCCACAAGCAAAAATACTTATTGGTCATGGTGGATAAATTCACCAAATGGATAGAGGCCAAGCCAGTTAAGACGGCCGAATCCGGACCTGTGATAGACTTCATATCTAGGGTAGTACACCATTATGGCATCCCCCACAGCATCATCACTGATAACGGCACGAACTTCATGGCCGACGAAGTTAAACTCTGGTGCAAAAACATGGGCATCAAGCTTGACTACGCTTTAGTCTATCACCCTCAAACTAACGGTCAAGTCAAACGAGCAAATGGTCTAATCATGAGTGGCATTATACCCAGGTTAGTGCGGTCCCTCACGGAGTCTAACACGCACTGGGTGGAGGATCTCGACTCCGTACTCTGGGGGCTGCGGACCACGCCAAATCGTACTACCGGATTCACACCATTCTTTATGGTATACGGCGCAGAGGCAGTTTTGCCCTGCGATATAATTCATGACTCACCTCGAGTGCGCATGTATGAAGAAAGAGAAGCCGAGTTGGATCGGCAGGACAGTTTGGACGCATTGGAGGAGGAGCGCGACGTGGCAAAGACCCATTCCGCATTCTATCAGCAGCAGGCTCGAAGATATCAAAGTAGAGAAGTACGGGCCAAAACTTACAATGTTGGCGAACTAGTTCTACGCCTGCCGGACAAGAAAAATGACAAACTCAAGCCCAAGTGGGAAGGTCCCTTCATCATCGACCAAGTCCTGACCGGCGGAGCATACCGTCTACGGCAAGCATCGAACAATCGACTCGAGCCGAACCCATGGAACGCCCGCCTCCGAAGATTCTACGCCTAGCACCGGATTCAGAGTTCGTCTCCTTCCTCCGTCCACATTTCAAACGTTTGCTCTCTTTTGCTTTTTCTCTTCCTTCCCCCCTCCTTTTTCGTAAAGCCTTTGCGGGATGACCTGCGCATTGTTCGCACACACTTGACGTGCTGCTTGCACTCATTATACCTGGGGGCTTCTTTAATAGAAGCTTATTTATACGGGCTTCATGCCCAACACATGCGTCACACTTCCGCATGTACCTTTTACTCACCATTATATGCATCAATGTGACTTAAGTTTTGGCCAAGCTGGGTTGCCTGGCTCCTGTGCTTACCCCTACGTTCCCGATTGTTCGGCTAGGAGGTAAAGGGAGCACCTCTGCGATTGTTACTGCCGGGTCAGCCGGATGTGTACCTCAGACTGGGTCAAGCCGAAAGCTAGCGTTCTTAAGGGAATATTCGGTCGGTGACTTGAAAGATGATTTCTTATTTATTTATTTATCTGCCCCCAGATGCTTTTCTGCTCTTTTCGCAGTCTGGACATGCACTTTAGGGCATGCCACCCAGGGAAAGGAACCCCTAACGGAACTATTCTCCCTGGAAGATGTTTCTTACTAGCCATGTAATATAACATAACTAGTTGGGCACTTGTCTGATAAAGCACTAATGACCCCTACGCCTGGTCTCCAAGCATGCCCCGCTTTTTTGCATAACCGCGAGGGTATTCGGACACACTCCGGACTGTTGGGTCCCGAGGTTGAAGCGAAAAGGTCCGCTAAGACAAACGATCTACAATCCGGCTAGAAGGCATTATACATGTCATTTTAAAATACATCGTCACATTGACTGATTGTACTCCTCTTCAATCCCATCTAACAGGCTATCTAATTTACAATCCCGTTGGGAATACTTAGCGGCCAACTCTACTTGGCCGTACATTAAGCTCACAGGGATCTCCTTCCCATCGGGCCCCACAGGTCCGACCTCGGACATGTGGTTCGGATCCGCCTTCGTTTACCGCGTCTTCACCATGGCCCAGGCCTCCCTGGCGCCTTGATGGCAGGCCGATATCTTCCATAGACAGAAGCGTTGCCGTGCTCCCTGAAGCTTCTCCTAAAGTCCTCCAAGACCCTCGGGTAGGGAGACGGACGGCCATAAGGCCTGGGCGACGCCACTCATTGCCTGCCGAACACATTCGTGTAGTTGCAGCATCTCGGGAAGTTGGTCACCCGTTGAACCGGGCATTTCCTCTGCAGGGCGACCTGTGAGCACACCTACAGACACATTTCTGTCAATCGACTTCCTCGACGAACTCTTCTTTTCAAAAGAGTTTGCTCAAGCACTTACTGTAGATGCCGCGACGAAGCCGTCGATTCTCCTTTACAGAGTCAGACAGCTGGACCCGAACATCTTTTAGTTCTTCGCCCAGCTGGGTGTTGGCATCTTGGAGTTTGTTTCTCTCCTGTTGCACCCTCATAAGCACCTTCTCACCGGCCTTCAGCTAGCGCAGCAGATGTTGCTTTTCCGGATCTAGTCCGGCGCTCTCTGCAATGTTATTGTCAGATTTATACGCACGCCACACTTCATAGACCGCTCATCTTTCTTGGAATATGTGTTACCAGAAGGAGTCTCTGTGGCTCCTCCTGCGGCGGCTAGTGCGGCCTCAAGTTGGGCCTTGCACTCTTGAAGCTCCTGGGACAGTTCGGTATTATTCTCTGTAAGATCCTACATATCAAATGATCCTTAAATCAGTTATTCCAACTACTTCAAGTCTCGGGGGCTACTGACATGTATAGCTATTAAAATTCCTTACTCGTATGTCTTTCACATACTGCTCCATGGCTCTGGTTAAACCATCTTGAGCGGCACGGAGGTGCGCGTCTCCCGCATTAAAGGCATTTAACGCCTCCGGGGAGAAACACGCGTCACGAAGAACTGCCTGGCGGCGCCTGTGATTCATGGCGCTCTCCACCTCAGACCTGGTGGCGGACAGCCTGTCGGCATCCTCCGTTGGTGGAGCATCCGGCTCGCGCCTTGCGCCCGCCTTCCCCTCTGGACCAGGTGCTGGAACCTGGCTGGCGGAGGCTTGGTTGGCAACCTCTCCGGACACAGTCCGGCGAGCGCTCTTTTTCCTGGAAGGGTCATGAGCATTAATATGTCTCCTAGGAATCTTTCCCTTAAAAGCGGTGGTGTGCTATACCGTTGCGGCGACGTTTCGATTCGCACCGCACCCCTCTTCCGCCTGCTGGGCCGAACTGACCCTCGTTGGTCAGCTGCCGCGGGATCGGCTTCCCGCCTTGAAGGCACCTCCTGCGAGACACCGTTGGCATACGGTGGTCAGAAATAAGCATGGACAAAGAAATGGTGTCAGGACTCCGGTCATAGTTACCTGGGAAGCCGGAGATAAACCGGGGTAGTCAACCGTAATGGCGACTAGAGCATTGTCCATGCTGAGTTGGTGGAACACCCCATCAATCAGCCCCACCTTTATGTCCGGATCCTCTCCGGAGGCCGGATCAAGGGATCTTTCCGGATCCTCGGGTTGTGGAGTCGGACTATGTATGCCCTCCACATCCTGGCGCAGTCCCTGCGTCGAAATTATAAAGTAAGACACTTAACTTTGAAAGCACGGATCGGATGGATAAACGTCCGCTTACCCAGCTCCGAGGGTTATTCATGGAGAATCCGTTCAATGGACTCGTTTGGAGGAAGTCCTCCTTCTCCCCCTTCTACAAGCCAGACAGGATCTTCACCAGATCTGCGGCCGATCCCGGCCCCTTGCAGCCATGACGGGTGGCGTCATTCTCCCCCTTGAAATCCCACATGGGGTGGCCCCTATATTGGAGCGGCTGCACCCCTCGCATAATGCATGTGGCCATGACTCCAATCATGGTCAATCCGGAATGAGCCAGCAACCTTATCCGGCCCATCAGATAATGGATGCTCATGTCATCTTCCTGTTGAGGGCTCCGCGGGTGCCAACTCAGGCGTTTCTTCAGAGGAGCGTTGCTGAACTCCGGGAGGCCGATCCAAACTAGGTCCGGCAGTGGAGCATCTTCCACATAAAACCATTCCGAAGGCCAGTCTTCGGACGCCTTCTTTGGGGTTCCGGATAGATATCCGGTCCCGGCGATGCACCATATTTCAGCTCCGCCCACTTGATATATCGACCCCTCGTGAGAATGGGGTACGAGGCAAAACAATCTCTTCCACAGCGCAAAATGGGGCTCGATGCCCAAGAACAGCTCGCAAAGAGCTACAAAACCCACAATATGCAGAATGGAGGCGGGCGTAAGGTGATGAAGCTGGAGTCCGTAGAACTCCAGAAGCCCCCGGAGAAACGGATGTATGGGAAATCCGAGCCCCCTTATTAGATAAGGGATGAAGCACACCCGCTCTCCTTTGAAGGGACTGGGGGTGTTCTACGCATGTTTTCCACCTTTGTAAGTGGCCAGCCCGGCTCGAACCGGGACCATAAAGGCCGGAGGAAGGTATCCCTCCGCTTGGAGCGTCACCAGCTCGCTGTGCGGGACTGAACATCTCCTCCAATCTCCTGCCTGAGGGCTGGGAGCGCGAGAGGAGTAGCCGTGTCGACGTCCATGATGGAGTGGATTTTTGTCAGAAGCGCTCCGATGAGTACTCGCGGAAGGAGGATGGTGTGATTTGGATCTGGATTCTTGCCTCTCTTATAGGCAGCTTATTCGCGCAGCTTGGGGGTAAAATGTAAAAATACCCTGGCCTTTCGCATTCGTACGACACGTGGAAGAGGGACATTAATTGGCGTGGAAGCCAAGGAGCGCAACCTTTATAAGGAAGCCGGACGCTATTTGGCAAGCACATGGAATTTGGAGGAGAACCCGCCTTGCAACGCCGAAGACAATATACGCGCCGGACTCATCATCATTGAAGCCTAGTTCGGGGGCTACTGAGGGAGTCCTGGACTAGGGGGTGTCCGGATAGCCGAACTATCATTATCGGCCAGACTCCAAGACTATGAAGATACAAGATTGAAGACTTCGTCCCGTGTCCGGATGGGACTTTCCTTGGCGTGGAAGGCAAGCTTGGCGATACGGATATGTAGATCTCCTACCATTGTAACCGACTCTGTGTAACCCTAGCCCTCTCCGGTGTCTATATAAACCAGAGGGTTTTAGTCCATAGGACGAACAACAACAATCATACCATAGGCTAGCTTCTAGGGTTTAGCCTCCTCGATCTCGTGGTAGATCCACTCTTGTACTACCCATATCATCAATATCAATCAAGCAGGAGTAGGGTTTTACCTCCATCGAGAGGGCCCGAACCTGGGTAAAAACATCATGTCCCTTGTCTCCTGTTACCATCCGCCTAGACGCACAGTACATGACCCCCTACCCGAGATCCGCCGGTTTTGACACCGACAGACACACAGAGGGTTGGTCAGGCAAACTCGGTGGGACCGATTCGCTCATCTCAGATGGACCGAAACGTTATGAAAGGGAAATGGTAAGTTTGCATTACAATCTTGGTGGGACCAATCGCTCATCTCGGTTTGAACGAAACTTTATGAAGGGAAACAGAGAGATTGCAATCCCATCTTGGTGAGACCGAGATCCCCATTGGTGAGACCGAAAAGACTAGGGTTTGTGGCAGTGGCTATGTCATGAGAACTCGGTGGCGCTGGATGGATGGTTTTGGTGGGGCCGAGTTTGACTCTTGGTTTGGGACATATGTGGATGTGAGAAAGTAGTTGAGGGCTTTGGAGCATATCACTAAGAATTTTGAGCAAAAAACTCATTAAGCAACACCTCATCCCTCCTTGATAGTATTGGCTTTTCCTATAGACTCAATGTGATCTTAGATCACTAAAATAGAAAATGTAGAGTCTTGTGCTTTGAGTTTGAGCCAATCCTTTTGTCCTTAGCATTTTGAGGGATCCACTTTTCTCATCCATGCCATGCCAATCATTGAGCTTTCCTGAAATATTTATCTTGAAATAGCATTAGCTCAATGAGCTATATGTTGTTAGGAATTACCAAAACCACCCAAGGATAGTTGCACTTTAAATCTCCCCCTTTTTGGTAATTGATGACAACATATAGATCAAAGCTTCGACAAATGATTATAAGATTGAAAAACATCGTTGCTTTGAGAAGTATGTGATAAGCAAGAGCTCCCCCTAAAGTTGTGCATTATTTAAAATTTGCTTTGGACTGCAAATGCACAATGTGTTAAGATCAACGGTTACTCTTGCATGTCACATACATCTTGGTGGAGCGCTCAAAATGATAATAATTGAACATATGCATTCATCACAAAGCAAAGTGAATGATCATATAAGGATATAAGAGATAATATCATCCAACAAGCATTAAGGTAGCATATGATCAAACACATGATCACCCAAGTATCTCACGAAAGCATAATGTATCAAGCAAACACACACAAAAATAAAGAAGTTCAACCACCAAAAACAAGAGAGATAAAAAGCAACACTCTCTCTCGAAGCCTATGATCTATACATTTTTCTCCCCTTTGGCAACAAGTTACCAAAAAGTTCAAAAATGCATAGTGCTAAACAACTCTCAGGCTTGATCTTCATGAGGTGGTGTAGACATGACTCCAAGGACGAAAGCATCAGTTGATGTAGCTGGAGCTGGTGGAGCGGCTGCTGGAGCAGTTGACACTGAAGCTGTGGCAGCTGGTGCAGATGATGTAGCTCTGGTGTCTCGAACAGGCACTACAGCAGATCTCTGTCCTCTGGGCACTCTAGCAAATGCATCTGTGGTAGACTTTCCCTTCTTCTCCTCCACATCCTCCTGAAGTTGCTCAACTGTAGTTTGGATTTCTGTGACCTTCACATCAAGTGCATAAAACTTCTGCTCTATGATTCTCTCCAAGCTCTCCTGGTTTTGAGTCAGGGTGGCCAAGCCCTTCTCAATCCTCAAGGTGGAGGAAATCAAGTAGCCAAGCTAGTCTTGCTTGCTCTTCAGAAACACTTGAGATGCCTCTTCAGCAGTTGGCATCTTTGCAGCTTTCTCTGCCCTTGCTTTCTCTCTATTTTCATGTGCTTGCACAGATGATGGTTCCTCCTCATTCATCTCAACAGTGTTATCTTCAAATTCAGGGTATAGGGGTAGATGCTCCTTATCCAAAAGATATGTGCATGTGCCCATCTTTGAGTTGATGAGCTCCTGAATGTGTAGAGCATACCCACAACTCCTCTTCTGATCAGCTGCTGTTCTCTTGATTGTTTCCACAATCAGGCTCATGACTTTGAATTTCTGAGGTATATCAAACAAGTGCAGTAAGTTGATAGCATGACCTCTGATCATCTTGTGATCTCCTGACTTGGGAAGCTATGTGTGCCTAAGGATCCAGTTGATTGTAGGCAGACCAGACAACAAGAAGTGTACAGATCCATGCTTGTGAGTTTCCAAAGCTTTATCTGGGATCTCTCTGTACACGTGAGCCATAGAGTTGTGGTCTTTCTTCTTCTCTGCATATTCATCCAAGTCATCTTCAGATTCTTCTGGAGCATTGGTCAACTCAGCCCATTCTTCAACTGTGGATTGGTACCTAGTACCTTCATATATCCAGACAATCTTCCCATCTGGGTAGAAGTGAGCGGTGGAGTAAAACTGCATGATGAGCTCATCATTCCACTAGGTGAGCTTCTGGGCAACAAAGTCATCTACTCCACAAGACTTGAAGCTGTCATATACTGCTGGATAGTTGATCCATCTCATGTCACACACAATGGGCTTCTTGTCAAGCAAAATTGTTTCATCAAAATCTTGTTGCTCCTTTGTGTGGAATCTGTAGTCAACTGCTGTCCTTCTCCTCATAGCATAAGGATCTGACTGTCTCCATAATCTCAGTCCAACATCCTTTCTGATATGCATGTCTTAAGCTACAGGATGAGCATCATTGTGGTCAGGATTCTTGGGCTTTAACTTTCTCAAAACAAGAGAATCATCTTCTTCTTCAGCAGCTTCAGGCACTGGGTCCTTGTTCTTCTCTGATGCAGGTATACTTCTGGTGTTCCTCTTGGGTTTAGGCTTTGGTGCTGAAGCAGCAGCCTTGGGAGCAGCTTTTGGCTTAGATGGAACAGCCCCTGACTTGATTGCATCTCCCATTAGCTTCTGAGCTTTAGGAGCTGGTGCAGCATCCTCTTCCTCTTCTTCTTCCTCATCAGAATCTCTCCTCATAGAGGGCTTGCCAAGGACTTTGGCAGTGGTACTTCTCACTCTCTTCTTCTTCTTGTCTTGGCCAGCAGCTTCTTCATCAGACTCAATGGTGAATTTCATGGTTTCACCAGTGGCAACCTTCCCAGGTTTGGAAGTGGGCATTCTCTAGGCAGGCACCTTATTGTTCATGCCTGGCTTTGTGGTAGTAGCTGTGCCATACTCCTTTTTAGCACCTTCTTCTTAGAAGTGGCCTCATCCTCAACAGCAATATAGTCCTCATCTTTAGAATCTGAGGTTTTCTTCTTCCTTGTCCCGGTGGCTGCTTTTGGCAAATTGCTGGGTGTGCTCCTGCTACCCTCATCATAGCTGCTTGAGGGACTAGTGCCCTCACTCATCTGAGCTTGCTGCTTTGTCTTGTTCTGGCTATCACTTTGATCAGACATTTTGCAAAACTGACAGCAGACCCTGTGAATAGATATAGATGAGGTAGAGTGGATGAGCATCACAAAGTGCAGAGGTTTTTGCAAAACAATTGAGTCAAAAACTTAGATTTAGTTTTCCACAGAAAGCATTTCGGAGCTACCGATTTGTAAACTCGATGATACCGAAGCAGCTTTTGGAACCTAAACTAGTGAACTCGGTCAGACCGAGTCACAGTTCGGTGGCACCGAGACTGCTAGGGTTTCACAAATAATTGATATCAGTCACACCGATTTGCAATTCTCGGTCAGACCGAAAATCACATGTGCCATGGCCTAAGCCAAATTGGTGAGACTGATTTCTACAACTCGGTCAGTCCGAGATGAGTTCGGCGGAAACCTAACCCTAAATTTTCAAATCAAATCTAATCTACGGAGTGCTTTTGCTGGATGGAATGATTTCAAATGTGGCAAGAATCATGACAAAGCATTGTTCTAGGAATCGGAGTTAAAGATTAGCACAAAGTTTCAAGTTCATACCCTAATGCAGCGGTGAACTTGCCACGGTGGCAACGGCAGGGCAGAATGCCGTTGACGGCGGCGGAGACCAGCGGCGGGAGGTCGCTGGCGATGAGGAGGACGATCCGGAGACCCAAAGAGGCAGAGCTGGCTGTGCGCGGGCGAAGGGTTTCGGAAATTTTTTCAAAATTTGACCCGTGAGTATATATAGCCAGACCCTGTCGGTGTGACCGAGTGGAACAACTCGGTGGCACCGAGATGCAAAGCTGCAAGCAGTTACTGCAACTCGGTGTGACCGAAAAGTTCTAATCGGTTGCACCGAGGTTGAAAACATAGATCAACTTAGTGATCTCGGTATGACCGAAAAGGGAGAATCGGTCAGACCGAAATGCACAAAGAGGTTTTGGATGTTTAAGTCTATGACAAATCGGGGACTCCGAGTGCTCCTCACACAGAGTGGTTCGAATCTGACTTGATCAAACTTTGTGATGTAGCATGAATAGAGTTTGAGACAAGAAAAGCATAGATAGCTAGATAAGGTTCTTAGGCATTCTTGTCCATCCACTTGGCAAAAGAAAAGAATCCAAACAATCAAAATAACAAGTGGATGTCCTTGAATGAGTAAAATATGCAACCAACATGCTCACACAATAAAGTAGCAAATGAAATATGTGGCAAAGCATGCACAACCAATTCTAGCATCTATCAAACAATTGGCGATGACTAGGTCATATATATATGAGTATATTGACTTAGGAGTCAAATGAGAACATTTGATCATAGGTCATACTCATCGTTTAAGCACAAGTAGGGTTACCACTTTTACATAAAGCATTGTTGTGTTCACACCATTAGAGTTGCTTTAGCTCAATACTTAGAGTAAAGCTCCCCCTAGATGTGAGATCCCCCCTAAGAGGGATGAACTAACCTTGGGTTTTGTCGATGATGACTTCATGTAGGTGTTGAAGATGTGGATGCTCAATGTTGATGTAGATCATTTGGAGCAATCCATTGGAGTGAGTTGCCCTTTCAATACCTATATGGGTTAGTCCCACAAGGAACAACACAAGGATATCCATAGACATACAGTGATGCATACCAAGATGATGTCCATGAAAGTATTAGGTTACCTTGTCCCTTGTCTTACCAGCAAGAGGGTTTGTGACTCCTTGAACTAGTGCAAGATGTGGAAGTTGATTGCACTTGTCCTTGCCAAAATGATATGAGTGAAGTATGTTGGCGGAGTCACCCTCAAGAACTCTAGTTCTTCTTCTTTGGGATCCACATCATCTTGATGGGAATCCATGGAGTTGTAGTTTTACTCGATGAAGTAGAACTTGATGTAGTCTTGGGAACCCACTTGACCAAGGCCTTAGGAGCTTCTTCAAATGCATCAATCTCCTCTTGAAGCTTGTCCTTGCCTTTTTGCTTGTGGTCTTGTGGTGGAAGATCATCTTGAGCTTGTGTCCCTTTGAAAGAAGTAGGATCATACTTCTCTTGTTGAGGAACAAACTTCGTCTTGGGGTATTGATCTTCTTCCCACTCAACTCCATTGGCATTGAACTTTTGTTCAAAACCAACACCTTGATTCTTCCGGTGCCTTCCTTGCTTGCGTACAATTTCCTCGAATTGCTTACTTCCGGCAAGACTCTTGTAAACACCTTTCTCTATAATTCCCTTCAATAATCTATTTTCTTGCTCAAGTGTAACTTGGCTAAGAGAATCATTAGTGGAATCAAGAGAACTACTATAAGCAACAACATCGGATTTAGCATGATTATTGTTACTACTAGAAGAAGAATCTTGTTACTAGACTTGACTTGTGGCATGTAAGTGGCAAGAGTAAACGCTTGGCAATGTAAGAAGAACTTTTCTTGCAAAGATCATCATTGATTGCCTTTAAAAACTCATGCTCTTGCTCAAGGTTGAGCTTTTCAAAGCGTAACTTCTCATGAGTCTTTAAAAGTTCTCGATGATCTTCCAAGATAGTTTCATGAGCTAACTTAAGAGTGTTTAGTTCTTTAGTTAGGCGCTCAATCTTCTCCTTATCATTGTCATTCATTTTATCTTGATTAGCATGATTAATTGACGTTTCATCATAGTATTCATCACTAGAGTTGTCAACAAGTAAATCATCATCACCTAACAAGTCATCTTCATCACTATTGAAATCAACATACTCGGGGTGTGATACCTTTGGGCCTTTAGCCATGAAGCATCTTCCAAGTCCTTCATTTGGTGAGTCAAATATGTTGTAGGAGTTGGTTGACACAAGTGCTAGACCGGCAACACCTTCATCTTGAGTATATTCGGAGTCGGAGTGATAGCTTCTCTCGGAGTGATTGTCGGAGTCGAAGCCGTATACCCATTCACCAACATGAGCTTGATGTCTTCATTTTGTGTAGCTCCTTGATGACTTGTCCTTCCTTTCCGAATCCTTGCTTCTCCGGGATGTTCTTAATTCGTAACGATCATCTCTACTCCTTCTTTCTCTTGATGGTGATTCTTCTACTCCTTCTTTTTGGAGAATCTTCTCTTCTTTTGTAGGGAGCCGTACACTCATTGGAGTAGTGTCTGGGTCTTCCACTATTGTAGCAATTACGCTCACAACTAGAAGATCTTTTGTCATTGTAGGACCTTGACTTGGAACTTCTTTCCTTGCTTCTACTCTTGTAGAACTTGTTGAAGTTCTTCACCATTAGGCTCAATTCTTCATTCAAGGTTTGTTTCTCACTTGATGATGTGGGAGCTTCACATGAGGCTTTGTAAGTACCACTTGACTTGTTGTTGAGCTCCTCCTTATCCTTGAGTGACATCTCATGAGCAACAATTCTTCCAATGACTTCCGTTGGCTTGAGATCTTTGTAATTGGGCATCATTTGGATCAATGTGCACACGGTATCATATTTTCCATCCAGGGCTCTTAGCATCTCCTTGATGATGA
This sequence comes from Triticum dicoccoides, assembly GCF_002162155.2. Classification (NCBI taxonomy): domain Eukaryota; kingdom Viridiplantae; phylum Streptophyta; class Magnoliopsida; order Poales; family Poaceae; genus Triticum; species Triticum dicoccoides. The sequence continues at coordinate 189,791,532 of NC_041391.1, read as the reverse complement.
GTTTGTCGGTCATCTCTTCACTTCCTAAGCCGGCGATCTCATTTGTGATGAGAGCAAGCCTAGAGTACATTTCAGCGACACCTTCACCATCCTTCATTTTGAACTTGTCAAGTTAACTTTGAAGCACATCCAATTTGGATTCCGTGACAGAGTCGGTACCTTCGTGCATGTCAATCAAAGTACCCCAAATTTCCTTTGCATTCTCAAGACGACTGATTTTGTTGAATTCTTCGAGGCACAATCTGTTGAAGAGGATAACACAAGCTTGACCATTGTATTGCAGCATCTTCAACTCTTCCACGGTAACTTCACGGTTCGGTTCTCTCCCATCAAATAATTCACTTTGCAAGCGAATACACACAATAGCCCAGACGGCGGGGTTATGTCCAACAATATGCATTTCATCTTATGCTTCCAACTAGCAAAACTAGTACCATCAAAGTAAGGACCTCTACGTGGTAATTTCCCTCGCTAGACGCCATACTCTCCTAGGTTGTGAAACCGAGGCTATGACCACCAAAAGCTATGGAAATCAAAGCAAATTGAGACCAAAGCTCTGATACCACTTGTAGGATCGCAAGTATGTCTAGAGGGGCGGTGATTAGACTACTTGACCAAATAAAAATCTAGCCTTTTCCCAATTTTAGTTCTTGGCAGATTTTAGCAACTTAGCACAACTCAATCAATCAACCTACACATGCAATTCTAAAAGTATAGCAGCGGAATGTAAAAAAATTGCATATGAAGGTAAAGGGAGGAGTTTGAGGGAGCAAACGCAATGTTGACATGGAGATTTTTTATTCGTGGTTCCGATAGGTGGTGCTATCATACATCCACGTTGATGGAGACTTCAACCCATGAAGGGTAACGGCTGCGCGAGTCCACGGAGGGCTCCACCCACAAAGGGTCCACGAAGAAGCAACCTTGTCTATCCCATGATGGTCGTCGCCCATGAAGGACTTGCCTCACTATGGTAGATCTTCACGAAGTAGGTGATCTCCTTGCCCTTACAAACTCCTTGGTTCAACTCCACAATCTTGACGGAGGCTCCCAAGTGACACCTAGCTAATCTAGGAGACACCACTCTCCAAGAAGTAACAAATGGTGTGTTGATGATGAACTCCTTGCTCTTGTGCTTCAAATGATAGTCTCCCCAACACTCAACTCTCTCTCACAGGATTTGGATTTGCTGGAAAGAAGATTTGAGTGGAAAGCAACTTGGGGAAGGCTAGAGATCAATATTTATGTGGTAGGAATGGAATATCTTGACCTCAACACAAGTGTAGGTGGTTCTCTCTCAGAAAATGTATGTTGGAAGTGTAGGCATGTTCTGATGGCTCTCTCCACGAATGAAGAGTGGGTGGAGGGGTATATATAGCCTCCACACAAAATCTAACCGTTACACACAACTTACCAAACTCAATGGGACCGAATCCTAAAACTCGGTCGGACTGATTTAGTAAATAATGTGACCGTTAGGATTTTCGATGGGACCGACATGTCATCTCGGTGGGACCGATATGGTTAGGGTTAGGGCATAACGTAATCTCGGTGACATCGATTACACAAACTCGGTGAGACCGATTTTGGTAATGGACACAGAGAGGGTTTGTCAGGCAAACTCGGTGGGACCGATTCGCTCATCTCGGATGGACCAAAACATTACGAAAGGGAAATAGTGAGTTTGCATTCCAATCTCGGTAGGACCGATCGCTCATCTCGGTTTGACTGAAACGTTACGAAGGGAAACAGAGAGATTGCAATCCCATCTCGGTGAGACCAAGATCCCCATCGGTGAGACCGAAAAGACTAGGGTTTGTGGCAGTGGCTATGTCATGAGAACTCGGTGGCGCCGGATAGATGGTTTCGGTGGGGCCAAGTTTTACTCTTTGTTTGGGACATATGTGGATGTGAGAAAGTAGTTGAGGGCTTTGGAGCATATCACTAAGCATTTTGATCAAGAAACTCATTAAGCAACACCTCATCCCGCCTTGATAGTATTGGCTTTTCCTATAGACTCAATGTGATCTTGGATCACTAAAATAGAAAATGTAGAGTCTTGTGCTTTGAGCTTGAGCCAATCCTTTTGTCCTTAGCATTTTGAGGGATCCACTTTTCTCATCCATGCCATGCCAATCATTGAGCTATCCTAAAATATTTATCTTGAAATAGCATTAGCTCAATGAGCTATATGTTGTTAGGAATTACCAAAACCACCCAGGGATAGTTGCACTTTCAATTACCCATGAACATAGAATTTCAGACCAAATATATCCGAGCCAGATGTAGCAAGTTGGCGAATGAAGAAATCCTGAGCATTGAAACCGATGCCATTGAGAATATAGAAGACCAATGTCTTCATTGAGCCTTCAAGCTTTGCTGAAGGAGAATGTCCATTGATGGGCCATAGAGTTCGCCTAATAATGTGATAGATGGTGTGGGGCAGAAACTCTAGGTCTTCAATAAAGAATTCCTTGGGAAATTCCGCATCTTGTGGCAGAGGATTCATCACACTAAGCATTTGGCTCATGTTGGGCTCAGGCTTCTGGAATATGCTTTCTAAAGCATTGCAGTGATGCTGACAACCAGGTTCATAAAGTTCACCTGGCGTGGGCAGGCCAGTAAGCTCAATGAGATCAAGAGAGCTTTGGCTTCATGATGGACATTGCATGTCATCCACTCAAGGACCCATGTTTTGATGTCCTTGTTGTATCCGCGGATGTGAAGTGTAGCATAGAATTGTAACAGAAGCTCTTCATTCCAATTTTCCTTGTCGGTCACGAACTACAGAAGGCCAGCATCTCTAAAGCAGTCTAGGGCTTCTTCCAAATAGGGCAGTCCAGCAATGGCTTTGCAGTCAAGATGCATATGAGGAAAAATGCGCCCTTGATTGTATAAGACACAAGAATAATAACTGCGCTGCTGATAGCTCCGGAACTGATCAGATGAAATTCTGGGCTTTGAATATGGGTTCTTGGACCTATCAAAGAAAGTGTTGTGTTCAATGAAGCCATTTGCATTGAATGATCCTGGCACAGATGCAGTACCTGGAAACCTTGGCAGCCTTGGTTTTGGCTTCTGAACCTGGGGCATGTGCTCGACATGATAATCAAACTGAGGTCCGGGAGCAGGTGGAGGAACCAGAATAGGCCATCTTACAGGGACAAGCTCGCCTTGATAAAATGCTTGCTCAATGGTATGAGGCCTTGGAGGCGGTACAGGAGCAGTGGCATTGACAAGGGCTTCAGTCTACACATTGGTTGCAGGTGCATCATTGGCTTCAGACACCGTATTCACTGTAGGTGCCACATTAGCTTCAGCCATGACAACATCATTGGCTTCAGTAGTGTTGTTGGTGGCTGCCTCAGTATTTTCATCCTCCACTTGAGTAGCTGGAGGTCGGGCATAGACATGTTCTCCTCGAGAAAATTTTATTTATTGGTGGGGGGTGTGACAACACGCTCTTCTTCTTCACGGGGTTCTTGATTTTCATCGGCTGATGCAGCCGGTATGTCTTCAGCAGCCTTGGCTTCAGACTTAGAGACGTTCACAGTAGGAGTTGCTTCAGAAAACACTTGACGTGCTACTGAGTTGGGTTGCACTTCTCCTACTGGGACGCTCGACACAGCAACTTGTGGCCTTGGTCCTTTGCGAAGCCTACGGAATGCAAGCGTCGCTTTTGGAGTAGGAGTTGGATGGACCACATAGTCGTCATCATGAAGCACCGGAGTGGTGACTTGAGGTGGGGGAGTACTTGGAGAGCTTCGACTTGGAGTTTCTGGTTGGGGGCAATCAGCCCATAATGCATCCTGAGCAATTGGCGTCAAGGGACGACCAATGCGGATGATTTCGCTATTCGTGAGAACAGCGATGATACCATATGGTGCTCGATCTGAGGAAGAACTTCTTCATCTTCTACATTTTCTTGGGGACCAATGTCTTTAGCTGCGGTGGGGTCAACAGCTGGATCTTCTTCAGCTTCAGGAGCCTCTGTGGAAGCAGGCTCGTGAACAACTAACTAACGCTCTTGGTGGGGGGATGCATGACAAGCAACTGAGAGGGGATCGACAAGAAGGGGCTCTGAAGGAGCAGCCCGATTCTTCTTCGAAGACTTTGTCTTCCGCTTCTTGGTTAGTGGAGCATCATCAGGAACATTCTTGTTCTTGTGTTTTCTGGCTTCGGCCTCAGCTACCCTTGTCTTGTTCAGTTCTGAAGCCAATGTGAGGACCTTAGGCTTCGAGCTTGTCATGCTGGCAGGGAAGACAATGTGAGGTGCTTCCTATCTTGACGCCTCAGCTTGGGTCACAGTGGGCTTCTTCTTTTTGGCAGACATCTTGGGGTCGATGCCTGGACGCCCAAGAGCCTTGCGCTTTTCAGCTTCATTGTGAGCCTGAACACACTTGGCAGCAAGGTGTTTCATTCGCTCTCTTGAACCTTTTGCCTCTTCACGTTTCTTGTGAAACGCTTCCTTGAGATCATGCAACAGCTTCTTGAAGTTCTGAACATCAGTGACATTGAGCTTGGCCATGTTCTTCTTGAATTGAGCCTTTTAATAGTCAATCTTGTTCTTGAGCTCGACTATCTTCTAAGCCAGAGCAAGCTCATTTGCAATGGCACTGTTGAAAGCGACACTGATGCCAATAGGAAGTTGAAGATCATCAATGCTGAGATCCGGATTAGCAAACCACTCATCAATGAAGTTGTTGAGGATGTCCACATCAAAGAGGGGCAAATTGTTGAAGATTTCCGCCTCTTGTTTGCTCTTTATCAGTAGCTCAAGAGCATCTTCACAAAGATCATCGTCACTGGAAAGATCAATGGCCTCATTCTCGTTCCTTGGAATGGTAGCTGGGGTCAGTGCTTGACCAGAACTCGGGATGGGCTTCTTCTTTTGCATGGACTTCTCGGTCTTCTTGGAGACTCGAGAGAGGTCTTCAGATTGCATACTTGAAGCAGGAGGGGCAGTTGCCAATGGCTTCACACGTGAAGCTTTTGGTGCAGCAGAGTGTTTTGAAGCCTTTGATTTCTTCTGCTTCTGCGGCAGAGGAGGAGCTGGTGCTTCATTAGAATCTGCACCATCAGCTGAGTGATCCACATTATCCCCTTGAACTGCAATGTGAGTGATGAGGCCTTCGAGGTTGTAGAAGGGGCCGATTCTGTTTTCATATGCTTCACGGGTGCCATCATCCCAAGGAGCAGATGGACCGGGGTTGAAGTCAAGTCCAAATGCCTTCTTGTTCTTCATAGCAAAATCTTTGGCAAACTTGAAGTTACACTTGAACAGATTGTCTTCACGACACCATAGCAGAGAAGATGGGTCAGTAATCTCTGGCTGTGGTCCGTGAACCATGCACGGGTAGAAGCCTTGATCAATAGCTTCAGATAGGGACCGGGGTTGAAGATTTTTGTATAATATATCTCCCCAGGGCTGCTTGATGGCATTTTTCTCAGCATACTCTTTAGTGACAAATCTATACTTAAACCATTCTTCATCCCAATATCTTCGAATCCATTAGATTCGAGTTTTGCGTTCACCATAAGTCTCTTCAGGGTCTGTCTTGTACATTTCATGCAGATCTGGTGGCAAATCTTTGGATGTATTCCCTCGGCGTTGTCTGCCGCCCTTTCTAGTTGACTTCTCTATTGCCATGAAGCTTAACCTGAATGGCTTCAGAACTTGCAAAGGCTTCCTACGGCTGGTCAGACAAGAACTGGCTTCAGGAGAATTGATATGAATCTATAAGAATTCTGCAAATGAATGCGGACTATGAGAACCAAGGGATTCTCCCACGGACATGTACCTGTGATAGCATTAGAGGTGCGAGGGAAGGGGAAGAGGTCATATGCATTCTCAGAAGATTTTGAAGATAAATTAGTTTGAAGATATTGACCTCATAACGCGAAGATATTCACTTATTTTTTGTGAGTTAGTTCCAGATTTGTACGAATCCAAGAATAGGTACAAGTGAGGAATCTAACTTGTAGTGAAGCATAAGTGAATATACTAGGCATAATATGAGATGCAGAATAGGGTAGATTCAACTTTGTAAGCAGAGAAACCACTTTTGGTAGAGAAGGATGAATCTATCAGATCAAAAAGGCAGTAAAAAGTGAGTTTTAATTACCACACGAAGAACTGCTAGAAAAAATGGAGTTGGAGGTCGAGAAGTTCAATCTCCTATGCCCTAACTTGGCGACGGAAGACACCTATGGTGGCGGCCGAGAAGACGAGGTCCACGGCCGGCGTGAGGACGGCGTCAGTGAGGTCGCGGCAGCTAAGCGCTTCGTCGTCGGCGTCGTCACGAGCTAGCGGTGGCGCTAGGGTTTTGAGCGAGGTGCGAAGGTGGAAGAAAGATTTTTGACCGTGATTGTAGCGACCAGACCTCAACCAGCCTGATCTCTGTACTTTAGTGTCATCCCTGGATTAGTAATGCTGACACGCACAGTACTTGAAGGATTTATAACAGAGTAGCAATCACACACTTATTACATCAAGTGTCTCAAAAGAGAACTTATTACAATAAATATGGCTTAAGGCCATCTAACAGCGGAAGGCTTGGAAGATAAGTGAGTCCATCAACTCCAACGGCATCACTGAGTATAAGACCACGACCTAAGGCACCTTACTCGTCGTCTGAAAAGTCTGCAACATGAACGTTGCAGCCTGAAAACGGGTCAGCACATGGAATATGCTGGCAATATAACACATACAGAGTAATGAAAGAATAATGCTATACTACATGCATATATGGCTGGTGGAAAGCTCAATGGTTACAGTTTTGCATAAAGCCAATTTTTCCCTACTGCAAAGGAATAAATTTTATTTAACTATCATGGTGGTTGTTAAACATTGAGAAGATAGACATCCTCTCAATCCCAATTAAGCATCATCATTAAACCCAACAAATTAAATTAAAGTAACACTACTAGGGAAAACCTTAAACACAGAAATTTAGCAACATCGCGGGTCAAAAAAGCGCGCTAGTGCTATATAGTAGTAGCGATCTAAGAAAAACCGCGCTACAGATACAAACTTAGCAGTAGCGCTTGTGGTAAATAAAGCGCTACTACTAATATTCCCATTGGCAGAATGCTAGGCTACGCATAGCAGTAGCGGGCTTCGAAGAAACGCGCTACTGCTAGAGCATAATTAGCAGCGCGTTTCCTGAGAAGAGCGCTACTACTAACGGAAATAAAATAAGATGAAGAACAAATAGAAAAGTAAATGGAAATGAAAGAAATAGAAAAAGGAGAAAGGGAAAAATAAAATGTAAAGCAAAATAAATGAAAAAGCGAAAAATCGGAGGAAGGCATAGCAGCAGCGTTTGTTTGTAAGAGGCGCTATAGCTAACGTAGCTGCAGCGCGTGTCCTAGACCCCCGCTATAGAAACAGAATAGGAAATTAAAAAAGGAAGAAATTTACATAGCTATAGTAGCAGCCCGTTTTGCAGAAACCGCTATAGCTATCTTATCTATAGCGCGTTTTGCGAAACGCGCTACCGCTAAGTTTGACTTAGCCAAAAAACCGTTTCCCCCCGGCCACCACTTCTCCCCCAAATCCCTCAACCCACCCCGCGCGCCGCCGTCTCCCCGATTCACCGTCGCCCCACTTCGCCGCCGACGACGACGCCACCAGAGCCGTGCGCCGTCGACGACATTGGAGCCGCCCCCAACGCCATGGAGCCGCGTGGCCTCGTCAACGCCACTGGAGCCGCCGTCGACGCCACCTTCCTCGCCATCACCGGAGATGCCCCTGCCTCCCTCGCCGTCACCGGAGACGCCCCTGCCTCCCTCGCCACCACTGCCTCCGTCGCCACCACCGGAGCCATCATCTGTAAGCCCCCACCCCTCCTCTCTCTCTCATGCATAGGTTAGCCAGTTTAATTAGGTTAATTATCTAGGTTAGGGTAAAAATTTAGTTAGGGCATTGACAGAGAAGTAGTTAGGTTAACTAGTTTAATTAGGTTAATTATCTAGGTTAGTGCAAAAACTTAGTTAGGGCTTTGACAGAGAACTAGTCAGGTTAACTAGTTTAATTAGGTTAATTATCCAGGTTAATTAGTGCAAAAATTTATTTTAGGCTTTGACAGAGAACTAGCTGCGTTAACTAGTTTAATTAGGGTTAATTATCTAGGTAAACTAGATTAACTAACTAGGTTAAATAGGTAGGTTAATTAGGTTCGTTGGATTAATAAGCTAGGTTAAGTAGATTGGCAAAGGTTTTTGATTTTTGAAAAGACCACTGTTTTTCAAGGAAAAGAATTTAGGCAAATTTTATTTTTCATTGAAGTGGTCATGTTATATCTTTTCATTGAAGTTGTTCGATTGTGCCCAAGTGGCTTTGTTGTTTCCAGGGAATGATGCTGAGTGGCCTATGTTTTGCCGGAATGTTGATTCATTTCTGTTCCGGCAAATTTCAGGTTCTCGATTTGTCCACTTTTTAGCAAAGGTCATGCTGAAATTTCCCGTGAATTTCGGCATGACTTGTGCTACAAACTAGGACATATCGAGTGCCCGGGATTTGCCGCACCAGGAAGGAGTCAACATTCCTGCAAAACAATTGTCCTTTTTTATGTCATTATTCATTTTATTAGGTCTAGAATTAATTGACTAGATTTAATCATAGGAAACATGGCTAGCAACGATGAAGGACAGGGTTCTGGTGATTGCGACGACGTCTACCGGGCGGCAAACGAATTTTTTAGCCTTACCGACGATCAACAGATGTTGTTGCTGGGCCCACCGGTGGCATCGGGGACTGAGACCGACACGCAGACCGGTGCTGAGACCGACACACAGACCGGTGCTGAAACTGAGACCGGCGCTGAGATTCAGACCGGCATCGAGACCGGCGCTGAGACCGATGCTGCCTCGGGGAGCGGAGCCGGTGTAGAACCGAAAGCAAAGAGGCAACGGGTTCCTAACAAACTCAGGACTACTAGACTGGTGGTCACGGAGGTGGACAACGGCAATTTTAAGCCAAAGGCGCCCGAGGAAGCGTGCGCGTGCTACGACAATCAAATAGGCTGCATCATACAGACAACCGCCATCATCAACGATGAGAATCTAAAGAAGATAGAAAATATGAGGAGCTCCCTCCTAAAGAAGTTTCACCAGATATTCTTGTTCCCGGGCCGGAATGAGAAGGATTATGAAGATGCAGACAAGGACCCGACAATGAAGAAGATAAACAAAGACGCCATGATCAAATTTAGCAACGCGTTGGCCGCCTGGAAAAATCGAGTGAAAGCAAAGATCAACGACGGGGAACCCTACTCCGAGATTGTAAAGGAAAGTCCGACAATCACGGAAGAGCAGTTTCAAATATTCAAGGATGCTTGCGAGGCCGAAGCTGCCAAAGAAAAGTCTAAGTACATGAAGGGGCTTCAAAAGAGGAACATTGGGACCCACCACCTCGGAAGCCGTGGTTACAGCGGAAAGAGGTCCAAATGGGCCAAGTAGGACGCGGAAGCCGCGAGTCTGGGCATCCCAGACCCCTTGGCGGATTTCACCGTCTCGCGGGAGCGTGATGTCCTAAGGGCCCGGCACCGTTGGGACCCAGTGAAGAAGGTTTATGAGACAAAACCGGTCATTACGGAGTTCATGAGACTGCTGGTAATTTTAGTTTCTGAGAAATTCGACTGCACACGTTAGTCATATTTGTAAACGATCCTTGTGCCTTTTGCAGAGAGAGCAGCACCGGATTGCGGCCGAAAGCGACTCGCTGTCTGAGGCATTGGCGAGGCCCAAGTGGGACACTCCATTCAACCGGGCGTTGAACATATTGAAACAACAACCGGTGGATACTCGACCGTCGTATGGACGCGTGCACGGTGTCGGAGACGGCGCCACGTGGAAGAAGTACTACCGTGAGACCACAGAGGAGAAAAAGGAAAGATGGAGGTTAACTGAAGAAAGCATCGACAAGAAGGTTGAGATGGCGGTCGAGAAGAAATCATCTCAGACAGTCACAATAGCGGTAGCTGCCGCAAAACAGGCGATTGCAGATATATCTATTTCCTTGGTGACGGGCGTTCACACTTGGACAAGGCAAAATCCAGAAAAAATGCACAGGACTTTCCCCTTGCTGACTTCTTGGGAGCACATGCTCCCGCACCGGCTCCCGCACCTGCTCCTGCACCGGCTCCCACACCGGCTGCCGCACCGGACGTGCTCGGTGGTGCCTCCTCTTTGGCTGAGCTCGACGTCCTCACGGTATCTGCCACACCGGCCCCCTTCAATATAAATGTATAATCTCCCGTTTTCATTGCCTTTCGGATGTCTCACGTCGCAGACTTTTCTTTGCAGGCCGAGGAAACCCCGTGCACCATATTGTACACCATCGGCGAACAGAAGGTGGACATGGGGAAGGGGACGATAATGGAGCCGAAGGAACCATTGTTCCACAGCCGGTCGATCCCCCCGAACGTCTTCAAGGTTTCCGTGGCCAGTGTCAAACCGGGCCACGAGAATTTGCCTCCTCTAATACTAGGGGGGATGACGACGAGACCCCGTGGCGGCTTGGTGATTGTTGCAATGGTTGGGTCCTGTTGTGGCCAAAGAGTCTGCTTCGTCTGGAGGCGGCCGGGAGCACACCCACGAGCACGCAGCCTCAGCAAGGTATGAACATCAACACCCCACCTACCCAATTAGCGTCGGGTGTCGGGTTGGGTGATAGCGGACGGGGTAAGCAGGTGGCTCCATTAGTCGCTGATGACGTCGCCATGGATGAGGATGAGGATGACGATGGCGCTGAACAGTATGTCTATACTGGCGCCTCCTCAGGGTTTGAGCATCATGAGTCGGTGCCTGAATTACCGTCTCAACGTGTTATTGACGACCATCCGGTGGTAAAGAAGCCTAGGAAGAGAGCGAGGAAAGGCAAAAAAGCTGATTCTATGATCCAGCCGCCTCAGCAGCCTTGGCTTCAGGACCGTGTAGATATCCCCGATGCGGATAAATGGCATATCCCCGGTCGACCAATCCTACCTGAAATAGCGCTATGGGCCAGATTCGGCGATCTAAGGAGACTTCATGACGATGTGCTGCGGGTAGAGAAAGGCCTCATCGCCTAGAAAGATCCAGGATACCCACTCTACGTGGTTAACGTTCCGCGGCAAATGTCGTATGTCGACGGCTTCCCTGCGGATAAGTTCTTCCTCCGATTTGATTACATATTCGACATGTTTCACCTGAAGAAGCTGGATTTTACGTTTGTCTGCCTTTATGCCTTGCACATGAACTACATCATTGGGGTTGAGCAGATACGTTTTATCTGTGTCGCTGACCCGTACTACATGCACGAGGGCTTCTTGGGAGTCTATGCACAGCATCGTGAATACGCGAGGGATTACATCGTCAGTTTCATGCTCGCTAATAAGGAGAAGGAGGCGATTGTTGTGCCTTATCATCTCGTGTAAGTCATCTGCGCTGCTATCCTTCCTTCGGTTTCAATAATTCATTTGCACGGTGGAGGCTAATTAATTTGAGGTGTACTTATTTTGCGCAGCGGCAGGCACGCCGTCCTCATCATCCTCTACCCCCAATTCTCCCACGCTCTTTACTTGGACTCGTCGAAGAACATTCACAAAAAGGATTACACCCACATCAAAGATGTTCTCGACAGTGCTATGTTTTACTACCAAGCAAGGGGTGGAGAGGCTAGGGACAAGAAGGGAAGGGGCGGCAGGGCCGCCTTCAGCCATAAGACCGACTTCTACTGCATCCAGCAACCAAACGATTCTCTTAATGATGGATTCTATGTCCTACACCACATGCTGGAGTACAGACTGGATCACCAGAACCTTCACATGGCACCTAGATCTGGCGATGCCCATATTCTGCAATGGGCAAAGGACATAGGAGATATCGAGGATCATTGACTTCGAGCTAAGTTCTATAACATCCAGTGCGAACTTGCCCAAATCATCATGAATGAGGTCGTCGGAAAAACAGGGATGTTCCATGCAGAAGGACAATGTCACGGGAAGATGTCCGAACATGGATAGCCTCTCAGCGTCTCGACATGAAGCCTTTCACTAAGCTCGATGACTATCTCCCTGACATGGATGGATGGCACGGCATGATGGAGTGATTGTCGATATATGACAATGTGTCCGTTTAGTCCATACTTTCTTTTATGATAAAACTTTGAGTTATGCACGGTGAAACTTTATTTGTGATGTAATTAAACCGTCCTCCTCCTCGACTAGCGAAAATCACTCTAGTTAGGTCATTTTGGGTACGATGAACTTTGTTATTTATGCTTATGATATGTTGTTTCTATTTTTGCCAAGTCTGTCTCTTTCTGTTGCTCAACTATATATGTTGCATATCATCGACTCATGTGACGATGCAGGTGCATAGATCATAGATGGCGAAGAAGTGCTACGCTAGGAGTATATATACGACAAGTGGCCGGAGTGTCAGGCCCAGGTGTACCGGTTTTCGGTTTCCGAGCGACACGCAGTACTTAGTTTAGGTTCACGCTAATGCGAGAGAGGGATACGAACTCATGTACTCAAAGTGATAGCTATTCTCGCGTATATCATTGTTTAGATGGATGACGATGTATTTGCAAGTAATCGAGACTTGTATCACTATTTTCGAGATTGATGACGAGAGACCACTTTGTGTTGGATGATGATTATGATAATGACATGATTTGATGAGACTAATTGTATGTATATGCTATGATTACATTTGTATGTGGATGATATGCTAAAGATTATTGTATAAAGCCTATTCAAATAAAAAACAAATAAAAAACAAATATGCAGGGAAAAAAACTAA
>NC_041391.1:189776862-189778477 GCF_002162155.2 Triticum dicoccoides | reverse complement strand
GGAATTTAGCAGTAGCGCCGACTTACCTGTAGCGCTTCCTGCTGAAAAGCGCTGCAGATAATATCAGTAGCGCCCTTTTCCAAAGAGCGCTACAGATATTCATCAGTAGCAGTAGCGTTGGTGAACAGGCGCTACTGCTATGCGTTAGCTGTAGCGCCTTATTAGTAGCGCTGGTACCCGCGCTACTGAGAGGGCCAAAACCTACGCTGCTGCTAGGCTTTTCCCTAGTAGTGTAACATGATGAGATTCACATGATAATCCAAGTACTAGATACTTAAAACGTCCATAACCGAAGACACGACTAACCATGATTAGTTTGTACACTCTGCAGAGGTTTGCGCACTTTTCCCCACAAGACTCGATCTCCTCCGTGGATTTCTCGCACTACATGGTGTTTGAGAAACGGATGACCGAGACATAGTCTTTCAGAAGCGCTAGCACCTTACGATATGGTAGACAGTTACACCTACTTTCCCCTACATCTGCTAGTCTACTACTGTAAGAGTTCGCACGACTTAATCAACTATGCTAGAGCCCATAGTAGCTTGTGGCTGCACACGGAAGTTTCTAGCATGAATAATCTCATGATCCCTTTGCGCCTGGGTGGCGGTCCATAAAGAAAAACAGGCAATCACTGGAATACCCAGGTGCCTCAATCCACCCAGATGTGTGTTAAAGTTTCCACCTTAAATAAACATTAAATAACAATCTCACATATGTCATGGATACACTCACCCAATCCACGTCTACTAGCATAGCATGGCATTATAAGCAAACGTAGAAGTAACTCCCAAGGGTTTGATAATAAAGCAGGTAATAGGTACTACCTCATCTACTTCCCAAAACCCACAAATTAATCAGATCCTAACCATGCAATTGTTTGAGGATTGATTTAATGCAATAAAAACTGGGTAGTAAAGAGGTATGATGAAAATGTTACTTGCCTTGCTGATGATCCGTGAAACCTAGCTATTCGAAGTAGCAAGCGGCGCACTCCGGGTACTCTATCGCAAAAAAACAAGCATACAATAAGTACTCATGTAATGCACAGGTAAAACTCAAATAAAAGAATCTAACCAGAAAGTTCAACTTAAGAACTCCGTTCTGCAAAAAGAATCAAATCAAACGAAGCAACGAAAGTCAAACGGTGAAACAAACAAGCTTCGTTTACTAATCTGGACCTAAGTCAAATTTTACAGAAGCAGAAACTTGTTTGAGTTGGTTAAATGGAAAGAGGGTTTCGAGAAGAAACTCCAGGCGCTTGAACCGCCTGATTCTGATAAACGAGCGAAAAGTTAAACTAAAACGAAAATCGGATCAGAAATCGCGATCTGAAATAATCGCAAAAAATCCGAGAAAAGAAAAACTGATGGACAGTTTAACGAATGGACGTTCGTTAAGTGAAACTAAACGGCGAACTCGTCCGTTAAAACGAACGAGCGAGCGAACGCTCGCTAAAAAAATAAATCGGGAAAAAAAATAAACCGATCTAAAAAAATTAAACCTAAGGTTTTCAAAAAAAATACCGAATCAATTTTCTTAGAAAACCGGGGCGGCGGCGGGCGGCTACCTCGTCGGGGCTCCGGCGGGGCTCGGCTCCGGCGGGCGGCGTGGG
>NC_041391.1:189763493-189776757 GCF_002162155.2 Triticum dicoccoides | reverse complement strand
CGGCGGCGGTGGGCTTCGGTGGCGGGGCTCCCGGGGGCGGCGGCGGCTTGGGCGGCGGGGGCGGGCTCGGCGGCCGGGCGGGACGGGGTGAGGCGGCGGGTGGGGGAGGTATTTAAGGAGGGGGAAGGGGCCGGCTTGGAGGAGGGGGCAAGGCGGCGGGGAGGCGGAGTCCGGCTCGGACTCCGGTCCGAGTCGGCGCGGCGGCGGCGCGCGGTCTCCTGGAGGAAGACAGCGGCGCGGGGAGGCGGGCCGGCTCGGCTGGGCCTCGGCCCAGTCGGGCGTCCGCCATTTTTTTTAAATAAATTCCACCGAACTAAGAAAAATCCTAAAAAATAAAATAAAATTCTAAAGATGCCAAAATAAATTTTCACCGTCTAAATAAAATATTTAGAATGAGATGAACATTTCCTTGGCCCTAAAATACAGTTTTGAAAAATGCGCAATTTTCCTAAATATATCTATTATATAATTAAACCAAGAGACAAACGAGGTATCACGTTAATCCACACAGGCTAAATTATTTGGTCCGTTAACCATATAGTGGGTCCTAATTATAACGGCTGAGATTTAAAAGGATTTTACGTACAAAATACGTAGGAGCATATTGGCCTGTCACGCTATATCTCTCTAAGAACTCATGCGTGTTGGAATTAAAAAAAAAGGACTAAGACGGACGTGTTAGCACATGTTAGGAAAAAGAAGTCCCAAAAAGGAACGACAACAGAATCGTGCATAGCACGGCCACCACACGCAAAAGAGAAATACAAGCACACGTACTATTTTGGAATGCACCCATACATCCTTAATAGATCTGTATTTTTTTTAAAATCGCGTGAATAGAGGTAATCGTCAAGAGTCGGAAGGAGCAGAGGAAAAATACGAAGACGTGGCAGCCGTGAGCCCTCAACGCCTCCAAACCAAGAGACAAACGAGGTATCACGTTAATCCACACAGTCTAAATTATTTGGTCCGTTAACCATATAGTGGGTCCTAATTATAACGGCTGAGATTTAAAAGGATTTTACGTACAAAATACGTAGGAGCATATTGGCCTGTCACGCTATACCTTTACCTACTAATAAACCAGCGATGGCGTCAGGTCTTACGTCGTTGTCATTTTTGCAAAAAAGTCCCTCTGTTTCTGAGAAATTAACCCGCGGTCCTCATCATAAGTCACGCCGAACCGGTATACGGGCGAGAAAAAAAAACAGCCCAGCCAGCCGCACGACTCTGCCTCACGCCCCCACCTCCTGCCCGCCCGCCTCACCGTGCGCCCCTGGCCACCCCCCGCTGTCGAGCACCGCCACCGGCTACCCTCCTCCCATCAGGACCCCGAGCGCCCGACCCGGCCTTTGTTCGTCGCCAGCACCTGCGGATCCGGCCGCCCTCGCCTTCCCCGTCGGTTGCACCTCCCAGCGCTGCCGCCCCTGCCAAGCTCCGCCGTCTGGATCCACATCCCCACGGCCGGAACGAGTCCTCCTCGAGGAGCCGCGCATCCTCTACCTGCTCCAACTGCGCACGTCCTCTGCTAGGTCGACTTCCTGCTAGGTCAGATCTGCTCCAACTTGAGCGCCCCCCCAATCTTTTCTTCCCCGATCCAGTGGGATTTCCATGAGTGTCATGCAACAAATCGGGAAGCAGCAGGGCCCGTCTGGCTGGTGCTAGAGTGATGAATTTGTTGAACTAGGTAAAGCTGTAGATGTCAAACATGCTCTGAACTTTACTGCACAAGTATTCGACAGCATGGTTCTATTAGTGACCGAGGGATTTGGAGGTACAGGTACTGAAGGGTAATGGATTTGAAGGTTGCTATATCTTGAGTTGTCCCATTGTCTTACTAAATTCAGGATTCAACTTAGGAGAGTGTACAGAATATGCAGGTTTGTATTGTTTCCGGTGTATGTTGGTCATGCATCGAATGTCACTCAGTTTCTAGGAAATTCAAGATGGCATGTAAGCTTCTCCTATTTGATGTATTTTTACTTTCTCAAAATCTCTTTATTAATACCAATGATGATTTTATTTCTGCCTGATGACTTGCTGTCATATTGTTTAGCAAAGAAACAGACAAACAAGGAGAGAAAACTTAAACAAGAGAGATGTATGAGGATGTCAGCGTCTCATCAAACATGTATTGTGTGAGGACACCCTTCGTCCGACCTAATCTTGACGATCATCTGTAGGTACACACATACATGTTCTTCCCGGCCGCCTCTTGGTTTAGTTCACATGTCTTGAATTACTTTGATTCTTTTGGTAACATCAAACTGGGTTGCATAGAAGTAACTGCTACTGGGTTTGACCTTTGTGAGGAATCTACAGCAGCACTTCGAAACTCCCAGGCTGTTTTCATCAGCAAGCTTACAGCTGACCACATGATGGAACTCGATAATACTACACTGTACGATGTACTTGAGATTCCAATGAATACCCGTCGAAGCGATGTGGTCATCAGCATGTATGCTCTCAATCTCCTGCTAGGGTATTTTCTTTTAAACGATGCTACTGTCACATGATGCATATCATGGTTTTGTTGTGTGGTAATTTGACCTGCACAACACTTGTTGCTATTATCCTTTCGAGGATGCAGAATGATTCTTCAATTTGGGGTGCCAACTATGCTAGCTTTATATTGCTGAATGTAGGAGCTTATTTTTTCTTGTTAGTTATTCAGTGATATTGGGCAGGGCATCTCAATGAACTATTCTTTCTAATTTCTGGAGTTACATGTGTGATTGCTTAGACTCTTCTAATAGTGTCATAGTCTGGTTGGTTGCTTGGCTGAAATAGTTTCTTACGGGCCTCGTTCTGGACCTGTTCCCATGTATATAGAATATATTTTCTACTGCTTTCATCAAACAAAAAAGTCATAAACATTAAATATTTAAAGTTTTGTCTCGTTCATACTTTCTAGAATTTGAAACTGTACTGAAATCATCATAGAAATTCCGCAAGAATATTAAAGGCACCCGTGTCATTCATCCCTACTAGATGATGAATGCTATTGCTAATTTTTTTGTCTCAAAGATGCCTCATTTTCATGAAGAAGAAAGCTCAGTAGACCAAAATTCCATATCATTTCTTCTTTCTTAAGGAAAACTGACTGCAGGCAGCAATCACAGATGTTCAGCCTATTTTCAGTTGACAATATACTGAATAATTTGGCAGTGAACAAGTACAGAAAACTCTGTTAAGAAGCGATAGTTTTGAACCTGGGTTTATAAAAGAAAATGTACCAATTCGTGTTGAAAATATCTTAGGCATCAAGTCCACCAGGTTTGAGATGTTCACAGAAACATGTCAGTTTCAGGCAACTACAATTCAGAATTGTTTGCCACACTATAACGTTTCAGGAAATCAGAAACATTTCCCATGATGTTAATATGTTGACTAGGGGCCTTTTGTAGCTACTTTAATGAAAATTGTAGTACCACAGTGTCCTGCTGCATATATTAAATTGCAAAGGGAAAGTAATAAAACTTAGGACTTGGTTGTCTATCTGATCCATCAGTAAGCAAGCAGGGGCCATGTTGTCAAGGAACAGAGTTCAAAAACCACCAATCTCAGGAACACTCTGACCATGTATTTGATTCTGTTAAAGACCCAATATATGATAAGATGCTATTTTCATTTGCTAGGCAACCATGAAAACGTTTCTGTCCAATTCATAATTTAAATTAGTCATGTGTGTTCTTTTATCCAGTTATTACAATTTTACTCATGTGTCTTCTTTTATTTAGTTCTGTGAGGAAGAAGGGATTACATCGATGTGTAATATGTTCTTTGTTCTACAGACATACCTACATGGGATTATAGTTCAGTTAGAAATCTAAGATTATTTTCCTCTAGAAATGAGCATTAGCCCTCAGAACAGAAACGAACTGCACAACTATGCTCCTACTTAATTACGTATTAATCAATATGTTCATTATTACAGTAAGGTTAGAAACTGCATTTGTGTATTTGTACCAAGCTTCCTTGCTCATCTCATTCTGTGCCTACCATGTTGTATGTCGGAAAGCAGTGGTTTTGATATAGAGCTATAGTTCATCTATATGTTTCTGCTGCCTATATATTATTGATGTGTTTCCCTCACCTGCTATTTGAATGACATAATCCTTCAGATCTTTCCCAAATTTTGTGTTAAAGCTAACAAGACCCCCCCCCCCTTCCTGTAAATACAACTTTGAATGAAGGAAAGCAATACAGGGCCGCCTTTATATCTTAGGTCACTCCATAGCAGGGAGCAAGAGTGGGCACATCTGAGTTCAGATATTCAGTCACTGTTTTCCAATCCATCTCAAGCTCCACAGGTCCTTTGGAAACTTTTGCCAGAGCAGCCAAACCAGGGCTATCCGGGCTTCAGCTTCCTCCACACTGTCGGAAACTGGTAACTCACAGTATGTCGACAGATACACTTAGCCTCTAATGAACATTCCAAAGGGACGCTGCATGTTCCTAGATGCATAGATTTTCATTACACTGAGATTTTTTTAGGTATAACAATGGGATTTAAGATATACAATTTTTTTCTGTAGAATTCTATGAAATCCGAATAAACCATACCTTCAAAGGCCAACATAGTGGCACTTAAAATAAATGCTAATCTGCACTCACGCTGCAATCTGGTGCCCATTCTTCTGGTGATTTGGTCAAAGCTACAACCAAGCAAAGAAATTTTACATGCTATAAGAACTAAGTTATGGATTTTGTGTTCCCAGGTCTATAATATGCATGCTTTGCCGGTTCCCTGCAAGCACTTTCGGCCATGACCTCAAGTTCTGCAGCTAGGCCGTGAATGTTTTGATCCTTCTCACCGTCCACCGATGATGGCCCGACAGAAATCAGGGAAGGAGAAAAGGATGTTTTTGTCATGGTCGTCGGAACGACTTGCCGTGGATGCAGTCATGCACTGCATGACATCAACGGCTAGCCATGGACGAGCACCTCGCCGCCTCCATAAAATATGGATGCACGGGATTCTGCTACTAACATTTCAGTGTGTTTTGTTGCGGTGCTGTGACATATACACCTTCAGCGCGCATGTAATGTTTGTCAGCTACTACTTTAGATAAATAACCACTGTATTCTATTGTATTTGTAATTGAAATGTTCATATGTGTTTAACCATCTGGCAAAGAGGCTCACTGGATGTTTCTTATAATATTCTATCTGTAATAGACATGTACGCATGTATTTAACCATCTGGCAAAGAGGCTCATTGGATGTTTCAAAGTTTACCTTTCTAGAACACCATTTCTTTTCTTCTGAACCAAGAGGTTCCAAGCCAATATGTTGCCAAACCATTCACTGTGTGGGCAAACTTTTACTTTCGAAGGAAGCTCTGACTATTGCCACTCCTTCCCATCACTTTGCAATCAATTCTTGAAGGGAACCATGCAGCCTAGCTGTGCCATCCGTGTGTGTTAAATTAGTTAATTTCTCCCCTGGCTGGATCGTGCCGAACTCCGCATGTAAAACATTTCCTGTCTAATATATTTTGCACAGAGCTCACATACACAGTTCTAAAAACATGATCTTGATGCATCTGAAGTTGTATTAATTTGTGCAGGAGAACAATATGTGCTTTCTGAATGTTTGCCTGCACACAACCAAGTTCTCTAGATGAGTGTGTGCAGAACTCTACAATCTGAAGAATTAGCTCCTGCAAAATAGATCATCCCCGTGGTTGTTGTGAATGTTTGTGGCACAATCCAAAATTCATAATGCACCAAAGTTATTGTGGTGATGATTTGATCTAATGCTTTTAAATAATGGATTGTACAAATCAGCATTCGAATTTGTACTCAAGGTCGTGATTCATCCCGAGGGATGCTCCGTGTATACTTGCACAATATTGTCTTTCATTTCACTTTTCTGAGTATTGCACAAGCCTAAGATTGACGGATGTGATTGACAGCTGAGATTTTTGTGTTATATAGTAGGATTTTTAACTATCCGTCCGTCACAGCCCTCGCCTTGCGTGTGCATGGTTTTCGATGTCTCACCTAAGATCCCACATGGAAAAAAAAGTAGAAATGAAAATCGGGGAAACTGATCCACCCACGCAAACGAGCCGATGAAAAAGTCCTGACAACCAACAAAAGACTCCCGAGCCCACGTGCCCACATATAAAAGTAGAAAAGGAAAAACATGTCACCCCAATCCAATCGTTCCATGACCATTGCCTCCATGGCGCTCCAAGCGTTTCAGGCTGAGCCTGTTATCGATCCTCCGTTCTGGCCTCGGGTGTGCCCTCAAGCGCGCCAAGGTCGGCGAGGAGGCACCAGCAAAAGAGGATCATGCATGTGGCCGAGACTATAGTGGGAATCTTGGAAACAAAAAAAATAATCAAAGATCTGATTCATGGGGAAAATTACATGCTAAAGACTTCTCTTATGTCCATAAGCCAAAACATGGAATAAACTTTGTTCTCTCTTGTTGTAACGCACGGGCATATTTGCTATATATATCTATATTTATATCTATACCTACTAATAAAGTATCGATTGCTTCTGCCCGTTCATTGTTAGCATTTTTATAGAAAAGACCATGCAGTTCTGGGTAATTACCCCGCAGTAGTGTTTTAAGTTAAAAACTTTTCGTCTTGGTTCGTTTTTCTTTCTTCTCTCCCGACTTTTTAACAGGAGTTGTGTGGCGCTATGCACGAGACAAGCGGCCGACGGCGGTTGCGGGGCGTGCAGGCGAGGTGCGGGAACACGCGGACAGATTGGGCCTGACGCGAAGCGTGGCAGCAGAGCACATGCCGTGGAGAGGTCGCGAAGAGGTAGGTGACGTTGAGCTCGTCGGAGAGAGCCTTGGGGCGGTAATAGCCAGCACGCTGGAGGCAGTTGAGGCATGCGTGGCTGGGGTGGCGTCAGGTGCGCGCTCGCATAGGAGCATGGATTTAAGAGGGGCCACATGAAGGTGGTCGTCGGTGTGCGAAGACGCTTTGCCATGGCGAACCAGAGGTTGTTGAGGACGTCGGCAACGACGGGAGTGCCTGCTCGCTTTAGGGACCCCGGCTGTAGGGAAGCAGAGTCGCGGGAGCCAGTGGAGTCAACGGAAAGGACCAGGAAGAAATGAGAAGAGGTGGGGAAGGGAACTAGCAGAGGCGCCGGAGCGGGGCAAGTAGGCTCGGGGGCCGCGCTAGGTTGGGATCGATGGGAAGACTGCGTGTGGTTGTGAGCATGTCCATCACAGCGAAAATGTTTGCAAATGGTTTAAAATGTTAATGAATTCAAAAAATGTTCTTGATATTAGAAAATGTTCAAGAATTTGTAAAAGTGCTTATCAATTTAAAAAATGTTCGCGAGTTTAAAAAAATGTTCATAATTTCACGAAATTGAGAGCTATATTGTATCTCGATGATGCAACATAATGTGATCATGTCTATTGAAGTTATGATTTTTTTTTCTCCAACGCACGGGCCCTTTTCCTAGTCTCTCTAAGAACTCATGCGTGTTGGAATTAAGAAAAAAAGGACTAAGACGGACGTGTTAGCACATGTTAGGAAAAAGAAGTCCCAAAAAGGAACGACAACAGAATCGTGCATAGCACGGCCACCACACGCAAAAGAGAAGTACAAGCACACGTATTATTTTGAAATGCACCCATACATCCTTAATAGATCTGTATTTTTTTTTAAATCGCATGAATAGAGGTAGTCGTCAAGAGTCAGAAGGAGCAGAGGAAAAATACGAAGACGTGGCAGCCGTGAGCCCTCGACGCCTCCAAGGAGCCGTGCAGCACACATGCATGCATGCATGCATGCGGCCACATACTGATTAGGGATTAAGTTTTCTCTCTTTCATGCTAATTCAATCATCCATTATTAAATTAATCAAGCATTGTTCTACTATGGTTTTCTTGGCTATCTGATGGGATTGATACAGATGGAAGAGTTGGATTGGAAGCATGTCGCACATCTCCTCGATGGCTGGGTTAGACCATGGCGAGCAAAAGGTAATAAACATCACCCTGATTCAATAAAGATGCTCATTTTTTTCTAATATGGTCAAGTAGGGTTCCAGTATGAACGGGTCGATGTCTCTACGCAATTGCCTGTCCACCTACGTATATAGTGTCCTTTTACAAGGAAAACTCAACGAATCTTTGATGACTCAATAGGAGAAACACCGAGGATCGAGGCACGGGACAAGAGATGGCCGCAATCGACTCCGGACAAACTCCTCCTGTCAATAGGTGGGCACCGTCTGCATCCGATGCATCCACGTGTGTAAGACAATAAGTTTTGGGGGAACCAGCACAACCCTCTAGGGGTGGCTTATCTCATTATATATAATGGATGTGTTACAATACGTACATAAGTACAAAAGCTATACATAGTCTAACACCCTCCCTCAATCTTAACCACTTTCTAAAGAACTGAGAAGGGTAAGATTGCGCCTACAAGCCTCAAACTGTGGTAGAGGTAAAGGCTTAGTGAAGATGTCTGCAAGTTGATCCTTAGATGAGATAAACTTGATCTGGAGTTGCTTCTGTGATACATGTTCCCGTACAAAGTGATAGTCAACTTCAATGTGTTTCGTTCGGGCATGAAATACTGGATTTGCAGAAAGGTATGTAGCACCGATG
Organism: Triticum dicoccoides; assembly: GCF_002162155.2. Classification (NCBI taxonomy): domain Eukaryota; kingdom Viridiplantae; phylum Streptophyta; class Magnoliopsida; order Poales; family Poaceae; genus Triticum; species Triticum dicoccoides. Next base: position 189,768,159 of record NC_041391.1, on the reverse strand, counting down.
TTATCACACCAAAGAATAGGAGGCTGTGGTTGAGACAAACCCAACTCCTGAAGCAAAGACTGCACCCAAATAATCTCTGCAGTAGCATTAGCCACAGCCTTGTACTCAGCTTCAGTACTGCTACGTGACACAGTAGCCTGTTTCCGAGCACTCCAGGCGATCAAATTAGGGCCAAAGAATACTGCATAACCCCCCGTGGATCGCCTGTCATCTGGGCTACCAGCCCAATCTGCATCAGAGAAGGCCGAAAGGACCCGAGAGGAAGTCGGCCGAATATGCATACCAAATGTCAGGGTGAACTGAACATAACGAAGAATGCGTTTAACAGCAGCCCAATGAGTATCTCTGGGAGCCTGAAGATACTGACAAACCCTGTTAACAGCATAAGAGATATCTGGTCTCGTGATCGTCAAGTACTGAAGTCCACCAACAATGCTCCTGTACTCTGTGGCATCCGCAGGAGACAAAAGCTCACCATCAACAGCTGTTATCTTGTCGGTAGACGACATGGGTGTGGTGGTCGGTTTGCACTTCAGCATGCCCGCTCTTTGTAACAACTCCAAGGAGTACTTCTTCTGCGTAAGGACAAGACCAGTAGCACGAGAAGTGACCTCAACTCCAAAAAAGTAGTGAAGCTTCCCAAGATCTTTGACCGGAAAATCAGCACCAAGAGAGCAGACAAGAGCATCAGCAGCATACTGAGAAGAGCTGACAAGGATAATATCATCGACATATACCAAAAGATACATAGTGACTTCTGGCTTCTGTAAAAAAAATAATGAAGTGTCAGCAGTGGACGGCACAAACCCATGAGCACGAAGGGCAGAGGCAAGGCGGTCATGCCAGGCACGCGGAGCTTGCTTCAAACCATATAGTGCTTTGGAGAGACGACAGATATAGTCAGGACGATCAGGATCAGAGAAACCAGGCGGCTGTTTCATATAAACCTCTTCCTCCAAAAATCCATGTAGAAAAGCATTCTGCACATCAAGTTGACGAAGTGACCAACCACGAGAAACAACAATGGAGAGAAGAAGCCGAATAGTGGTAGGCTTGACGACAGGACTGAAGGTGTCCTCATAGTCAAGACCATGGCGCTGCCGAAAACCGCGAGCAACAAGTCGCGCTTTGTAACGCTCAATAGATCCATCCGAATGCTTCTTCACTTTGAATATCCATTTTGAGTCAATAACATTTACCCGTGGTGGTGGAGGAACGAGAGTCCATGTCTTGTTACGAAGAAGAGCATGAAACTCCTGCTCCATAGCCTCTCGCCAATGTGGAATGCGCAGGGCAGCCTGATATGAGCGAGGCTCAGAAGATGGATCCGCAACAGCAGCAGCCAAACAAGCAGCCAACCAAGCAACCGTACCATCCTTACGTTCCTTAGGTCTGAAAATGTCACTGCGACTGCGTGTATGTGGTCGGGACACAGGGACCACCGAGGTCGACGGAGCAGCCTGCAACGGGCTGGAGGACGGCGACGTTGACGAGTCAGCCGGTGACGAGGAGCCAGACACAGTAGCCTCGGGCTCGGTCGGCGAAGAAGGCCGGCCCACCGGCGAAACCGGCAAAGCAGACGAAGCAGCTGGCGACGCCGGCGTCACAGACCGGGCCGATGGCGAGCCCGGCATAGTGGGCCGTGGCGCGGCCGGTGTCGCGGGCCGATCCGCGGATGAAGGCGACGTGAGGACAGCGTCGCGGACCCGAGCTGCAGGCGAAGACGGCGTGACGGGCCGAGCCGCGGGCGAAGACGGCGTGACAGGCCGAGCCGCTGAAGACTCGGCGGCCGCTGGCGAAGAGGGCCGAGCCGCTGGATACTCGGCGGTCGCTGGCGTAGCGGACCGAGCAGTGGAGATGCTCGGCGCGACGGGCTCTTCGGGTAACCATGCATGGGCATGCGAATCGATGTCATGCAACATAGGGCGATCGACGTGCCCATCAGAAGGGGGCGATGATGATGGTGAATCCTCCAACAGCTCCAAACGAGCCCCACGTCCGGTTCCTGCACCATGGTTAGGTAACAGCAAAGGAGAGTATGCAACATCATCAAATTGGTCAGAAGCAACAGAGGATGAATGCAGAGATGGTGGTTCGATAGTGGACACAGGAAGTTTGGCAAAGGGAAAAACATGCTCATCAAACACGACGTCCCGAGATATATAGACACGATTAGTGGGAACATGAAGACATTTGTAACCTTTATGAAGAGAGCTATAGCCAAGAAAAACACACTTCTTAGAACGAAACTCAAGCTTGCGCTTATTATATGGACGAAGATGTGGCCAGCAAGCACACCCAAATACCTTGAAAAAGGTATAATCAGGTTGTTCATTAAGGAGAACCTCAATGGGAGTCTTCATGTTTAAAACACGAGTGGGAGTACGGTTGATGAGAAAGCATGCAGTGGTGAAAGCATCACTCCAAAACTGAAACGGAACAGATGCATGGGCCAAAAGAGTAAGACCAGCTTCAACAATATGACGATGCTTACGTTCGACTGAACCATTCTGCTGATGTGTATGTGGACATGCTAAACGATGAGCTATCCCAAGCGACTGAAAGAAGGAGTTGAGGTTGCGATACTCGGCCCCCCAGTCCGACTGGACATGAACAATTTTGTGCTTGAGAAGACGTTCAACATGTTTTTGAAACTGAACAAAAATATCAAACACATCAGATTTGCGTTTAATAAGGTAAAGCCAGGTAAAGCGACTATAAGCATCAACGAAACTGATATAGTAATTATGACCACTGACAGAAGTCTGAGCAGGACCCCATACATCTGAAAACACAAGTTCTAAAGGATGTTTCACCTCACGACTGGACTCCGAAAAAGGAAGTTGATGACTCTTCCCCTGCTGACAAGCATCACACACTGCTACATCTTTATTACTAGACAAACTAGAAAGCTCATGACGACGCAAAATATGACAGACAATAGGTGTGGCCGGGTGACCAAGATGAGCATGCCACTGTGACGGAGAAACCCGAACTCCACTGAAAACACGGGCGACGCCAGGATGCTCCAGATGGTAGAGGCCCTGGCACAACCGCCCACTAAGAAGAATGTCCCTCGTGCCCCGATCCTTAATAAAAAGATCAAAAGGGTGAAATTCACAAAGCACATTATTATCACGTGTGAGTTTAGGAACTGAAAGAAGATTACGGGTCACAGATGGAACTCGAAGAACATTGCGAAGCTGAAGACTCCTATTGGCATGTCTAGTGAGAAGAGATGCTTGACCAATATGAGAGATGTGCATACCTGCTCCATTGGCGGTGTGGATCTTGTCGGAGCCATGATAGGGTTCACGAGTGTGAAGCTTCCCCATCTCGCTGGTCAGATGCTCTGTCGCCCCAGAGTCCATGTACCAGTGTGGATCGATGGAGTAGGACTGAGTGTGTCCCTGTTGCTTCTGCGGCGCGGGACGATCAGCCATGGCGACCTGACGGGCATTGTTGCGTGTATCTTTGCCGTCATTGCCAAGACCAAGGAAGCTTCGCTAGAAGCGCTTATGACACTTGGAGGCCCAGTGCCCATCGCGGCCACAAAGCTGGCACACACGTGGACCGCCAGCCCCCGGTAAGGTCGCAGCAGGTGGGGGGGCCGAGGCGGGCGACGGTGGCAGCCCCAAGGGAGACCGGGGTGATGAAGAAGAGCGGCCACCCTTGGTGGCGGCGTTGGCCGAGAGGGAGCCAGTGCCCCTGGAGCGGCGTGTCTCGACCCGTTGCTCAGTGAGAAGGAGCCGAGAGAAAACCTCGTGTGCCAGCATGGGTGTCGAGTTGCCCCGCTCGTTGATAATCTCGACTAAGGCATCATACTCCTCATCAAGACCATTGACAATAAACGAGTTGAACTCGGAGTCGGTGAGGGGCTGTCCAATGGAGGCCAATGTGTCGGCGAGGCCCTTGACCTTGTTGTAGAACTTAGTGGCAGTGGAGTCAAGCTTCTGACACTCTCCAAGCTGACGACGGAGTGCAGAGACACGAGCCTGGGACTGCGCTGCAAAGGTTCGCTCAAGGATGGTCCAGGCCTCATGAGACGTCTTCGCGAAGACAACAAGTCCGGCAACTGCCGGCGAGAGCGACCCCTGGATGGAGGAGAGGTTCGCCTGGTCCTGCCCCGTCCAGACGCGATGGGCCGGATTGTAGACCGGACCGTGCACGCTGTCTACCAGTGCGGGTGGGCAGGGAAGCGATCCGTCGACGTAGCCTAGCAGGTAGTGACTCCCCAAGAGCGGGAGAACCTACGCACGCCAGAAGATGTAGTTGTCGGCGGAGAGCTTGATGGTGATGAGATGACCGAAGTGAAACGGCGGCGGCGAAGACGATCCCATCGAGAGGGCTGCCTGGGGTGCAAACACCATGGAGGCAGCCGAAGGCACCGAAGCCGATGCGGGAGGAGGCGGGACCGCAGCCAGGGCGGACGCCGCAAAGCTCGCGACCGGGTCGGACGCCGCAAGGCCCGCGGCCGGGGCGGACGCCGCCAACCCCGCCAGCGGGGCGGTGTGATCCGCTTGCGGCAGGAGCGGCGGGACGACGCCCGCGGAGTCCGCAGCGGACGGCGGCGCCGCGGTGTGGACCACGAGGTCGCGCCCAAGCGAGGGCGCCGGCGGCGTGGAGTAGACGGAGCCGATGCTCCTGGTCCCGATCGGAGCCGGAA
>NC_041391.1:189728773-189763194 GCF_002162155.2 Triticum dicoccoides | reverse complement strand
TCCGCTTGCGGCAGGAGCGGCGGGACGACGCCCGCGGAGTCCGCAGCGGACGGCGGCGCCGCGGTGTGGACCACGAGGTCGCGCCCAAGCGAGGGCGCCGGCGGCGTGGAGTAGACGGAGCCGATGCTCCTGGTCCCGATCGGAGCCGAAACGGCGACGGCATCGAGCGGGAGGTTGAGCAGAGCCGCAAGAGAGGCCGGGAGGAACCCCGCAGCAGTGGAACCGGTGGTGGCGGCGCTCGACATGGCGGCGGTGAAGGCGGCGGCGGCTGCGGCGGCGGTGCGGGTATTAGGGTTTGGAAGCGGAAGCGATCGTAACCTAGCGTGATACCATGTAAGACAATAAGTTTTGGGGGAACCAGCACAACCCTCTAGGGGTGGCTTATCTCATTATATATAATGGATGTGTTACAATACGTACATAAGTACAGAAGCTATACATAGTCTAACAACGTGCGAGCAAAATCGTCATATAGTTTGTCATATGTGTTAAACCAGTCGAAAGGATTCAATTGTTTTCATGTAACGTGCATCTACATGGTATGGATATTTCACTTAAATTACTATATTTGCATCATTTGTTCTACTATGTGATTAATTGTTATTCTAAATTTATTAGATAATGCCTTCATATAAATTTTTGAAGTATGAATATGTTCCTGGTAGTTATAGGTAGTATACATGACACAAGAAAGAATTATTTAAGTTTTCCTTTTGTTTTTTACCCTCAGAAAAAGAAAGAATGATTTAAATCACGTTAAAGTAATAAGAAAAATTCTCGCTACATAATTAACATCTATAAGTTCCATGTAGCTTTCCTTTTCTAACATGATACTACTAAGTGTGCCCCAACATCCGGCCCGTGAATTAATACATCCTTAACTGATTTCTGGATCCAGCACCACCATCACCGTCGAGTCTACCCACACATGTCCTTTGGTCCATATGACGATGAGACGTGATTAGTGAGGATTTTTAACCAGCGGTGAGCATTTTTTTTTTCAGTTGCATCTCTATTCTGCCATTACTCTTCTACTACTAATGAGTATCTCCCAGTTCACACTCATCTCTCTCCTGCAACACAGAAGTGAAACCCATTTAATATTCATGTGGCGATCATCATGCTGATTTAAGTCGTGAAGAAGCATAGTAGTAGATGGATTGTGTGCCAAAGTTGTCAGCATGGACGGTATGTTTTTTTTGCGGGTGACGGTATGTTTGTTATCCACCACGTGGTAATGGTTTCGAGGATATAATAAATTTTTTATTCACACAAATAATTGGAGTACCTAACAAATTTATCATGTGCAAACATTACTATATGGTATACGTTCCACATTATATGTGTAACATACTGTATAAACAGGAAAAAATGTAATTAGAGTTTTTTTTTGTGAGTGTATTTAGAGTTGTTTATTGCAAATCCTACATCAATTTCCAAAACTAAAGATGGTAGAGTTTTGCAGTATCACGATTGCATATATCATTGGTTCATGTAATGCCAATTTCTTTTATTTTTATGCACCTCTACTAGACCCATTTTTTATTCCCCACTCATGCTTATCAGCATACAATATCCCGGTCTAAAAGTTAAATTACTATTTTTTTACCAAATTAATGAATGAAATATATTTCATTTTTGTTATTTATTTATTGGTCTAATAGATCACATAAATATCATGCATTAATTATAGTCCGGGTAACAAGATACTATTCCAGTCAGACTCTATCTTGAAAAACAATTAGCGGTCACACCTACATTTGTCGCCAGGCGATGCTCGACGCCTGCAACGTTTCAATGGTGGCCCGGCCCGGTAAGGTCACCGGAGAAGAGGAAATCGGTGCATGGTCATAAACAGCGGCGAGCTCGACGTCGCACCCTGACCCGTCATGCAATGGAAAGGGCATTTCGTTCCAGATGTTCTTTAGGGAGTCTTCAAATTTGGTTTGGGGCGGCGAGGCGGCAGCACTGTTCCCGTGTAGGAATAATGTTCTTCCCGCTCTTTCCATGTTCCATTGATGTGTTTATCATCGCAGGAGGGTGTGAGCGACAGTTAAGTGTTAGACTAGGAAGAACCAAGGAATGTATACATGCACAGGGTTGCGTACACGAAATGCATGACATTGTTTTGTTTTACATGATGGAAATGGCATTGTTTAGGAAGAATTGCTGAATTAATCAAATGTATTACTGTTATGAGCGAGCACTGTACCAACAAAACAAACAAAAGCAGGGAGATGGAAACCCTAAACAATGAAAGTTAAGACAATGAGTGAGAAAGAATAACCAACATCGTAGGAAACTTCTCAAACCATACAATATGTGACAGGGTTGATAGAATTGGGCCAAAATATGACGCCATAGAACTGTGTGGACAAGGGTTTAATGCAACATTCAGAGAAGACGCAATTTAACAAATAAAAGAAAATTTATATGATCCATGAAAATAAATAGGGTTATTATTTAGTGGCGACTATCGATGAGATGTATTACTGAACACGATAACCAATCACGTATATTTATTTTTGGCTTTTTTGAACATATATATCACTCTGACTAGATCACGTTTGAATCCACTAACTAAACCATTGCTTTTTTGTGTACCATGTATTAAAGTTCACTGACATCCGGAAGCGATAAATGTATACAAAAGAAATACACTTTTCCTTCTATTTTAATCTTCAAAAACCATTGCTTTAACAAAAATAGGGGGTACGTGTTGGAATGTCTGAGTTAAAATAATATCATTTTTCTCTACATGGACATACAATATGAAGAAACACGATCCCGAAAATAAATCATTTCCAAGCTCTTACCTGGCAATATTTGTACGCGACGTTTGCCCTACAAACAAATGAGCTGCCATTATGCTCTCACCTAATATATAAAGAAATAGGACATTTTCCTACAACTTATGAAATCCAAAAATCTCTAAACTTACGTATGAAAATTCAACCAAACAATATGGAATTTTAAAATCAGAATTTATTTTACAGTTGATATCATGCAATATGTAGCAATGAATGATAAATGACAACGTGACATGCTACCATGTATTAAAGTTCATTGACAAGATAGTTGGAAAAGAGGTATACATGAGTACCATACACTAGTCCCGGCCACTAAAATCCGAAAGCAATACATGTATACAAAACAAATACACCTTTCCTAATATTTTAATTTTCAAAAACCATGGCTTTAAAAAACATAAGGGTAGGTGTGATCGGCTATTTCATGCTGAGCAGTATTTGAATGATGTGGATCATTCCCGCCAAAGTAGAAAAAGACAAATCTTCATTAACATGTCGTGGTTGCGAGACCGACAAAAGGCAACAAACTTTTCTTCGTAATAAGAATAATGAAATATTATTTTTCATAAAATTGGAGGAAACCAGTTTTTGGAAACTTAAACATTCTAAGTATTTGAATACATTTTTTATTATCCTCACACCATTATTTATCTCATTGAGTCTCTTAAGTCCCATTGTTATTTAAATTTTCCATGTGTAGCTTCCAAAAAATCTTCTCATCAATTCATGTGATTATTTCGTTTCTCAAATTATGCATTAATCAATGAAATTCTATTATGTTTTCACACTATATATTTAGGCTTAGAAAAGTGACATGATTCCAATAACATAGGGTTAAACTTTTTGGATGACTCACACTCAAATTTCCTTCTATATTAAATGTGCAACAAACAGGCTAACAATATTTCGAATCTAGTTGAAATAAAAAGCCAATAACTCCGAAATAAAATCTTATTTGATTTTTTATTAAATCCTCAATATTTCTTTATTTTGGGAAAGTCATTTTATTCCCGCTCTCACATTTTTATAATAGAAAGATAAAATAAATAAAATCAAATGATCCTATTTTCAAAATTTGAGGAAACTCAAATATGAAAATAACGAAATCCCCAACTCTCTCCGAGGGTCCTCGAGTTGCGTAGAATTTCTGGATCAGGCCAAAAGCAATAAAATATGATATGCAATGATGATCTAGTGTATAACATTCCAAATTGAAAATTTGGGATGTTACAAACCTACCCCCTTAAGATGAATCTCGCCCTCGAGATTCGGGTTGGCTATAAAATAGGTGAGGGTGGTCCTTCAGCAGATCTTCCTCTCGCTCCCAGGTGGCTTCATCCTCGGTGTGGTGGCTCCATTGAACTTTACAAAACTTGATAACCTTGCTGCGGGTGACTTGGCTGGCATACTCGAGAATTTTGACTGGTTTCTCCTCGTAGGTTAAATCACTATCCAACTGAATTGCTTCCAGCGACACTGTATCTCTCAGCGGTATATCAGCCATCTCTGCGTGGCACTTCTTTAATTGGGAAACGTGGAACACATCGTGAACTCCTGACAATCCTTCGGGCAATTCCAACTTGTAAGCAACTTCTCCCATGCGCTCCAAAACTTTGTATGGTCCCACAAAACGTGGCGCTAACTTTCCCTTAACTCCAAAGCACTTAACTCCTCGAAGTGGAGATACACGAAGATAAACTTTGTCTCCGACTTCGTAAGCTGTCTCCTTGCGTTTTGAATCTACATAGCTCTTCTGCCTGGACTGGGCTACCTTGAGCCTATCGCGAATCAACTTCACCTTCTGTTTAGACTCCTTAATCAAATCTGGTCCAAACAATTGACGATCTCCAACTTCATCCCATAACAATGGGGTCCTGCACCTCCTTCCATACAAGGCTTCGAAAGGGGCCATCTTCAAACTGGATTGATAACTGTTATTGTAAGAGAACTCTGCATATGGCAAGTTGTCGTCCCAACTAGATCCATAATCTAGCGCACAAGCTCTCAGCATATCCTCCAACATCTGATTGACTCTCTCGGTCTGTCCATCTGTCTGAGGATGAAAGGTTGTACTGAATTCTAGCATGGTACCCAAAGTTTCGTGCAACTGATTCCAGAACTTTGAGGTAAACTGGATTCCTCTATCTGATACAATGCTCCTCGGAACTCCATGCAGACATACAATCCTGGTCATGCATATCTTTGCCAACTTAGCACTGGTGTAAGTGGTGTTCACTGGGATGAAATGAGCTACCTTCGTCAAACGATCGACTACAACCCAAATCGAGTCATAGCCTGAACGAGTCCTGCGCAATCCAATGATAAAATCCATGCCTAGCTTATCCCATTTCCATTCGGGTATCGGCAATGGCTGTAACAATCCTGCTGGCTTCTGATGCTCTACTTCACTCTCTAACATACATCACAAACTACTACATATTCAGCAATATCCTTCTTCATTCCGGTCCACCAGAAAGTGTCCTTCAAATCCAAATAAATCTTGGAATTTCCTGGGTGAATCGAATACGGAGAATCATGGGCCTCTTGCAGAATCAACTTCCTGATCTCGGGATCATTGGGCACATAAACGCGGTCCTCAAACCATATGGTATCATGCTCATCCTCATGAAATCCTTTAGCTTTTCCTTTGCTCATCTTCTCCTTTATATAAGCAATCTCCTTGTCAGTATTCTGAGCTTCTCTAATCTTATCCATCAACTTAGATTGCATCTCCAATGCTGCTACATAGCCTCTCGGAACTATCTCCAAACATAGCTCACGAAGATCCTCGGCTAACTCCCCTGGTAACTGATACGTCTCCAACGTATCTACTTTTCCAAACACTTTTGCCCTTGTTTTGGGCTCTAACTTGCATGATTTGAATGAAACTAACCCGGACTAACGCTGTTTTCAGCAGAACTACCATGATGTTGTTTTATGTGTAGAAAGGAAAAGTTCTCGGAATGTCCTGAAAATCCATGGAGGCACTTTTTGGAATTAATAAGAATTATTGGGTGAAAGAAATACACCAGGGGGCCCACACCCTGTCCACGAGACAGCCCCCCCCCCTATAGGGCGCGCCCCCTATCTCATGGGCCCCTTGGACCTCCACCAACCTCAACTCCAACTCCATATATTCACGTTCGGGGAGAAGAAAATCAGAGAGAAAGTGTCATCGCATTTTACGACACGGAGCCACCGCCAAGCCCTAATCTCTCTCGGGAGGGCTGATCTGGAGTCCGTTCGGGTCTCCGGAGAGGGGGATTCGTCGCTGTTGTCATCATTAACCATCCTCCATAACCAATTTCATGATGCTCACCGCCGTGGGTGAGTAATTCCATCGTAGGCTTGCTGGACGGTGATGGGTTGGATGAGATTTACCATGTAATCAAGTTAGTTTTGTTAGGGTTTGATCCCTAGTATCCACAGTGTTCTGAGATTGATGTTGCTATGACTTTGCTATGCTTAATGCTTGTCATTAGGGCCCGAGTGCCATGATTTCAGATCTGAACCTATTATGTTTTCATGAATATATGTGTGTTCTTGATCCTATCTTGCAAGTCTATAGTCACCTATTATGTGTTATGATCTGACAACCCCGAAGTGACAATAATCGGGATACTTCTCGGTGATGACCGTAGTTTGAGGAGTTCATGTATTCACTATGTGCTAATGCTTTGTTCCGGTTATCTATTAAAAGGAGGCCTTAATATCCCTTAGTTTCCACTAGGACCCCGCTGCCACTGGAGGGTAGGACAAAAGATGTCATGCAAGTTCTTTTCCATAAGCACGTATGATTATTACGGAATACATGCCTACATTACATTGATGAACTGGAGCTAGTTCTGTGTCACCCTATGTTATAGCTATTACATGAGGAATCGCATCCGGCATAATTATCCATCACTGATCCATTGCCTACGAGCTTTTCACATATTGTTCTTCGCTTATTTACTTTTCCTTTGCTACTGTTACAACTACTACAAAAACACAAAAACTATTATCTTTACTTTTGCCACCGTTACCTTTATTATCATACCACTTTTGCTACTAAATACTTTGCTACAGATACTAATTTATCCAGGTGTGGTTGAATTGACAACTCAACTGCTAATACTCAAGAATATTCTTGGGCTCCCCTTGTGTTGAATCAATAAATTTGGGTTGAATACTTTACCCTCGAAAGCTGTTGCGATCCCCTACACTTGTGGGTTATCAAGACTAATTTCTGGCGCCGTTGCCGGGGAGCATAGCTCTATTCTCTATGTCACTTGGGATTTATATCTGTTGATCACTATGAAGAACTTGAAAGATGATAGAACTACTATTTTGCCCTCAACTACAAGGGGAGGTAAGGAACTGCCATCTACCTCTGCACTAGATTCTCCTTCCGTTATTAGTAAGCTTGCGACACCTAAACCTGCTACTGCTATGAATTCTGATATGTCACATGTTATTGATGATGCCACTTCTGCTATGCATGATGAAACTACTTCTGTGTGTGATACTACTTTGCCATTAGGTGAATTTCTTGATGAACAACTTGCTAGAGTTAGGGGGAATGAAAATATTGAAGATGTTATTATTGATGATAGTGATGATGAAAATTCTCCCAATGATTATGAATTACCTATTGTCCCTGAGGGTTATGTTATGAATGAAGAAGCTGCTAGAGCTATCTTTGCTTGCAATAATAGATATGATCTTAAGAAATTATTAGCTAAATGTAAGCAGCAGTCTCTTAATGCTAGAATGAAACCTGACCCTGCTTTTGCTACTTCACCTATCTGTGTTACTGATAAGGATTATGAATTCTCTGTTGATCCTGCGATTATTACTTTAGTTGAATCTGATCCTTTTTATAGCATTGAATCTGAAACTGTTGTGGCACATCTTACCAAGTTAAATGATATAGCTACCTTGTTTACTAATGATGAGAAGTCTCGCTATTATTATATCCTTAAGATATTTCCGTTCTCGTTAAAGGGTGATGCTAAGACTTGGTATAATTCTCTTGCTCCTGGTTGTGCGTAGTCCCCAGGATATGATTTATTGCTTCTCTGCTAAATATTTCCCTGCTCATAAGAAACAAGCTGCCTTGCGGGAAATATATAATTTTGTGCAAATCAAAGAAGAGAGTCTCCCACAAGCTTGGGGAGGCTTCTCCGGTTACTTAATGCTTTGCCTGATCATCCTCTCAAGAAAAATGAAATACTTGATATCTTTTATAATGGACTAACCGATGCTTCCAAGGACTACTTGGATAGTTGTGCTGGTTGTGTTTTCAGGGAAAGAACAGTCGACGAAGCTGAATTGTTATTGAATAATATGTTGACTAATGAAAATAATTGCACTATTCCTTAGCCAATTCCTGAGGCAATTCCTGAACCAATTGAGCCAACTCCTGAGCCTATTCCTAAACCCACTCCGAAGAAGAGAGGTGTTTTATTTCTCAGTCCTGAAGATATGCAAGAGGCAAAGAAATCAATGAAAGAGAAAGGTATTAAAGCTGAAGATGTTAAGAATTTACCTCCTATTGAAGAAATACATGGTCTTAATATACCGCCTGTTGAAGAACCACATTGTCTTGATAACCCGACACAGGTAGTAGAGGTAAATTCTCTCTATAAATATGATAAAGTTGAAATCCCCTCTACTAAATTCCATAGCCCATGCTTAGATGAATTTGATGATTTTATGGCTAGACAAGAAAGTTTTAATGCTTATGTTGGTAGAGAGTTAAAGAATAATGCTTTTGAGATAGAACGCGTGAGCGATAATATGGCTAGAGTTAAAGGTGAACTCAAACTCATTAGCAAATATACCTCTATGGTTGCTACTCAAGCTGAGCAAGTACTTAAAGCTCAAAATGATTTGCTTGATGAATTAAATAATAAAAATGACTTTGCTGTTAGAGTGGCTACTAGAACTGGTAGAATGACTCAGGAACCTTTGTATCCTGAAGGCCACCCTAAGAGAATCGAGCAAGATTCTCAAAGAAATAATTTAGAGGCACCTAGTTCTTCTAAAAAGAAGAAAAAGAAAAACGATAGAACTTTGCATGCTTCTAGTGAACCTACTGTAGACACACCTGAGAATCCCAATGATATTTCTATTTCTGATGCTGAAACACAATCAGGTGATGAACATGAACCTAGTGATAATGTTAATGATAATGTTCATGTTGATGCTCAACCTAGCAAAAACAATGATGTAGAGATGGAACCTGTTATTGATCTTGATAACCCACAATCAAAGAATCAACGTTATGATAAGAGAGATTTTGTTGCTAGGAAGCACGGTAGAGAAAGAGAACCATGGGTTCAGAAAACCATGCCCTTTCCTCCTAAACCATCCAAGTCAAAGGATGATGAGGATTTTGAGCGCTTTCTGAAATGATTAGACCTATTTTCTTACGTATGCGCTTAACTGATATGCTCAAAGTAAATCCTTATGCTAAGTATATGAAGGATGTCATTACAAAAAAAATAAAGATACCGGAAGCTGAAATTTGCACCATGCTTGCTAATTACACTTTTAAGGGTGAAATACCAAAGAAACTTGGAGATCCGGGTGTACCAACTATACCATGCTCCATAAAAAGAAATTATGTTAGAACTGCTTTATGTGATCTTGGAGCTGGTGTTAGTGTTATGCCTCTCTCTTTATATCATAGACTCGAATTGAATAAGTTGACACCTACTGAAATATCTTTGCAAATGGCTGATAAATCAACTGCTATACCTGTCGGTATTTGTGAGGATGTGCCTGTTGTGGTTGCAAACATTACTATTTTAACAGACTTTGTTATTCTTGATATTCTTGAGGACGATAGTATGTCTATCATCCTTGGTAGACCTTTTCTTAATACTGCAGGGGCTGTTATTGATTGCAACAAAGGCAATGTCACTTTTCATGTTAATGGTAATGAGCATACAATACACTTTCCGAGGAAACAATCTCAAGTTCATAGCATCAATTCTATTGGAAAAGTTCCAACTATTATTATTGGAGGTTTTGAATTTCCTCTCCCTACTGTCAAGAAAAAGTATGATATTCTTATTGTTGGGGATTTTCATATCCCCGTTGAGGTAACTTAGTGTTATTTGAAATTTCTCCGGTTCCGTGTTATTCGGAATGAGTTTGTTAACAAGACTTGATCAACCTTGTTAGTGGATTCATTTTGATGATCACGAGATGGATGAAACTAGAAGGCACAACCTTATGTACCCACTTTTTACTTTCTATTATTTAGAACAAATAAAGCAAAAATAGTATTATTTGTCTGTTTTCTGAATTATCCGTGCATTAAAAAAATATCCCAAAAATAAAAGTGCTCCAAATGCCCTGCAAATTTAGTATGATTTTTTATGGAATATTTGAGGATTTTAGGCACTGAAAGCACTGCAGGAGGGGCAAGCACCAGACCACGAGAGTGGAGGGCGCGCCCCCCTGTCTCGTGGGCCCCTGGTGGCCCCCCTCCACTTATGCCAGCACCCACACACTTCATCTTCTACCCAAAAAAAATCCCCATCCAGCCCAAGCACGAGTTCTAGCTCATTTTGCTGCGATTTTCGATCTCCTTGCTCAAAGCTCCATTCACAAAACTGCTTTGGGAGATTGTTGCTTGGTATGTGACTCCTCCATTGGTTCAATTAGTTTTTGTTCTAGTGCTTTATTCACTGCAAATTTTTTCTGCATAGGTGACCATGTTCTTGAGCTTGCATGTTAAATTTATGAGGTCCCAAGTAATTCTAATGCATGATATAGGCTCTAGGCACTTGTAGAAATAGTTGCTACCAATCTTGTTTAGTTTTACTTACTTTTATTTTGAAGTTACTAAAATTTCAGAAATTTGCAAAAAATGTTAAGGAAATTTTTGAGGGGCTCTTCTAGCCAAGGCTCTCAGGAAAAGCAAGCCAAAGAGAAGGAAAAAGCCAAGTATAATCTCCCTCACTTAGCGGAAGTGCGGTCGTGTGAATGGCCATGCAATGATTTCTTGAAAGAAGCTGGAGTTCATGAAGATTTTTATTCTTTAATCGAGACTGCAGGCCTCACCGGTTTCATCAACGACCGGATCGATCAGTATCTCTTACTCACCAATACTTTCGTGCAAAACTTTTATTATTATCCTAAGAAGTCACCGCCTGCAGTATCATTTCATTTATATGATGAATTCAGAGAAATGTCTTTACGTAATTTTTGCGTGGTGTGTAGGATACCTTATGAGGGAGAATTGGAGGAACCCCATCATAAAGATGTGGATGGATTTGTTAATACTATAGCTGTAGAGGAGCCAAAGAAGGGCTCCGAGGCAAAAGTCTCTAGCATACACTTTCCTGTTTTACGCTACTTTGCCATATTTGCTAGTAGGGTCGTGGAAATAGTGGAAACCTTAGTGTTCCTGACATTATCATCCTTCAACATGCCTTGCTTGGAGACAATACTTTTAGTATGGGTGCCATCATTGCTAAACAGCTAGCCCTGAATCGTACAAAAGGCCCCATATTTGGAGGTATCTATGCTGCAAGTCTTGCTAGACATTTTCAGATACCCATTAGGCACCATGAGAAAGAGGAGACAAAATTGCCTCCTCACATTTTAGATTACAAGAGCATGGTAGCACACAAGTTTATTGTTGATAACGAAGAGAAGATGCTCTTGTATAAACTTAGATTTAATAAGAAACACTTTGAGATTATTATTTTGCCTGCGCCTCTGTTGTTTGATTTGCTTGCAGAAAAGTTTCTTGTCACGCCGGAAGCGGTGAACAATCATCGAGCCTAAGCTTTTACTCCAGAACCTGAACTTGAGTCGGAACCTGAACTGGACCCTTATCGTGCATCATCTGTCCAGTGGGATCCGGAGATGACCAGCCAGTGGTATCCTGATTACACCTCCCAGTACACCGAGGAGAGTAGCGGCGGTCCTTGGTATTAAACCAACTTAGGCCAAAAGCCTAAGCTTGGGGGAGTACGTATTTCTCACTGACTTTACATTCATGTTCACACACTAGTCGTCGGTGCTCATACTCTTTCATTGTATTATCGATGCTAGTTTAAATTTCTTTTTCTACTTTTCTTCTTGCGTGTTTGATAAACTTTAAGAAAAACCAAAAAATTAGTTAGTTTAATTTCCATGCTTGTAGTATAATTAAAATGAAAACCCAAAAATATTTCTAGTTCTTCTTCTTACTTGTTGGGAGCTTTCCCGTGTAAATAGTTTTATTTTCTTTTCTTTCCTTTGGGGGTTGAGAAGACCATATTGAACATGCTTAGTGGCTCTCTTATGCATGATTGTTTATTTAATTTAGAGCCCATATTATCTTGTTTTCTTTTTTGAGTTGAATGCTTGCATTCCAGCTTAGTCCAATGCATGTGCACTCTTATTATTATACACAACGTTCGGTCCTGCGAGTGAAAGGCAATAATGACGATATATGATGGACTAATTGAGATGAGAAAAGCTGGTATGAACTCGACCTCTCTTGTTTTTGTAAAAATGATGAGTTCATCATTTCTGAGTCACTCTATTATGAGGTAAACATATTTGCAATGACATTTAGAGATTATAGTTGCTGGTGCCATGCTTGATTTGCTATGAGTTATAATGGTCTACCTTGCGTGCCAACATGCTATTAGAATGATTATGATGTGGTATGATGGGATGGTATCCTCCTTTGAATGAATTGAGTGACTTGACTTGGCACATGTTTATGCATGTAGTTGAATCAAATCAACATAGCCTTCATGATATTTATGTTCATGGTGGATTATATCCTACTCATGCTTGTATTCGGTGTGAATTAATTTTAATGCATGTTTATGACTGTTGTTGCTCTCTCAGTTGGTCGCTTCCCAGTCTTTTGCTAGCCTTTACCTGTACTAAGAGGGAATACTGCTTGTGCATCCAAACTCCTTAAACCCCAAAGTTGTTCCATATGAGTCTACTATACCTTCCTATATGCGGTATTTACCTTCCGTTCCAAGTAAATTTGTATGTGCCAAACTTCAAACCTTCAAATGTAATTCTGTTTTGTATGCTCGAGTAGCTCATGTTACAACTAGGGCTGCCTATATCTTCCATGCTAGGTGGGTTATTCTCAAGAGGAGTGGACTCCGCTCCTCATTCACGAGAAAGGGCCGGTAACCGGGATGCCCAGTCCCATGATCCAAAAAGATCAAAGCAAATCAAACTAATTAAACAAAACTCCCCTAAGGCTGTTGTTAGTTGGAGGCACTCGTTGTTTCAAGCAAGCCATGGATTGATGCTTGTTGGTGGTTGGGGGAGTATAAACCTTTACCATCCTGTTTGGTAACTGCCTTTAATGCATGTAGTATGGAAGATAAAGCCATCTCATAGTTGTTGCGTTGATAGTGAAAGTATGCCTCTCAAAATGTTATTCAATCTCTATTTTAAAATCGAGCTCTAGCACCTCTACAAATCCTTGCTTCCCTCTGCGAAGGGCCTATTTATTTACTTTTATGTTGAGTCATCCCCCTTCTTATTAAAAGCAACCGCTGGAGAGCACACTGTCATTTGCATTTATTACAATTGGTTTATATTGGGTATGACTTGACTGGATCTCTTTTACCATGAATTACAATGTTTAGACAGTCCTTGATCTTTAAAGGTGCTCTGCATTTATGTTTTGTGGTCTCAGAAAGGGCTAGTGAGATACCATTTTGTTATATCATATTATGATTGTTTTGAGAAAGTGTTGTCATCCGAGTTTTATTATTATGGCTCGCTAGCTGATTATGCTATTGATATGAGTAATTGTGAGACCTAAGAGTTATTGTGAGTATGGTTAGTTCATAATATTTGCTGAAACTTGAATGCTGGCTTTTCATGTTACAACAACAAGAGCAAATAGAGTTTGTAAAAGTTTTTCTTTATCACTTTCAGTTTATCAACTAAATTGCTTGAGGACAAGCAAAGGTTTAAACTTGGGGGAGTTGATACGTATCCAACGTATCTACTTTTACAAACACTTTTTCCCTTGTTTTGGAATCTAACTTGCATGATTTGAATGAAACTAACCCGGACTGATGCTGTTTTCAGCAGAACTACCATGATGTTGTTTTATGTGTAGAAAGGAAAGGTTCTCGGAATGTCCTGAAAATCCACGGAGGCACTTTTTGGAATTAATAAGAATTATTGGGCAAAAGAAATACACCAGGGGGCCACACCCTGTCCACGAGATAGGGCCCCCCCTATAGGGCGCGCCCCTATCTCGTGGCCCCCCTGGACCTCCACCGACCTCAACTCCAACTCCATATATTCACGTTCGAGGAGAAAAAAATCAGAGAGAAAGTTTCATCGCATTTTACAACACGGAGCCGCTGCCAAGCCCTAATCTCTCTCGAGAGGGCTGATCTGGAGTCCATTCGGGGCTCCGGAGAGGGGGATTCGTCGCCGTCGTCATCATCAACCATCCTCCATCACCAATTTCATGATTCTCACCGCCGTGCGTGAGTAATTCGATTGTAGGCTTGCTGGACGGTGATGGGTTGGATGAGATTTACCATGTAATCAAGTTAGTTTTGTTAGGGTTTGATCCCTAGTATCCACTATGTTCTGAGATTGATGTTGCTATGACTTTGCTATGCTTAATGCTTGTCACTAGGTCCCGAGTGCCATGATTTCAGATCTGAACCTATTATGTTTTCATGAATATATGTGTGTTCTTGATCCTATCTTGCAAACCTATAGTCACCTATTATGTGTTATGATTTGACAACCCCGAAGTGACAATAATCGGGATACTTCTCGGTGATGACCGTAGTTTGAGGAGTTCATGTATTCATTATGTGCTAATGCTCTGTTCCGGTTCTCTATTAAAAGGAGGCCTTAATATCCCTTAGTTTCCACTAGGACCCCGCTGCCACGGGAGGGTAGGACAAAAGATGTCATGCAAGTTCTTTTCCATAAGCACGTATGACTATTTACGGAATACATGCCTACATTACATTGATGAACTGGAGCTTGTTCTGTGTCACCCTATGTTATAGCTATTACATGAGGAATCGCATCCGGCATAATTATCCATCACTGATCCATTACCTACGAGCTTTTCACATATTGTTCTTCGCTTATTTACTTTTCCTTTGCTACTGTTACAACTACTACAAAAACCCAAAAACTATTACCTTTACTTTTGCCACCATTACCTTTATTATCATACCACTTTTGCTACTAAATACTTTGCTACAGATACTAAGTTATCAAGGTGTGGTTGAATTGACAACTCAACTGCTAATACTCAAGAATATTCTTTGGCTCCCCTTGTGTCGAATCAATAAATTTGGGTTGAATACTTTACCCTCGAAAGCTGTTGCGATCCCCTACACTTGTGGGTTATCAGTAACTCTCCGGTCAAGAGTGTGTTGACATGGCTCTTGCGGCTCAACGCGTTAGCTACTACGTTAGCCTTTCCGGGATGATAATGCAATCTCATATCATAATCGTTGATGATTTCCAACCATCTCCTTTGCCTGAGATTCAACCCCTTCTGTGTGAAGATGTACTTCAAACTCTTGTGATCTGTGTACACTTCACAATGGTTTCCGATGAGAAAATGTCTCCAAGTCTTCAATGCGTGCACTACGGCTGCTAACTCCAAGTCATGTGTAGCATAATTCAAATCATGGGGCTTAAGCTGTCGTGAGGCATACGAAAAAACTCTTCCCTCCTGCATAAGAACTGCTCCAAGTCCTCGATGAGAAGCGTCGCAATAAACTTCATAATCCTTGCGCTGGTCGGGCAGAATCAAAACTGGTGATGTAACTAGACGTTTCTTCAACTCTTAGAAACTAGCCTCACATTCCTCAGTCCATATGAACTTGGTGTCCTTCTTCAACAACTCGGTCATGGGCTTCGCAATCTTCGAGAAATTCTCAATGAATCTCCGATAGTATCCTGCAAGTCCAAGAAAACTACGGATCTCTCCAACTGTCGTTGGTGCTACCCAATTTGTCACAGTGACAACTTTGGTGGGATCTACTGCTATTCCTTCTCCGGATATAACATGTCCGAGGAATCCAACTTCCTTCAACCAAAACTCACATTTGCTGAACTTGGCATATAACTGATGTTCTCTGAGCTTCTCCAGTACC
The DNA here is from genome assembly GCF_002162155.2 of Triticum dicoccoides. NCBI lineage: Eukaryota > Viridiplantae > Streptophyta > Magnoliopsida > Poales > Poaceae > Triticum > Triticum dicoccoides. The sequence continues at coordinate 189,747,266 of NC_041391.1, read as the reverse complement.
AAACGCAAATGCTCCTTATGCTCCTCTTCATTCTTCGAGTAAACCAAAATATCATCAATGAACACCACGACGAACTTATCCAGAAACTCCATAAACACCTTGTTAATCATGTTCATGAAATATGCAGGTGCATTAGTCAGACCAAATGACATAACGGTATACTCATACAGCCCGTACCTGGTGGTTAAAGCTGTCTTAGGTATATCCTACTCTCTAATCTTCAACTGGTGGTATCCTGATCGCAGATCGATCTTGGAAAATACCTTATCTCCATGCAATTGGTCAAACAAATCATTTATCATCGGCAACGGGTACTTGTTCTTGATTGTTACTTCATTCAATCCTCGATAATCAACAACCATCCTCAATGATCCATCCTTCTTCTCCACTACAAGCACTGGCGATCCCCAAGGTGAAGAACTTGGGCGAATATAGCCTTTATCCAGTAACTCCTTATTCTGTTTCTTAATTTCCTCCAAATCTTGTGCGGGCATCCTGTACGGTCTCTTAGATATCGGCCCTATGCCTAGCAAAAGCTCAATCAAAAACTCAATGTTTCTATCCGGTGGCATGCCTGGCAACTCCTCTAGAAATACATCAGGGGAATCCTTCACCACTGGTACTTGCTCCTGCACAACTCCTGATAAGGAATTTACTTTTGTCCTCTTCGTCTCATGTCGTGATACATACTTGATCCTTCTCCCTTCCGGGGTGGTAAGCAAAATCGACTTACTAGCGCAATCGATGTTTCCTCCATACATCAATAGCCAATCCATACCCAGAATCACATCCAAACCTTGCGATTCCAGAATGATTAAATCCGAGGGGAAAACATGCCTACCTATACTCAATGGTACTTGAAAACATCCTCGACTGGCCATATACTCCACTCCTGGTGAGCTTACTAGCATAGGTGTTCTAAGAACTTTGGTGGGCAGTTTATACTTATCCACAAATCCCTTTTATATGTATGAATGCGATGCACCAGTATCAAAAAGAACGATTGCAGTAAATGACTTAACCAAAAACTTACCTATTGCTGCATCTGGTTGGGCTTCAACCTCCTCCACGTTAACGTGGTTCACCTATCCCCTGTTGAAAGGGTTCGGCTTCTTCCCAGAGCTTCCATTGCCATTTCCAATCTGGGCTTCAGGACATTCATTGGCATAATGTCCAGTCTTCTGACACTTATAGCAAGTGACTTGGATCAGGTCTGTCTTGGCTGGGGTTGATGGGTTGGTACGGTTTTGGCTGTTACTTCCTCCATTCCCATTACCATTCTTGGGGCCACTATGATTATGTGAGCTACCTCCTCCATGGGTATGCTGAAAATGTCCTCCCAATTTCGGGGTAAAACGTGGCTTCTGCTGAGCTCCAGAATTGTACTTCCCTTGTCCATACTTCCCCTTGCAGTTGTCAATCTGTTGCTGCTTCCCTTCAATCATGAGAGATCTATCTACCAACTCCTGGTAGTTGTTGAAAGTTGCTACCATCAACTACATGCTCAGCTCATCATTCAGTCCTTCCAGAAACTTCTCCTGCTTAGCTGCATCCGTAGCAACGTCATCTGGGGCATAACATGCTAACTTACTAAAGTCATCCACATACTGGCCAACTGTCCGTCCTCCTTGGCGCAAGTTACGAAACTCACGCTTCTTCATGGCCATAGCTCCTGCTGAAACATGGGCATTATGGAAAGCCTGCTGAAACTGATCCCATGTGACAGTGTCGATAGGATAAGTGGCTGTGAAATTCTCCCACCATGATGCTGTCCGTCCACATACTGGCAGTGCTAACTTACTAAAGTCATCCACATACTGGCCAATTGTCCGTCCTCCTTGGCGCAAGTTGCGAAACTCACGCTTCTTCATGGCCATAGCTCCTGCTGAAAAATTGGCAGTACGGAAAGCCTGCTGAAACTGATCCCATGTGACAGTGTCGATAGGATAAGTGGCTGTGAAATTCTCCCACCATGATGCTGTGGGGCCATCAAGCTGATGTGTGGCAAAACGCACCTTTTCCGCATCTGTGCATCCTGCAGTGGTCAACTCCCTTCCTGTCGGTGTACTAGAATAGGGGTACCCTAGTATCCCGAACTTGTGCATGGGCAGTTGCAGCACCCCGCGGCAAGGCTCGCCGGGTCACCGCCAAGATCACTTGTGACTCCTTAAAGAGACAAGACCCCCGGCAAGAGGAGCTTGCCGGGAAGCCACTCAAGAACAAAGTATTCAAAACGAGAAGACAAGGCCCCGGCAAGAGGAGCTTGCCGGGAAGGCCAACCAAGGCATCTCAAGAATGCTTGCCGCGACGCGCCTCGCATCCCGGCAAGGCACGATGAGCGACAAGCTCCCGGGCCCGATAAGACGACGACCGCGGCAAGGCACTTGCCGCAGCAAGCGGTCGCTCCGCGCCCAGGCTCCAGCACATCCACCAACGTGTCGTCCTGGGACCCTTCCAGGCACGCGTGGCGAGGGGCTGTGCAGCCAGCGGTGCGCGGTGGCAAGCGGCGCTGACAAGAAGGCCATCGTGGCGATCGGTGGCGCCCCTGACGGTCTCTTCTCGCACTGTTTAGACGACACAGACGGGCATTTAATGCCCTTGTCCCATGCCGTCAGGGTTAGGTATGATACACTGTGGCTACAGTAGAGGTAGCTGTACCTACCACATTCTGTTTCCATTTTTACCCTTTCTGTCTACGTTGCCACCTGTCGGTGACCCCTTGAGCATATAAAAGGAGGCCCATGCGCGACATAGAGGAGGTTGGGGGCTCATTCGAAACACCAATAATACTCTCACGCTCGGTCTGGTAGCGCTCATCGCTCCTGAGCAAGAACTGAATACGATCAAACAAGCAGCAGTAGGAGTGTTATCTCTCCGGAGAGCTCCGAAGCTGGGTAAACTGCTCGTGTGCACTGCCTCGATCCGCTCTTCGTGCGACCTCCGCCCCCCTACGAACCGAAAGGGGCTCGGTCCGCCGGTCCCCATAGGTGTTCGTGGATCAGTTTCCCCAACATCTTTGGCGCGCCAGGTAGGGGGCGTCGAGATCGTGTGAACCCGATCCGGCGTGCACACGAGCTAAATCTTCATCATCTTCATCAACATGCCACCGAAGAAGAAGGCTTCGGAGGCAGCAATTCCGTCCGCGTCGATTCCACCGCCGCCGGAGCAAGCGGACGATGGAGTGGACGCCGGCGGAAGAACGGGCGTCGACGAGGGTGCTCACAGTGCGGCCAAGTCCAAGGACAAGGCAGCGCAGACCTCGGCGTCCGTACGCGCACCGCGCCCGTCTCAGGAGGCGCGGGACCAGCAGCGTCATGGCATTCGTAGCGCCATACGCCCGCTGGGCCAAGATCAAGCTGGTGGATCTCGCGGAGTTCAAGACCAGCATGCACGCCAGCATGCTGGCCCCAGTGAAGTGCGGTCGCCTGGACAGGATACTGCTCCTTCTAACATAGTTAGAAGTCCGAGCATATCCCGCTCCTCGCACCGCTCGCCGCTGCCGCCCACCACTCCAGCAGAAGCCTTGGTGCGAGCTCAATTGCTTCTAGATTACCCTCCAACGGCGGACAAGACCTACGAGTGGAGGGCCACCATTCAGAGTCTCATCGGCTTCACCAACGGCGATACCGCGCGGCAACCAAGCACTTCGCTGCCGCGGCAAGGCTGCCGGACGCGAGCCGATGGCGACAAGACCGATGGGGGTGCGACTTCCATGCACTCTCCACCACGAAGGCCAAGATCGCCAACTCGCCGGGTCCACCTCGACAGCGACTCCACCGCATCATCGGATCCTCGAGCTCGTCGCGATCAGCGCCAAATTCTGCACGAACGACAACAAGAGGACGCTCGTACCCGCATCGAGCGCCGAAGAGAAGCGCGGCGTCAATCTGACCAGCGCGCCGGGCCCTCTGTCGACATGCATGCGCCAGGGGAACCAGGCGACTTGCCGTAAGCGGTGGGTTGCCCTGCGTTCACTCGTGAGCTGCGGCAAGTCCAGTGGCCAGCAAGAAGAATTTCAAGCCAGATGTACCGGAGAAGTACGACGGCAAGTCGCATCCGTCGGAGTTCCTCAACATCTACACCATCGCGGTGCAGGCTGCCGGGGGACGAGACGACAAGATCCTTGCCAACTACTTCCCACTAGTGCTCAAGCCTAACGTCAGATCCTGGCTCATGCACTTGCCGGACAACTCCATTTCTTCTTGGGCAGATCTAGGCCATCAGTTTGTCGGTGCCTTTACAGGCGGCCACAAGCCTCATGGCCAAGAAAGCGATCTTCATCTGCTTGCCCAGAAGGAAGGAGAGCCCCTGCGCAAGTACATTTAGAGATTCAGCCGTGTACAGCACAACATCCCAGACGTCCATCCCGCCGCGGTGATCAGTGCATTTCATCAGAACGTGCGAAACCGCAGGATGAGGGAGGAGATGGCGATGTGCAAGATCAGGGACGTCAGCGAGCTTTATGCCCTGGCCGACAAGTGTGCACGTGCTGAAGAGGGGAGGAGGCTCCTCGGAGAGAACACAGGAGCAGGAGGATCGGACAGTGAGGATGCTGCCCCGGCAAGGAAAGGCCGGCGGCGGAACAACAGAAAGAAGAAGGGCAAAGAAGTGCTAGTTGTCGAGCAGTCCGGCAACGGAGGCGGCGCCAAGAAAGCTAAAGCCGGTGACTCCGGCAAGGAGGGCCAGGCTGTCGCGGCCGCCGACAAGCAGGACAGCTCCGGCAAACAATACTGCAAAATCCACCGCACCAAGGGCCATGACCTCTAGAGCTGTAAGAAGGTCGAGCAGCTTGTCGAGCAGCAGAAGGCTGAGTACGAGCGGCGCGACAAGGAGAAAGCCCAGGAAGGTGCTGGGGGAGCCAGCAAGAAACGCCCCGGCCGGGGAGGACGCCGCAGCAAGGCCAAGCAGCGGCAAGGAGATAGGCCTCCCCGTGGCCGCGACAAGGATGAAGATGACGACGATGACGAAGATATGGATGATGATGAGGCCGATGAGCAGGAATTTCAGAAAGCCACAGAGATCCTGTGCGTTGACGGCGGTGCTTCCCTGCATGCTTCACACCGCCAACTCAAGCAGTGGATGCGGGAAGTTAATGCAGCGGAACCATCCATGGAGTCACGCAGGCCTCTGAAATGGTCCAGCACGCCTATCATATTTGATATTGAGGATCACCCTGATCGCATAACTGCGGTCGGGTGCTTGCCGATGTTGGTTTCACCAACTATCCACAACCTCAAGGTCACGAAGATGCTAGTTGACAGCGGAGCCGGCTTGAACCTGATATCCTCCGCAGTCCTCCAGAAACTCCAGATCCCTGACAGCGAGCTCAAAGAGACCGGCACATTCCAAGGAATCAACCCGGGAAGGAGCAAGCCGAAGGGAAAGATCATGTTGCCGGTCACATTTGGCAGCGAGTTGAACTTCAGAACTGAGAGGGTCACTTTTGACGTCGCCGATTTCCCATTACCCTACAATGGAATACTCGGCCGTCCTGTGCTCGCCAAGTTCATGGCAGCCTCTCACTATGCATACAACGTGCTCAAGATGCCAGGCCTGATAAGTGTCATCTCTGTCCTTGGCGACAAGAAGGATGCCCTTATCTGCGCCGACAAGATTTACCGGGAAGCAACAGCCGCAGCCGATCGCAAGTCACTTGCCTTTGAAGCTCCCGGGGGGAAGAAGAAGACCAAGTCCGGCAAGAGCTCTGATGCCCACTCCGGCAAGCGCACCTCTTCGGAGTGCTGCGCTACCGTCGAGGACGCACCATCGAGCTCCACCGGCAAGTGTAAGAAGACGATGGCAGCTCCACCAGAGACCAAGAAGGTGTCCGCTAAGGAGGACGGCACTGGTGGTACCTTCACCATCAGTGCCACTCTAGACCCTAAATAGGAAAGCACGCTCGTTGCTTTCGTGCGGGTGAATGTCGACGTATTTGCATGGCAACCGTCTGATATCCCCGGTGTTCCCAGGAAAGTAATTGAGCACCACCTAGCCGTTTGTCCTCATGCGCGGCCCGTCAAGCAGAAAGTCAGGAAGCAAGCAGTGGAGCGCCAAGAGTTCATTGCAGAGGAAATCAAGAAGTTGGAAGCAGCAGGCCTTGTTAGAGGAGTGCTCCATCCTACGTGGTTGGCCAATCCTGTAGTCGTGCACAAAGCCAACGGGAAATGGAGGCTTTGTATAGACTTCACTGATGTCAATAAAGCTTGTTCCAAAGATCCATTTCCCTTGCCACGTATCGACCAAATTGTTGACTCCACAGCCGGGTGTCATTTGCTTTGATTTCTTGATGCATACTCAGGATACCATCAGATCTTCATGGCAGAAGAGGATGAGGAGAAAAATGCATTCATCACCCCATGTGGCACATACTATTTTGTACGGATGCCCTTCGGGTTAAAGAATGCTGGTTCAACATTTGCAAGGGTAGTCCATGTCGCTTTTGAGCCCCAGATACACAGAAATGTGGAAGCCTACATGGATGATATAGTGGTCAAGAGCAAAGACAAGGCTACTCTGATTCAAGATTTAGATGAGACCTTTGCAAATATGCGCAAGATCAACCTCAAGCTCAACCCCGAGAAGTGTGTGTTTGGAGTTCCGTCCGGCAAGCTTCTCGGGTTCTTTGTGTCTCAGCGGGGAATTGAAGCTAATCCCGACAAGAGCAAGGCCATCGAGCTGATTGAAGCACCAAAGCGCGTCAAGGATGTGCGAAGGCTTGCAGGTTGCGTGGCTACTCTCAGCAGGTTTATCTCTAAGTCTGCTGAACGCGCCCTGCCGTTTTTCAAAATATTGAAAAAGGCAGGTCCAATGAAATGGACTCCGGAGGCGGAGGCTGCGCTGCAGGACTTGAAGAGGTACCTGTCCTCCACTCCAATACTTGTCGCACCTAAGCCACAAGAGAAGTTGCTGCTGTACCTAGCGGCAACCAATCAAGTGGTTAGTGCTGCGTTAATGGCGGAGAGGTAGGCAGATGATGAGCCAGCAACCACGGAAAGTGCATCCAGCGACAAGCAGGGGGCTTCACCGACAAGCTCTGGTCCCGACAAGGATGAATCTGCGTAGGTGCGCGAAGAGGTGCAGAAGAAAATGGTGCAGCGCCCAGTCTACTTTGTCAGCTCCCTTCTGCAGGGGGCTAGGTCAAGGTACTCTGGTGTGCATAAGTTGCTTTTCGGCCTTCTCATGGCCTCAAGAAAGCTGCGCCATTACTTCCAAGCACATGAGATCACAGTTGTCACTCGCTTTCCGCTGAAGAGGATACTGCAGAATCCAGAAGCAATGGGCAGGATCGTCGAGTGGGCACTGGAACTGTCAAGCTTTGGCCTCAAGTTTGAAAGCACTTCAACTATCCAGAGCAGAGCGTTGGCAGAGTTCATAGCAGAATGGACGCCAACACCAGACGAAGAAATTCCAGAAATGAGCATCCCCGTCAAGGAGGCAAACAGAGAGTGGCTGATGTACTTTGATGGTGCCTTCTCGCTGCAAGGCGCCGGTGCTGGCGTGCTGCTTACCGCACCCACCGGAGAGCACCTCAAGTACGTAGTCCAGATGCACTTTCCCAAGGAGCAGGCAACAAACAATACTACAGAGTATGAAGGCTTGCTTGCCGGTCTCAGGATCGCGGTAGACCTTGGGATCAAGAAGCTCATTGTCAGGGGTGACTCGCAGCTTGTCGTCCGCCAAGTAAACAAGAATTATCAGAGTCCGTTGATGGAAGCTTATGTTGATGAGGTGAGAAAGCTAGAAGAGCACTTTGACGGCCTACAGATGGAACATGTCCCAAGAGCTCAGAATGACATTGCTGATGGCCTGTCAAAGTGCGCCGCACTAAAGTTGCCTGTGGAACCAGGGATCTTTGTGCTCAAGCTGACTCAACCATCCGTAACACCATCAACTGGACAGAGCAAGAAGAGGAAGTTGGTTTCTGGTGACTACTTTCCGGCAGAGCTTCCCCAAGCCGCCGCCAAGAAGGTCCCCAAAATCGACATCAAGAATGATGAGGGGCAGTCTGCTCCGGCAAGCCTTACGGTTTGTTCTGTTGAAGCAGACGCTCCCGGCAAGTTTTGCTCCGGCAAGCTTGCCGAGGAACATCAAGCTCCGGCAGGGCCGCAGGCCCTTGCCGTCGAAGCGCATGTTCCCGCAGCAGCAGATGTGCCTTTAGTCCTTGTTGTCGAGCCACAAGCTCCAGCATGGGCGCAGCAGATTGTCCGTTTCCTTCAGACAGGAGAACTTCCCAAAGAACAAGAACAAGCAGAAAAAGTAGCCCGGCAGTCAAGTATGTACAAGTTTGTTGACAACACACTGTACAGAATAAGACTCAACGGTGTGAAATTGAAGTGTATTCGCTGGGAAGATGGACAGCAGCTGTTGGCAGAGATACATGGAGGCATATGTGGTCACCACATTGGCGCAAGGGCACTTGCCGGCAAAGCGTTCCGGCAAGGATTCTTCTGGCCGACAGCCCTCCAGGATGCAACTACACAAGTAACCAAGTGTGAAGCGTGCCAGTTCCATTCCAAGCAGATACACCAACCAGCTCAAGCTCTCCAGACGATCCCTTTATCCTGGCCATTTTCGGTCTGGGGGCTCGACATCCTCGGCCCCTTCCCCCGAGCTGTAGGGGGCTTTGAGTTCTTGTACGTCGCCATCGACAAGTTCACAAAGTGGCCGGAAGTGGAACCAGTGAGGAAGGTGACAGCACAGTCAGCAGTCAAGTTCTTCAGGTCGATTGTTTGCCGTTTCGGGATCCCTAATAGGATCATCACCGACAACGACACGCAATTTACGAGCCGCACCTTCATGCAGTATGTCCAAGATCTTGGCGCCAAGGTCTGCTTCGCTTCTGTTGCTCATCCGAGAAGCAACGGTCAAGCGGAGAGGGCAAATGCTGAAGTGCTGCGAGGCCTCAAGACCAGAACTTTCGACAGGCTGCACAAGTGCGGAAGAAACTGGATCGAGGAGCTGCCGGTGGTTCTTTGGTCGATCAGGACGACGCCAAATCGAGCCACTGGCCAGACACCTTTCGCTCTAGTCTATGGAGCAGAGGCAGTTCTCCCCACGGAACTCGTTTACGGGTCGCCTCGAGTGCTCTCTTACGATGAGCTCGAGCAAGAGCAGCTGCGACAAGATGACGTGCTGCTCCTTGAGGAAGACCGTCTTCAGGCTGCTGTGCGAGCCACTCGCTATCAGCAAGCTTTGCGTCACTACCATAGCCGCAAAGTTAAAGCCAGAAGTTTCGAGGAAGGCGACCTTGTTCTTCGGCGAGTTCAGTCCGCCAAGAATTCCAACAAGTTGACGCCGAAGTGGGAAGGCCCTTATCGGGTGAAACGAGTCACTAGGCCTAGCGTTGTCTGCCTTGAGACCGAAGATGGCATTCCGGTGAGCAACTCCTGGAACCTTGAGCATCTTCGTAAGTTTTACCCGTAGGGCGCGGTTGCCGGAACCCGTTCCGGCAACCACCTTTTGTACAAGTCTTGCCGCTGTTGCATGTAATCCTTTGTACAAAGCCGGGCGCAGATCCCGTGCATAAATAAAGATCATGTGCTTCGCACAGCTTGTCAATTTCATGCTTTCTTTCTTTTCGCATGTATCATCTGACACTTTGTGCAGCACTAGCCCCCGGTAAGCAATAACGAGCCGTAAGGCTCCATATCTTTATTATCTCTTCTGTCGCTTTCTCAAAGGAAGGAAGGTTCCCTCGCCCACAAGGTTTGCCGGGGGGGAAGGAGAAGATAATGGTGTGGACCGGGCCGTTCAAGAAAGTTTCGCCTTGCCGGGAAGCAAACGACAGAAAAGCTAAGTTGCCAAAGTTTGAGCAATCAGTTTTTAAGTTTTTTAAGTTATTTTCCTCGAACGACCGTGCTTTGTATGGAAAACCTGTGCGTGGAGGAACCAACTCGTAGCTAGTTGCGCCCTTACTTTGTTTCGAGTCCGCTCAACAACTTAAGTGAGCTGCGACTAGCTGCGACAAGGTTGCTTGTCGGTAGCAGCACCGCCAGCAGGCTGCTGAAGTTCCGCACTCGGCGCTCGTGGCAAGGGTGCCTGCGCCGGCAAGTTTCCCTGAAAAGCGTAGGGTAGGAACATACAAAGCCAAGAGTCAAGTAAAGGAAGTAACATAGCAATCATTACCTAAGATAGAGTTATATTACAAAAATAACTTATCACGGCTCTAATAAAGTGTTCTCATAACATGACTAGCGGCGACAAGAAGAGAAGAAAATGGGCGGCCTAATCTATGCGGCCACCATCAACCCTCTTGACCTCATTCACCTTGTCCACAATGGGTGCGACAAGGGCCTTGAGCGCGTCAAGATCAGCATCCGCTGGCAGCTTCTTCAGGACATTGGTGAAGTTGAGGCCTGGGTTGCGGAAGGCCACCTTCACCAACACCTTCTCCAGGACCCTGGCGCAGATCGTGCGCGACTCGTCGGCCAGCTGCTTCGGGATCTTCTCCCAGAGCTGCTGGAGGGCAGTCGCCACGCCCTTGAAGAACAGGGTGAGCTTGGCGCTGGGCGGGAGGTTCTCGTCGGAGGAGTACCCGAAGTCCTCCACTCCCAGCTGCGCCAGCTCCCCGTCAATGACGGCAGCGATGTTCACGAGGCCCTCCGTCCAGAGCTCCACCGTATCCTTGAAGGTGTTCTGGGTTTCGGCGGCCCTCGCCAGCAGTGCTTCGTTGCCCTTGATCTCCTCCTTCAAGTCCGCCTCCCGCTTCTTGGCGCCGTCCAGCGTCTCCGTCAAAGTGGCTAGCTTCAGCTCCAGATCGGCGTTGGAATCCTTGGCGGTGCTCAGCTCCTTGCCCTTCTCGTCGAGTTGACCCTGCAGCTCACCATGGGCAAGGGCGTCCTTCTCACGCTCAAGCTTGAGCGTGGCAAGCTCCTCGCCGCTTGTTTTCAAATTAGCCTCTAGCTGCGCCACCTTTGCCTCCAATCCCTCCTTGGCGGCCTCAGCAGCCGCGGCCGCGTCCTTTGCTTCGTTGAGCGCCCCGCCAAGTGCCTGCTCGCACGCGGCAAGCTCCTCCTCGTGCCTGTCGAGGTTCACTTTCCGTTGAGCCAGCTCGCCTTCTTGCGCTTATAGCTTCTCGCCGGCGAGCCGCTGCTGCTCTTCAGCTTCGGCCTTCTCTAGGAGAAAGGCCTTCCGCTCCTTAGCAAGCCGCTCCCGCTCCTCCGCCAAGGCCCGGAGAGCTTCCTGGTGGAGACCCTGGAGCTCCTCCGCGCGTTTCTCAATGTCCACGCTTGCCTTCGCGACTAGCGCCTCCCGGGACTCCAGCTTGGCTTGGCGGGCGCGGTAGAGCGCCAGCAGCCTCCGTAGCAGCCGCTCCTCCTTAGGCTCGCCGCTGCTGCTTCCCGGCGCGTCAACGATCGACAACCCAGCAGAGGCAAGCACCTCCCCATCCAGGGCTTCTCCTTCAACCGGCGCCCTGGAGCTTGACGCCCAGGGGAGCTTGATGAAGATGCCCTTGCCGGCCTTCAGATAGGCACCGGGCTGGGGCTCCTCGGAGCCCGGCGCTGCGGCGGCAGCGGAGGGATCGGCGGTCGGTGCAGCGCCTGGCGCTCCTGCGGCCTCAGGACCGTCAATGCGATCGCCGGATCCCTCGCCGGCTTCCGCAGCAGCAGTCTTGGCGGCCTCTTCACCGGCGGGCGCATCAGCACCAGCTTCTTCTTTAGTGGCCGCGGCATCATCAGTGTTGCCGCGCGTGTTCTCCTCGCCGCCCGCTTCGGTCTCCATGGGCTCCGTGGAAGGTGGGTCTGGCGACCGGAGAAGGAGAAGAAGTCAAGCAAATATCCAAAAAAAGAGAGAGAAAAATCAGAAGAACACAAGGGAGGCTTCGGGCAAGAGGTTACCTGCGCTAGGGTCCGTGGATATGGGCTCCACCGTCGGAGGATCGCTAGTGTCGCCCCTTGCCGGAGACTCCTCCCTTGCCGGAGATTGCTCCCTTGCCGGAGAGCGTTCCCTTGCCGGAGAATCCTCCCTTGGCGGTGTAGAGGAAGCAGACGACACGTCGGAGATGGTTCCCGAGCCCTCCTGGTGAAGCTGTTCTGCTCCTACACAAGCAAACCAACATTTGGATATCAGCAAGAGAGCACCCGTGCGCACCCAAGAGCAAAAAAATGAATCATGTACTTACGCTGGGGGCTGCGCTGGGGGCTGCTTCATGGAGCAGTGTCAGGGTCCGGCAAGGTAGACTCAGGCGTGCCCCCTGCCGTCACAGTGGGCTCGTCCTCGATGACAACCACTGGAACTTTGGCCCTCTTCGCCGCTCTTTGAGCCAACGTCCTTAAAAGGAACAAGTTCAAATTGAAGCAAGTTAGACACAAGATAAAGCTACAAGGTTGAAAAACTACAAGTACAGCAGAAAAGTCTTACTCTTCTTCCTCCTCGTCGGAGCTGAGCGCGGAGAGGTCGAAGTCCGGCCCACCTGCGGCGCGACGAGGCGGAGGGGTAGGATCCCTTGTCCGCTTGGCGGGCGCGGTGGCGGTGGCGCGGGAAGATCCAGCTCCAGTTGCCGCAGCGGCACGAGGCGCTCCCGCGGCAACATTGCTTGTCGCGGTGGAGCGTGTCGCGCGGCGCGTCGGTTGCTGACTCCTTTGTCGCCCCACTGCGTCCCCGCCCCTGCGAAGACGCCTTCTTGGTTGAGCTGGGGGCTGCGCTGTGGGCTCCGTCTGCGGCAAGTGGCCTGGAGATGGCGGGCCGCTCGCACCCTCGGCGTGCTCACCCTCGGCGGGCTCGCTCGACTCGACCTCCGGCGCGGCAAGTTCTTCCTCGCCGTCGATCCACTCTCGCTCGGCAAGGCTTGACGCCGCCTCCGCCTCTGCCTCTTCCACGGTGAACCCGAACTCACCCGCGGCAGCGGCTGCCGCCGCCTCTTCCGCCCTGATGGCGATGCGTCGCATCTCCTCCTCGGTAGTGTCGCGGGTGAGGCTCCTCTTCTCGTCAGCGCGGACCTCCACCTCCACCAGCCCGTCGAAGAATTGCTGCACCACGTCGTCCGCTGGCTCTTGCCACGTCGGGACAAGACCGTGCGAGTCGCACTGCGGCATCATCGCGCGGATGCGGTCGAGGGAAGAATTGTTGCACAGCGGGACGACCCCCGCCGGCAACCTGAACCACTCTGGATGCTGGGGATCATGCTTGAACAGCTCCTTGAGCATCGCATCCAGCTCCAGCACGGTAAAGTTGAAATTGAGGCCCGGGCGCAGCCGCATGATATCTGCCGGGCCGCCAAACTCCCAGGCGGGTCTCTTCCTCTCCTGCAGGGGGGCGATGCGGCGGCGGAGAAAATCTGCGCCTACGGCACCCACAGTCAATCTGGTGGTGGCAATCTTCAGCCTAGCGTCCTCCGGGGCCAGGCTGCTCCAATCATTGCCGCGAACTATTGGAACTTGGCGCAAGGCGGTGAACGGCTGCGGGTCCTCCTCCATGATCCAACACCACTCAGCTCTCCACTCCTCCCACTTGCTGCGGAGCTCCCCCTCCAGATACGCCTCTTTCTTGCCGGCCCTCGAGATCCAGGCGATCCCGCCAGAAAGTGGCTCTCCTCTCTCGACCCGGGGCATGAAGTAATGGCGGAAAAGAGCAACATTTGGGTGGACTCCGACAATGTTTTCGCACAGAAGTGCAAAAATGGACATGGTCAAGACGGCGTTGGGGGTGAAATCAAGGAGATGAAACCCGTAGGTGTTCATGATATCGCAGAAAAATTCTGAGAAGGGCGGACAGAGGCCACAGTAGAAGAACAACGGGAAGAAAGGATACCCGTACGAAGCCCGTGTCGAAGCGGCAGCGGAGAGTACCTTCATGCGCGGATGCGCACGCGTCTCCGTCGACCAGAAGAGATAAAACCACTGCCTCAGCCCCGCCGCGTCGAGCTCGGCGGGGAAAGTGGCCCGCTCCTTCCGCAGCGCCTCGAGTCGCAGCGCCTCGGCCGACTTCACGACCTTTCCGGTCTTCGGAGCCATGGCGAAGGTGGTGGAGGAGATCGACGGCGCTGGTGGCGACGATGGAGATGGGGGGGGGGCGGAGCACTGCTTTCTCAGAGGAGAGGGGAACGGCGGAGATTTTGGAGTAGTAAACAGACAAAGTGAGCAACTGCCTCTGTTTCCTCTGCTTATAAAGAGGGTGGGGGCGGACGTTACGCTCTTTCGAATAAAGAATCCCCCACGATCTCTCCTACGACGCCGCATTCAACGCGTGCCATTCGGGGAAGGCGCGGTGGATGCAGAGTAGGAAACGGCACGACCTAGGCCGCGTGTGCCCGTGCCCTGTTTTGGGCCTGGCCCAACAGCGCTCGGCACCTTGTGTGGCCCAGGCCCGGGGGCTCCTGTCGGTGTACTAGAATAGGGGTACCCTAGTATCCCGAACTTGTGCACGGGCAGTTGCAGCACCCCGCGGCAAGGCTCGCCGGGTCACCGCCAAGATCACCCGTGACTCCTTAAAGAGACAAGACCCCCGGCAAGAGGAGCTTGCCGGGAAGCCACTCAAGAACAAAGTATTCAAAACGAGAAGACAAGGCCCCGGCAAGAGGAGCTTGCCGGGAAGGCCAACCAAGGCATCTCAAGAACGCTTGTCGCGACGCGCCTCGCGTCCCGGCAAGGCACAGTGAGCGACAAGCTCCCGGGCCCGACAAGACGACGACCGCGGCAAGGCACTTGCCGCAGCAAGCGGTCGCTCCGCGCCCAGGCTCCAGCACATCCACCAACGTGTCGTTCTGGGACCCTTCCAGGCACGCGTGGCGAGGGGCTGTGCAGCCAGCGGTGCGCGGTGGCGAGCAGCGCTGACAAGAAGGCCATCGTGGCGATCGGTGGCACCCCTGACGGTCTCTTCTCGTACTGTTTAGATGACACAGACGGGCATTTAATGCGCTTGTCCCCTGCCGTCAGGGTTAGGTATGATACACTGTGGCTACAGTAGAGGTAGCTGTACCTACCACATTCTGTTTCCATTTCTACCCTTTCTGTCTACGTTGCCACCTGTCGGTGACCCCTTGAGCATATAAAAGGAGGCCCATGCGCGACGTAGAGGAGGTTGGGGGCTCATTCGAAACACCAAGAATACTCTCACACTCGGTCTGGTAGCGCTCATCGCTCCTGACCAAGAACTGAATACGATCAAACAAGCAGCAGTAGGAGTGTTATCTCTCCGGAGAGCTCTGAAGCTGGGTAAACTGCTCGTGTGCACTGCCTCGATCCGCTCTTCATGCGACCTCCGCCCCCCTCCGAACCGAAAGGGGCTTGGTCCACCGGTCCCCATAGGTGTTCGTGGATCAGTTTCCCCGACACTTCCTGTCTTAAGGAGCCAATCATTTGCAACTATCGGCTCGGTGCTACTGGAGAACACCGGCGGATTCAGTCTAAGGAAACGGGTTAAGTGATTAACAGGTGGTGGAGGTGGTGGGTTGTTGTTGTTGTTCCCCTGATTCTGATTCTGGACTAGTAACTGCATCAACGCATTCTGCTGCTGGATCAGCTGAGTGAGCTTCGGTGGGAAAGCAAATCCATTGTCACGTCTCGAAGGCATCTGAGGGTTTTAGAAAAGATGAGAAAATAGAATAGAATGAGGTCTAGAGAGAAAACACTACCCATATGCACATGAGACAAATGCAAACAAAATCACTTCAATCAATTTAAACAAGGGCATACAACGGTCTAACTATCGTTACAAAAGTGCTCGGACTATACTAGATACATTGGGGAATACTACTACTGTTATGGTGGTCGACTAGAAAAACTGCTCCGATGAAGACTCCATGATATCTGCTCCAGCTTCATCAACATAGTCATCATCGCTATCGTCTGGGTCCAAGTCGGTGTCGTCGATGATGATGTAATTCTCTGGGCAAGTGCAATCATCGTCTTCTCCTCCAGTCGCGGGAAATCCCATGAATACTTTTAGCTTCTTCTTCAGATCATCGTTCTTCTCCCCAAGCGTTGCTATTTCCTCTTCATATCCATCACGTGTAGACTTGAGTTCTTCCTCCAGTTCCGTGATCTTGGTCACGGCCTTCTTCAGATCTATCATGCCTGCGCACATATGGTTCTCCTGGCGACGAATGTGTTGGTTTAACTCCTGGATGAATGCTGCAATTGATCTATCCTTCCTGGTGCTGATCATCTCCCATTGCTCATCTCGGCGCCCACAAATCTGGTAGATAGTATCCTTGAGATCCTTGTGGTAAACTTCTCCAATGCGTCCCATGGTGATGTGGGCTGCCATGCTCTTTCCTAGACTCCAGGTTGGTGCATCGAAGGAAAACTCTATGGGCTCAGTGACGGGCATGAACGTCCTTCCTGGAACTTGAACTTGAATCATCCAACGCTCCTCTTCAGGTAAAGTGGCGATGTAGGTCCCGGTGAAGCTTGGTACTCCGATGTTCAGGTATCTAGTGACTTCCTTCAAGTGGCGTCCGAAAGGCGTATCTTCATCCGGTTGCATGAACTTGTTCCTTGCGTCCGCCATCCTAAAAGAGTGGAAAAGATGAGGAGTCAGAAATGAGAAGAGTGAATAGTGATCTAGGGCTTTTTAACTTAGTGGTCGTGTCCTATAGTCAGTGTGTGCTCCGATACCATCTTGTAGCGACCAGACCTCAACCAGCCTGATCTCTATGCTTTAGTGTCATCCCTGGATCAGTAATGCTGACACGCACAGTACTTGAAGGATTTATAACAGAGTAGCAAGCACACATTTATTACATCAAATGTCTCAAAACAGAACTTATTACAATAAATATGGCTTAAGGCCATCTAACAGCGGAAGGCTTGGAAGATAAGTGAGTCCATCAACTCCAATGGCATCAGTGAGTATAAGACCACGACCTAAGGCACCTTACTCATCGTCTGAAAAGTCTGCAACATGAACGTTGCAGCCTGAAAACATGTCAGCACATGGAATATGCTGGCAATATAACACATAGAGAGAAATGAAAGAATAATGCTATACTACATGCATATATGGCTGGTGGAAAGCTCTATGGTTACAGTTTCGCATAAGCCAATTTCTCCCTACTGCAAAGGAATAAAATTTATTGAACTATCATGGTGGTTGTTAAACATTGAGAAGATAGACATCCTCTCAATCCCAATTAAGCATCATCATTAAACCCTACAAATTAAATCAAAGTAACATGATGAGATTCACATGATAATCCAAGTACTAGATACTCAAAACATCCATAACCGGGGACACGGCTAACCATGATTAGTTTGTACACTCTATAGAGGTTTGCACACTTTTCCCCACAAGACTCAATCTCCTCCGTGGATTTCTCGCACTACATGGTGTTTGAGAAACGGATGACCGAGACATAGTCTTTCAGAAGCGCTAGCACCTTACGATATGGTAGACAATTACACCTACTTTCCCCTACATCTGCTAGTCTACCACTGTAAGAGTTCGCACGACTTAATAAACTATGCTAGAGCCCATAGTAGCTTGTGGCTGCACATGGAAGTTTCTAGCATGAATAATCTCATGATCCCTTTGAGCCTGGGTGGCGGTCCATAAAGAAAAACAGGCAATCACTGGAATACCCAGGTGCCTCAATCCACCCAGATGTGTGTTAAAGTTGCCACCATAAATAAACCATTAAATAACAATCTCACATCTGTCATTGATACACTCACCCAATCCACGTCTACTAGCATAGCATGGCATTATAAGCAAACGTAGAAGTAACTCCCAAGGGTTTGATAATAAAGCAGGTAATAGGTACTACCTCATCTACTTCCCAAAACCCACATATTAATCAGATCCTAACCATGCAATTGTTTGAGGATTGATCTAATGCAATCAAAGTGTTACTTGCCTTGCTGATGATCCATGAAACCTAGCGATTCAAAGTAGCAAGCGGCGCACTCCGGGTACTCTATCGCAAACAAACAAGCATACAATAAGTACTCATCTAATGCACAGGTAAAACTCAAATAAAAGAATCTAACCATAAAGTTCAACTTAAGAACTCCGGTATGCAAAAAGAATCAAATCAAATGAAGCAACGAAAGTCAAACGACGAAAGAAACAAGCTTCATTTACTAATCTGGACCTAAGTCAAATTTTATTGAAGCAAAAACTTGTTTGAGTTGGTTAAACGGAAAGAGGGTTTCGTGACAAAACTCCAGGCGCTTGAATCGCCTGATTCCGATAAATGAGCAAAAAGTTAAACTAAAACGAAAATCGCGATCTGGAATAATCGCGGAAAATCCGAGAAAAGAAAAACTGACAAACAGTTTAACGAACGGACGTTCGTTAACTGAAACTGTACGGCGAACTCGTCCGTTAAAACGAACGAGCGAACGCTCGCTAAAAAAATGAAAAAAAAGATCTAAAAAAATAAACCTAGGGTTTTCAAAAAAACCGAATCGGTTTTCTTAGAAAACCGGGGCAGCGGCGGGCGGCTACCTCGTCGGGGCTCCGGCGGGGCTCGGCTCCGGCGGGGCGGTGTGGTTGATGGGGTGGCGGCGACGGGCGTCGGTGGCGGTGGGCTTTGGCGGCGGGGCTCCCTGCG
>NC_041391.1:189698336-189728225 GCF_002162155.2 Triticum dicoccoides | reverse complement strand
CGGCGGCTTGGGCGGCGGCGGCGGGCTCAGCGGCGGGGCGGGACGGGGTGAGGCGGCGGGGTGGGGGAGGTATTTAAGGAGGGGGAAGGGGTCGACTTGGAGGAGGGGGCAAGGCAGCGGGGAGGCGGAGTCCGGCTCGGACTCCGGTCCGAGTCGGCGTGGCGGCGGCACGCGGTCTCCTGGAGGGAGACGGTGGCGCGGGGAGGCGGGCCGGCTCTGCTGGGCCTCGGCCCAGTCGGGCACGCGCGATTTTTTTTAAATAAATTCCGCCGAACTAAGAAAAATCCTAGAAAATAAAATAAAATTCTGAAAATGCCAAAATAAATTGTCACCGTCTAAATAAAATATTTAGAACGAGATGAACATTTTCTTGGTCCTAAAATGCAGTTTTCAAAAACGTGCAATTTTCCTAAATTCAAATAAAAAGCCAAAAAACTCCGAAATAAAACCTTGTTTGGTTTTTTATTAAATCCTCAATATTTCTTTATTTTGGGAATGTTATTTTATTCCCGCTCTCATATTTTTATAATAGAAATAATTGAAGATAAAATAAATAAAATCAAATGATCCTATTTTCAAAATTTGAGAAAACTCAAATATGAAAATAACGAAATCCCCAACTCTCTCCAAGGGTCCTCGAGTTGCGTAGAATTTCTGGATCAGGCCAAAAGCAATAAAATATGATATGCAATGATGATCTAGCGTATAAAATTCCAAATTGAAAATTTGGGATATTACAGTGATGTGATGTGTATTTATAAGGAAAGGGACAACACAACACAATTACTCAGGTGCCCCTGGCAGTTCACATCTGATGAACACGTGGCAAACATGCAACACATTGGAAGTTGTTCCATGTTCCCACGCACGCCTGGATTGTTGGGTGGTCATTCCGGCTTCTCCGGTTTTCAGGCAATATGGATGCAACATTAAAAATAGATTAAATGTTTGTCAGATTGACATTAGCTGACAAGGACTCAGTGAAGCAATCGATAGGTTTCAATAGAATGCATATGATTTGGACAGATATAGTTGAGGTAGAAGCATAGAACATATTAGGTCCGATCACATTCACTTAGATCAAAATATTCAAGAGTGAAGACATAGCTATAAGTGAATGTTGTAGAGGAAAGAACACACAGTGTGTGTGTGTGTGTGTGTGTGTGTGTGTGTGTGTGTGTGTGTGTGCATCATGAAGATAAATTCATGTTGAAGACAATCCAGATGCGAAGACTTTGCAATTTTTAACGCCAAGAGAAACACTTCAATAAGAATTTGGTGGTGGTGTTACCCACCGTATAGGAAGTATTAGACCCAGACACGGCGCACAATTATCGTGCCGCTCTGAAGTCAAATTCCACATTAATGTATTCACACTCAAAAGGTAAGTCTTCATTAATTGAAGATATACGTTACTTCGTGTGTTGCACATCTAAGTCGTCAACATGCATAAGCGTTAGGATGTGTGTCCATTCACAGGACATTTGAGGATTCTAAGATATTTAGCTCACACCACAACCTGCAAAACCTTTTCTCATCCAAGGGCTTAGTGAAGATATCAGTCAATTGCTCTTCAGTGTTGACGTGAACGATATCAATGTCTTCTTTGTTGACATGATCTCTGAGAAAGTGATGATGGATCTGAATGTGCTTTGTTTTTGAGTGCTGAACTGGATTCTTGGGAAGCTTGATGGCACTTGCATTGTCACAAAAGAGTGGCACATTCTTCGTGTTGATGCCATAGTCCTTGAGAGTTTGCTTCATCCATAGAAGCTGAGCACAACATGATCCAGCAGCAATGTATTCAGATTCAACAGTGGAGAGTGACACACAGTTCTACTTCTTTGAAGACCAACAGACAAGTGATCGACCGAGAAAGTGACATGTTCCTGAGGTGGACTTGTGATCAACCTTGTCACCAGCATAATCAGCATCAGAATACCCAATCAGATCAAATGTTGAGCCCTTTGGATACCATAATCCTATTGTTGGGGTGTAAGCCAAATATCAAAGAATTCGCTTCACCGCAAGGTGATGCGACTCCTTTGGTGCCGCTTGGAATAGGGCACACATGCAAACGCTAAGCATTATATCTGGCCTAGATGCACATAAGTAAAGTAAGGAACCAATCATTGAGCGGTATAGCTTTTGATCGAACTCTTTACCATTGTTGTCAGGACCCAAATGACTTTTGGTTGGCATTGGCATCGTGTAACCTTTGCAGTCTTGCATTCCAAACTTCTTCAGGCATTCTTTGAGTCATTTCTCTTGAGATATGAAGATGTTGTTTCTATGCTAATGGATTGGAAGACCAAGGAAGAACTTGAGCTCACCCATCATGGACATCTGATATTGCTCTTGCATCATGTGTCCAAACTCATCGCTGTATTTCTTGTCAGTGCAACCGAAGATAATGTCATCCACAGATTTGGCACACAAACAGTTCACCGTCAGATGACTTCGTGAAGAGTGTTGGATCTATTGAACCAGGTTTGAAGCCTTTGATCTTCAAGAAGTCTTTGAGCGTGTCATACCAAGCGCGAGGAGCTTGTTTGAGGCCATACAGTGCCTTGTTGAGCCTGTACACCATATCAGGATGTTTTGGATCTTCAAAGCCAGGTGGTTGTGCAACATACACTTATTCTTAAATCTTGCCATTGAGAAAGGCACTCTTCACATCCATTTGATATAGAAGAATATTGTGATGGTTGGCATATGCAAGCAGTATGCGAATGGCTTGAAGTCTTGCCACAGGAGGAAATGTTTGATCGAAGTCAATCCCTTCAACTTGAGTGTAGCCTTGAGCAACCAGACGAGCCTTGTTTCTGACAACTTGACCATGTTCATCTTGTTTGTTGCGATAGATCCATTTGGTGTCAATGATATTATGCTTGCGAGGATCAGGACGCTTGACTAGTTCCCAGACATTTTTCAGCTCGAACTGATGAAGCTCTTCTTGCATAGCTTGAATCCATTCAGGTTCCATGAAGGCTTCATCAACTTTATTGGGTTCAGATATTGAGACAAATGCAAAGTGCCCACAGAAATTTGTCAGTTGTGTTGCTCTTGAACGAGTGAGTGGACCAGGTGCATTGATGCTATCAATGATCTTCTCAATTTGTACTTCATTTGCAACACGGGGATGTATTGGACGAAGATTTTGACCTTGCAGATCATTGTCTTCAGCTTTAGCATTGACTTCAGGCTGAGCATTGTTGTCAGGTTGACTTGATGCAATGATGAGTTCATCTTCAGCCTGAGGTTTGGACGTTATGATCTCTCCAGTACCCATCAGTTTGATAGATTCACTCGAAGGAACTTCATCTAGCACATTTGGCAGGTGCTCTCTTTGTGAGCTGTTAGTCTCATCGAACCGCACATCCACAGTTTCAACCACTTTATAGTGAAAAGGTTGAAGACTCTGTAGGAGTGCGAGTCCTTTCCGTAACCAAGCATAAAACCTTCTTGTGCTTTCGGTGCAAATTTTGAAGTGTGATGTGGATCCTTGTTCCAGCACCTAGCACCAAATACTCTTAAAGAAACTGACTTTTGGCTTCTTACCAGTTAGCAGCTCATATGATGTTTTCTTCAGAAGCTTGTGAAGATAAACTCGGTTGATGATGTGGCATGCAGTGTCAATGGATTCAGGCTAGAACTTTCTTGGAGTCTTGTACTCATCTAGCATCGTCCAAGCCATCTCGATGAGGGTTCTGTTCTTGTGCTCCATGATGCCATTCTGCTGAGGTATGTAGGGAGCAGAAAACTCATGAGTGATGCGAAGAGTATCAAGGTAAGTGTCGGGGCCGGTGTTCTTGAATTCTGTGCTGTTGTCACTTCTGATGTGCTTGATCTTGACACCGTAGTTTGTCATGGCACGATTTGCAAAGCGTCTGAAGAAATCCTGCACTTCATTCTTATAGAGAATTATATGCACCCAGGTATATCTTGAGTAATAATCAACAATAATGAAACCATAGAGACACGTAGTGGTAGTAAGAGTAGATTAATGAGTAGGGCCAAATAGGTCCATGTGAAGCAGCTCGAAGGGTTGAGATGTCGTCATGATTGTCTTCGAGGGATGCTAGGCCCTAGTCAACTTCCGAGCTTCGCAGCCACCACATAGATGGTCTTTCTTGAACTTGACGCCTTCGATGCCCATGACATGCTTCTTCTTTGCGAGAGTGTACTAGTTCCTCATGCTTGCATGTCCTAGCCTCCGATGCCAAAGCCGGCACTCTGAAGCTTTTGCTAGAAGACATGTGGCAAGCTGTGGTCCTACTGAGAAATATACCATATACAGATCATCTTTTCGATACCCTTCAAAGACTAGAGATTTGTTAGATTCCATAAGGACAAGGCAACGATATTTTCCAAATATCACAATCATATTCAAATCACATAGCATTGATACAGACATTAAGTTGAAACCAAGGGATTCAACAAGCATCACTTTATCCATGTGTTAATCCTTTGAGATTGCAACTCTACCAAGACCCAATACCTTACTTTTACCAGTGTCAGCAAATGTGATACGACTCTTATCAGATGGCCGAAGAGTTGAATCCATCAGAAGACTTTGATCACCAGTCATGTGGTTGGTGCAGCCACTATCCATAATCCATTGTGAAGCATGGGGTGTCATAGCCTACAGTACAGTTTAGGGGATAGGCTTCACCAAGCGAGTTGTGAAGCATAAACATTTGACGAACAAGTGGAACATAGAAGTTCAGATCTTGGTTAGGATAGATAGAATGAGTGTCAAGGAATCCTGGGACGAAATACATAGTAAGACCATTTGGTCATTTTATCTTGCGCCCCACAAGATGTTTAAGGTCCCCAGCATAAGCATCAGACGCCTTTGATTTCCGGTTGGAGACCTTTCCCTGCAAAAGAGAGTTAAGTTTTCTTAACCACCCACATTTTCAGGGGTGGCTTAGAAGCAATGAGTCTACACTACTAGGAAAAGGCCTGCTAGTGGCGCACCTGTTTTGGCCACTAATGGCGCACTACAGGTGCGCCACTAGCATCACGCCACTAGTAATTAATACTAATGGCGCACACCTGGTGCGCCATTAGTATACCAGATACTAATGGCGCACCAGGGAGTGCGCCATTAGTATATCACACGGTGCGCCATTAGTATGCCTCCCAGGGGGCCATATTTACCTTGTGCTCTGGCTTACTAATGGCGCACTTGTATATGATGCGCCACTAGTGTGCTTATTGCAGTGTGCCACTAAAGTGCAGAGTGGTGCGCCACTAGTATGAATATTAGGGATTTTTTTCTTTTCTAATATTTGCACAGGTTACAAAACATATTACTGCATACAATATAGGCAGCACAACATTTAAACAGCAGATTTATCAAATACACTAGAAGATTATTCTCCGAATACAATTCATCATATTAGTCTCCGAATTTAAAATACCGAACAAAGTTAGAACATTACAAGTCTCGAGACCGCGAGTAGAGAGTTTGTCTTCACATTACGAGTCAATATCGATCATCTAAACTACCATCACATAGAAGAGAGCTGCAGTCATCGCGATGAAACTGGTCTTCATCCGGTTCCTCCAATGCTCCCTCCTCTCTCCCGCTAGATAGCGCGCGTATCTAACTTTCGCCTCCGTCCTAGTGGTGTACCCTTTGTAACTGTTACCGCTGAAATGGTGAACATGTCTCTGACACTCCTCCCAGTCGTCGTTAACTCCGGGAACCTTACCCTTTTGCACGACATACGACGGCATCTCTATGCACTAGCCAAACAAAATGTTAGTAGCAATTCACAGACAATACATAAGCAATATATAAGTATGCAACAAAAGGATCGGAAGAGAAAAGCAACACATTAATAGCATGACTCATGGTCCTACTAATAAATAGCATCGATTACATATAAGTTGAATGACTGTCCAAACCAAAGAGACATACAAGTTCATTAAAGTTTAATATTACAACATGAGCCAATCGACATTTCATAACTACATAGCATCACTACTTTCGACTCGACTCAGGGACCAGAGCATGGATGAAGCCGCCGTCTTTCAAGATGGTCATGAAATCGCGGGCGTTGTCAGCCTGCATTTGTAGCGTTGTTTCTATCTCACTGTTGGACGGTTGATATCTGAGGTAGAACTGCCCCGAGGTACGAAGGACATCTTTATGGATGATTTCCGCAAACTCTGACTGGATGCAATAAAATTCTTGTCTGATGTCCGCGTCCCGGATTGCTGACAAGCGTGTGGCCCAATATTTGAGATTATTTGGTAGCAGAAGGTGATTATTGTCCCGTACGATCGCCCGCATGTGATGGAGGGCATAGTAGGCATCCTTCTGACTGCCAGGCGGCTGCTTGACGCAGGGGAACATCGTATTGTGGGTGAACACGTGCTTGTCATACCTACGAATTTTCCTGCTGAAGTTGCCTCCAGATCTGGCGTAGCCGGGGAGAACATCATCAAGAACTTTCTTGATATTTGTGTAGTCTTTCTTCGACTGATGGTCCGAGTAGAAATACGTGGCCATGGAATATTTCGGGCTTAAGAGGATGAGTGTGCACAAAACACGGAATGTTAGAGAAAGAAAGAACGATCAAAATCTAAGAAATCATATGTTACGGGGCGGTGAGGGGATGACTTACTCGGGAAAGTAAGGCACGAGGAAGTTATCCTTATCTGGGTTTGCCAGAATGATGCCTTCGAGGTGTGAACTCGCGACTTGCCGGTCCCCAGCGCTGCTCAAGATCTTGGCACGCATGTAGAAGGGGTCAACTATCACGATGTCCGGGGTCTTGTCTCTAATGATCTGCATCTCCTTACTCAGCGAAAATAGCCGAGCGAAGGTGTAGTGCAGCGGATGAAGGTTAAACATAGCGAAGATGTCGTCAAACCGCAGGAGGATCGTACCCCCGATGGCGCTATCCACAAAGCCCTTGCCCTCTGGCACCTTGGCCACGAAAACCGGGTATGCCACATCATTCTCGGAGAGACGCCGCTTCTCTAAAGAAAGAACACTGTCATGCATACTCTGCATAGCACTGGTTGCATCATTGAGCAGATTAGTCGGTAGCATCGGCCTACCCGCCACATGCACCCTCCTTGAGATATCCTTAGGTGATGGTGGCCCGTCCTGAGCACGGATCGTACTCGGTGCCGGCTCGCTCGCACCACCCTTGTTATTCTTGGGCTATTATTTTTAGTTGCATCTAATAATTTTTTAGAAAATGAAAATCAAATTTGAAAACATTTATGAATGTGAAAAAATATCATCAAATTTGTTATTTCAAAATATTTACGAATATGAAAAAACATCATCAAATTTGTTATTTAAAAATATCATCAATATTTTTTTTGGATTTTTAGTTGCATTCATTTGTGAATTGGTAAAACATTTATGAATATGAAAACATTTGTCGAAATACAATCGAGAAATGAAGGCTACAATTTAAATACAATCGATCTTAGCTAGCTATCTGTTCACAATCTTCTTGCCCTTATTTTTCTTAAATGGAGTTTCTTCTCTTGTACGGACGTCCTTTAGGTAGGGTGGTCCTGCTTCTTCTTGTGGTGTATGCTAGTATTTCATCGTTGTTGTCATGTTCCATCTTCGGGTCGCCGTACTTGTCGAAGTCTTGCTCATTGGCGAATCCATACATTCTGATGATCTTCCTTTTGCCTATCCTCACGACAACACGACTGGGCTTTGACGGGTCGGTAATGAAGAAGCATTGGTCCACTTGGGAAGCCAGTACCCATGGCTCATTTTTCGCGGTGACGTTTGCGCCCGCGGTCTTGGATTTGGTT
This sequence comes from Triticum dicoccoides, assembly GCF_002162155.2. Taxonomy (NCBI): domain Eukaryota; kingdom Viridiplantae; phylum Streptophyta; class Magnoliopsida; order Poales; family Poaceae; genus Triticum; species Triticum dicoccoides. The sequence goes on along the minus strand of NC_041391.1, from coordinate 189,720,422 downwards.
TCGGGTATAACCATGGTGGTGAAATAACGGTCTTCTTTTAGGACGCTCTTGGCCCATCTAACACGGAACATCAGGACCTTCTCTCCAGCGTAGCTCAGCTCCCAGATCTCCTCGATCCTTCCGTAGTATTTGTCCTTGTCGTTACCGATGTAGGATTCCATTGTTACCCCGGAGTTCTGATAACCATCGCTCTTCATGTCCTTTCCCTCGGTGTAGAATGTGTAGCCGTTGATATCGTACGCCTCATACGTCATCAGGTTGTGCTCGGCGCCCTGTGACAAGGCGAATATGAGTTGTTCTTCCGCGGAAGAATCCTCATATAAAGGGTACGACAGAAGCTTCTGCTTGAACCAACACGTGAAACATGAGTTGTGCTCTTTGATTATATATCTGTCTGTCCTCTGTTGGCCTTGGTCATTGTATGTCTTCTCAATAAAGGTTTTGTGCTCTACCACCCAAGGATCGACCACGTCTATGTGTTGTAGCGCGACTAGGTTTGCTCTTTCAAAGTCGGCGAGTCGACCCTCGAAGTTGACATGCTTTTCGCTGCGACCCTCACGGTGACCCCATCCAGCGAGCCCGCCGAGGTGCCTGTTGACGGGCAGACCAGATTTCTCGATGCCTAGATAATTCGTGCAGTAGGAGATGCACTCTTCGGTCAGAAAGCCCCTGGCTATGCTTCCCTCTGGACGTGACATATTGCGAACGTATCCTTTGATGACACCATTCATCCTTTCGAACGGCATCATGCTGTGCAGGAACGTCAGCCCGAGTTGGATGATATCCTCCATGATATGGACCAGTAGATGCACCATAAAGTCGAAGAATGTGGGCGGGAAGTACATCTCAAGCTCGCATAGTATCACCAAGATCTCTTCCTGTAGCCTTCTGAGTTGCCTCACACCAACCAACTTCCGAGAGATGACGTTGAAAAAGTTGCATAGGCCAAATAGCATTTCACGGACGTGTGTGTCCATGGTCCCACAGATTGCAACTGGAAGTATCTACGTCATCAGCACGTGACAGTCATGAGACTTCATCCCGCTGAACTTCTGCTTCGCTGAGTCTAGGTATCTGCTTATCTTCCCCGCGTAACCGTAAGGAAGTTTTACTCCTACGAGGTAGGTGAAAAACTGCTCGATCTCCTCCTGACTTAGAGTGAAGCATGTAGGAGGGAATTCATTTCCTATCTTCTTGGCCTTTTTGCCTTTGTGACGACTTTCCGTGTCCTGCTTCGCCTCATCATCATCATCATCATCATTAGCGTGAAGCTCCTCCCTGATGCCCATTGATTTCAAGTATGCCATTGCTTTCGGCCCATCTTTGGTCCTCTCTGGCATGTTGAGCAGGGTACCAAGCAGACTCTCGCACATGTTCTTCATGATATGCATGACATCAAGGCTGTGAGGCACACGGTGGATCTTCCGGTGCGGCAAGTCCCAGAAAACAGACCTCATTTTCCATACCTTCAGCAGCAGCTCTGGCGCCTTTCGCTTATTTCCCGGCTCTGGCGCCTTTTGCTTCTTTCACGGCAGTGGGCAATCTGTCCAATTTTTCAACAGTTCATCTATTTCCTCGCCGCTCCTCGTACGCGGGCATCGTCGGGGTTCGGTTTCACCATTAAACAGATCCTTGCGTTTTCTCCATGAGTCATCGTCGCGAAGCCACCTTCGATGTCCCATGAACACGGTTTTCGAAGACCCAGGATCTCTATCTAGCTGGCGATACGTTGTGTCATCCATGCACCTGACGCATCCATAAAACCCATGGACCACCTGCCCGGCGACATATCCGTAACCGAGATAGTCCTGCACCATCGTGAGCAGTGCAGCTCTCATAGGGAAATATTCTTTCTCTACGGCGTCCCACGTATTGGCTAGCGTTTTCTACAGCGTGTCTAGCTCCTCTTTCAGCAGCCCTAGATAAAGATTGACGTTGTTTCCTGGTTGTTTCGGCCCTTCAATTAGCATACTCATGTGAATGTACTTCCTCTTCATGCACAACCAGGGGGGAAGGTTGTACATCCACACAAACACAGGCCAGGTGCTATGTGTGCTTCTCTGGCTGCCAAACGGATTGACTCCATCAGTGCTCGCGCCCAGCACGATGTTCCTTGGATTGTTCCCAAATTCTGGGTGTTAGAAGTTCAATGCTTGCCACTGGCTCGCATCCTTAGAGTGACTCAGCATCTTGTCTTTTTATTTATCTCCGGATCATTTCCGTCATCTTCTTGCTTCTTCTCCTCCCTATCCGCGTGCCAACGCAGGAGCTTTGCTACCTTAGGGTCCATGAAATACCGTTGTAGACGAGGAGTGATCGGAAAGTACCACACCACTTTTCGAGGAGCTTTCTTCCTCTTCTTGTATCGAGTGACGCCGCACACCGGACATATGGTAGACTCTGCGTGCTCGTCCCGATAAATTATGCAATTGTTCAAGCACACATGGTATTTCACGTGCAGTAAATCCAGAGGACACATGACTTTCTTCGCCTCCTCGAAACTGGTCTGGCACTTGTTCCCCTTGTGAAGACGTTCGTGCCAGAATGACATGTTCTCGTCGAAGCATGCGTCGGTCATTTTGTGTTTTACCTTCATCTCCAGAGCCATGAGCGTTACTTTTAGGCGGGTATCCTCGGGCCTGCATCCTTCATACAATGGAGTAACCGCGTCTATCTCCAGTTGATCCAGCTTGGCTTTCTCTCAGGCGGCAGCTCTTGTGTTATCCGTCTGCTTGAGAAGCAGCTCTTGAATATGAGGGTCCTGCACCCAGCCCATCGATGGTCCATTGTCGTCTGCTCCGGCATCTTCATCTTCATGATCATACCCTTCGTCTGCTCCGGCATCTTCCTCATCATCATGTCCGACATCTTCTACATGATGACTGTGTATTGCATCAACTTCGTGATCATGTCCTGGAGATTCTTTGTCTTCTCGCCCGCCCTCGCCGCGGTTGTCTTGCTGCCCTTCATCATTTCTTGCCCGGCCCCCATGGACGACTTCATAATCATCTTCATCACCTTGCCACCGATATCCATCCATGAAACCACGCAAGAGCAGGTGGTCCCGCACTTGTACAGAATCCAGGTCCATAAGGCTCCTCAGCTTGCATCTTCGACATGGACATCTTATCTCCGTCTCGTTCTTTTGAAGCATCTCGGCCTTCGTGGAGCTCAAAAACCTGTTCACGATGCCTTCGGTCATCGTGCGGACCATGGTCGCCTGCAGGGTAGAGCAAAATGATATTTTAGAACCAAGAAAAAATTTGGCATGACTTTGCCTAAAAATAGGACCAAAAAGAATGCATAGTGCCAAATTCTCGCTAAAACGGAAATGAATCAACACTCCGGCAAAATATTGGCAACTATCACATTTCAAATACCGGTACCTGCAAACACAAACATATATGCAACACCACAAACATATGCAACACCACAAACATACATAGATCTAGCTAGGCCATAAAAAGTGCATGTGCACGTTGTTGGAGGGAGAAAAAAGTAGATCTACAACATAAATAAAGCTTTCCCCTTACTTACCTATCAAAAAAGGTAATTTAACCACTTAATTTGGCTGAATCTATGGTGCAAATGAGGTGAGGAGGAGGAGGCAGCCGAGACAAGCTTGAATGAGGAGGTGGAGAGAATGAAGTGGGGAAAGTGAGTGTGGTAGGTGGCTGTCCAAAATATCTAGTTGGTCCCAGGTTACTAATGGCGCACCACCTACAAATGCGCCATTAGTAACCCTGGTTACTAATGGCGCACCAGTTAGGTGGTGCACCATTACTAGTTTTGCAAAAAAAATGTTAATAGTGGTGCACCGTGTGTGTGGTGCGCCATTACTAGTTTGAACTAGTAATGGCGCACTATACACTGGTGCGCCATTACTAGTTATGAAAAAAGTAAAAAAAATGTTAGTAGTGGCGCACGGGGTAAGTGGTGCGCCATTACTAGTTAAAACTAGTAATGGCGCACTGTGCCCTGGTGCGCCATTACTAGTTTTGAAAGAAAGAAAGTTTGTTAGTAGTGGCGCACCGTGGGTGTGGTGCGCCATTAATGTCCATCACACTGATGGCGCACAAACACATGGTGCACAACTGCTATATAATAGTGGCGCACCACATGTGTGGTGCACCATTAATGTCCATATTATCTATAGCCCTTTTCCTAGTAGTGCTAAGTGCAGCATCTGAGAACTTCGGCTTTGAATCCCTAGAAAATAGCCTTGCAGGAGGAGAATAATACTCATAGGAATAAGCAGAAAAGTTCTTAGATTTATGAACATAGCGGTTTGATGAAACACGCTCATATTCAAATGTCTGAGTATGATTTCCCTGCAAAACATTGGCATTAGGGTGACTCAGGTGAGTATTCTGTCTGTATGAAGCCTTTGATCTGGGGTTTGTCTTCTTCCCAGGTGGTGTCATGATGACATTCCCGAGAAGACTTTCAAGACACCTTTTGGGCACCCAGATCTTCTTAAGAGGTGGTCCATTCCTACAGTTAGTACCAATATACCTGGCAAACACTTCACCATTCTGATTCCTGAACAGTTTATAGTTTGCACCAAAGGATTCATCAATGATAATTGGGTTAGGACTAGTGAAGCCAGATAAGGTATATGGATCTACTGAAGGTCCCTTAGCAGCAACCCATGTGGTTTTGGGGTACTGCTCAGACATCCAGTAAGAACCATCAACATTCATTTTCCTCTCAAACCCAACACCCTCTTTCCTAGGGTTCCGGTTCAGAATCTGCTTTTTAAGGACATCACATAGTGTCTGATGCCCTTTGAGACTTTTGTACATTCCTGTCTCAAGTAATGACTTCAACCTGGCATTCTCATCAGCAATAGTAGTGGTGTCCTCAGATGAGGGGTTAGTTACCACATCAGTAGTTGAAGATATTGCAACAATAGTAGCAGTTGAACATTCAGCAACAAAGACATTATTATCGCGCTCAATACATTTTAGACATGGTGGTTCAAATCCTTCCTGAGCGGAACTCATCTGTTGAGCGCGGAGTGACTCGTTTTCCTTTGAAGATCTTCATGTGCCGATCTCAATTTCTCAAGTTCCTGCTTCCTTTTAAGATAATCATAGGAAAACTTTTCATGAGAGGTTGAGAGCGATTCATGACGACTTTCAAGTTCCTCATACTTAACATGAAGATTTTTTATTTCTTCAATTATGGACCGAGATCGGGTCATTTCTGCGTCCAACAGGTCATCGCTTTTGTCTAACAGTTTTTGAATATGTTCCATGGCATTCTATTATTCAGTTGCAATTTTAGCAAGTGTTTTGTAGCTAGGTTTAGAATCAACAGAGGTTACCTTGACACTATGTTTTGAGAGATTCTTTGAACTCGCTGAACCATGGGTCTTGACGGGTTCGATGACCCTCATAGACATCAGAAATCCGGTCCCAGATAAGCTTCGCATTACAAAGATGCTTGATGCGCCTGAACTCGTCAATGGATAGACATGAGCATATAATATCCTTAGCCGTGATATCCAGATGAGTGTACTTTCGAATGTCGTCAGCATTCGCCATCTTGCATAAATCCATGAGACCAATTTCTGTGATAGTCCACAGTTCATTGTTCATGGCGAGAAGGCGCTTCTTCATCATTACTTTCCATTAGGGATAATCTCGACCATTGAAGACATGGCATGCAGCGGAGACTTTGATTATCCCTGCAGTTGACATATCTAAACTCCAGGTGGTTAAACCGAATTACACAGAACAAGGGAGCACCTTGCTCTGATACCAATTGAAAGTGCTAGTATTCGACTAGAGGGGGGTGAATAGGCGATTTTTATGAAAGTCTTCAAAACATGGATGTTTTGAAGACAAATGATTGAAATGAACCTATTGATATGCAACAGAAGGTAGACTACACTAGACAAGCCATAGTCATGTAAGCAATGAAGTGAAAGCACAAAGACTATAAGCAGCTAGGTAGATTGGACCAGGATGGAAGATAGTATGAAGCCAAATAGACAACAGTCTTCACTCAGTTAAGTCAAACAGATAAGGCAAGTAGGCAAAGACTTCATGAAGACAAATTGTAGGTAAGGCAAGAGAGGTAGGATAGAACCAGTTGCTCGGAGAGGACAAGGAATTTGTTGGACCAGTTCCAGTTGCTGTGACAACTGTACGTCTGGTTAGGGTGGCTGAGATTCAACTAAGAAGACTACGTCTTCACCTTATTCCCCTTGAGCTAAGAACACTTAGTCCTCGCCCAATAACTCTCGTAAGTCTTCAAGGGAGACTTCCAAACCTTCACAGACTTCGTTCACCGGCAATCCACAATGACTCTTGGATGCTTAGAACATGATGCCTAACTGGCTGGAGGATACACAATCCTCAAGTGTAATAAGTCTTCAGATCATGCGGACAGATAGACTTCAGTGATGCCTAACACTCTTTGGCTCTGGGTTTCTTGGGCTTTGTCCTCGCAAGGATTCTCTCTCAAAGGTCCGGAGGTGGGTTGCTCTCAAACGACAAAAGCCGTGCACTAACTCTGAGCAGCCACCAATTTATGGTGTAGGGGGTGAGCTATTTATAGCCAGGAGGCAACCCGACCTGATTTGTCCAAAATGACCCTGGGTCACTAAGGAACTGACACGTGTCCAACGGTCATATTTCAAACACATGCGGCAGCTTGACTTGGGCTACAAGTAAAGCTGACTCATCTAGCTCTGGATAAGATTTGCTCTCATTGTCTTCGCTCGAAGACATAGGATTTGGTTGAGCATCACACCAGTCACTCTGACTTTGTTCACTTGGACCCCACATAACTGTACGGTGGTTCCTATGACTCAACAAAGAAGAAAAGGAAACAACAAAACAACTATGTCTTCGCGCTCCATAGTCTTCATGTGATGTCTTCTCTTGTCATAGTATTCAATTTGAATGTCTTCACAAACCACCATTGTCTTCAATGTCTTCACACATTTTTAGGGGTCATCTTTGGTAGGTAAACCGAATCAATATGGGACTACTACCTGTGTTATCCTGCAATTCTCACAAACATATTAGTCCCTCAACCAAGTTTGTCGTCAATACTCCAAAACCAACTAGGGGTGGCACTAGATGCACTTACAATAAGTCTAAGAACTTTTCTGTGTATTCTTATGAGTATCATTCACCTCCTGCAAGGATATTTGCTAGGGCTCCAAATCCGAAGTTCTCAGCTGTTGCACTTTTGACTCATTGTTTCTAAGCCACCCCTGAAGATGTGGGTGGTTAAGAAAACTTAACTCTCTTTTGCAGGGAAAGGTCTCCAGCCGGAAATCAAAGGTGTCTGATGCTTATGCTGGGGACCTTAAACATCTTGTGGGATGCAAGATAAAATGTCCAAATGGTCTTCTATGTATTTCTTCCCGGGATTCCTTGACAATCATCCTATTTATCCTAACCAAGATCTGAACTTTCATGTTCCGCTTGTTCGCCAAATGTTTTTGATTCACAACTCTCTTGGTGAAGCATATCCCCCGAACTGTACTGTAGGATATGACACCAAAGGCTTTAGAATGGATTATGGAAAGTGGCTGCACCAACTACATGACTGTTGATCGAAGTCTTCTGATGGATTCGACCCTATGCCTGTCTGACAAAAGTCACATCACATTTGCTGACACTAGTAAAAGCAAGGTATTGGGTCTTGGTAGAGTTGTAATCTCAAAGGATCAGCACATGGATAAAGTGATGCTTGTTGAATCCCTTGGTTTCAACTTAATGTGTTTCTCAATGCTTTGTGATTTGAACATGATTGTGATATTTGGAAAATATGGTTTCCTTGTCCTTATGGAATCTGACAAGTCTCTAGTCTTTGAAGGGTATCGAAAAGATGATATGTATATGGTAGATTTCTTAGTAGGACCACAGTTGGCTGTATGTCTTCTAGCAAAAGCTTCAGAGTGCTGGCTCTGGCATCAGAGGCTAGGACATGCTGGCATGAGGAACTTGTACACTCTCTGAAGAAGAAGCATGTCGTGGGCATCGAGGGCGTCAAGTTCAAGAAGGATCATCTGTGTGGTGCCTATGAAGCTGGAAGATGACTAGGTCTAAGCATCCCTCGAAGACAATCATGACGACATCACAACCCTTCGAGCTGCTTCACATGGACTTATTCGGCCCTACTCACTACTCTACTCTTACTACCACTGCTTGTCTCTATGGCTTCGTCATTGTTGATGATTACTCAAGATATACGTGGATGCATATAATCCTCTACAAGACTGAAGTGCAGGATGTCTTCAGACGATTCGCCAACCGTGCCATGACAAACTATGGCATTAAGATCAAGCACATCAGAAGTGACAACAACATAGAATTCAAGAACATCAGCCTAGACACTTATCTTAATACACTAGGCATCACTCATGAGTTTTCCTCTCCTTACACACCTCAGCAGAATGGCATCATGGAGCGCAAGAACAGAACCCTCATTGAGATGGCTCGGATGATGCTTGATGAGTACAAGACTCCAAGGAAATTATGGCCTGAAGCCATTGATATTGCATGACATGTCATCAACCGTGTTTATCTTCACAAGCTTCTAAAGAAAACATCATATGAGCTGCTAACTAGTAAGAAGCAAAACGTTAGTTACTTCAGAGTATTTGGTGCTAGGTGCTGGATCAAGGATCCACATCACACTTCAAAATTTGGACCAAAAGCACATGAAGGTTTCATGCTTGGATACGGAAAGGATTCGCACTCCTATAGAGTCTTCAACCTCTTTCACTATAAAGTGGTTCAATCTATGGATGTGCGGTTCAATGAGACTAACAGCTCGCAAAGAGAGCACCTGCAAAATGTGCTAGATGAGGTCCCTCCTAGTGAATCTATCAAGCTCATGGGTACTAGAGAAATCATACCTTCAAAAGCTCAGGCTGAAGATGAACTCATCATTGCACCAAGTCAACCTAAAGACAATGCTCAGTCTGAAGTCCGTGCTAAAGCTAAAGACAATGATCTGTAATGGCAAAATCTTCGTCCAGTTCATCCCCGTGTTGCAAATAAAGTACATATTGAGAAGATAATTGATAGCATCAATGCACCTGGTCCACTCACTCGCTCAAGAGCAACACAACTAGAAAATTTCTGTGGGCACTTTGCATGTGTCTCTATATCTAAACCCAAGAAAGTTGTTGAAGCCTTTATGGAACCTGAGTGGATTCAAGCTATGCAAGAAGAGCTTCATCAGTTCGAGCTGAACAATGTATGGGAACTGGTCAAGTGTCCTGATCCTCGCAAGCACAATATCATTGGCACCAAATGGATCTATCGCAACAAACAATATGAGCATGGTCAAGTTGTCAGAAACAAGGCTTGTCGAGTTGCTCAAGGTTACACTCAACTAGAAGGGTTTGACTTCGATGAAACATTCACTCCCGCGGCTAGGCTTGAAGCCATTCACGTACTGCTAGCCTATGCTAACCACCACAACATTCTTCTGTACCAAATGGATGTGAAGAGTGCCTTTCTTAATGGCAAGATTGAAGAAGAAGTGTATGTTGCACAACCACCTGGCTTTGAAGATCCAAAACATCCTGATATGGTATACAAGCTCAACAAGGCACTGTATGGCCTCAAATAAGCTCCTCGCGCCTAGTATGACACACTCAAAGACTTCCTGAAGAGAAAAGGATCCAAACCTGGTTCTCTAGATCCAACACTCTTCACGAAGACATATGACGGTGAACTGTTTGTGTGTCAAATCTATGTGGATGACATTATCTTTGGCTGCATTGACAAAAGATACAGTGATGAGTTTGGACACATGATGCAAGAGCAATATCAGATGTCCATGATGGGTGAGGTGAAGTTTTTCCTTGGTCTTCAAATCCATCAGCAGAGGAATGGCGTCTTCATATCACAAGAGAAATACCTCAAAGATTGCCTGAAGAAGTTTGGAATGCAAGAGTGCAAAGGATACATGAAGCCAATGCCAAACAGAAGTCATTTGGGTCCTGACGACAATGGTAAAGAGTTCGATCAAAAGGTATACCGCTCCATGATTGGTTCCTTACTTTACTTATGTGCATCTAGGCTAGATATAATGCTTAGCGTTCGCATGTGTGCCCGATTCCAAGCGGCACCAAAGGAGTCGCATCACCTAGCGGTGAAGCGAATACTTTGATATTTGGCTTACACCCCAACGATAGGATTATGGTATCCAAAGGGCTTAACATTTGATCTTATTGGGTATTCTGATGCTGATTATACTGGTGACAAGGTTGATTGCAAGTCCACTTAAGGAACATGTCACTTTCTCGGTCGATCACTTGTCTGTTGGTCTTCAAAGAAGCAGAAATGTGTATCACTCTCTACTGCTGAATCTGAATACATTGCTGCTGGATCATGCTGTGCTCAGATTCTATGGATGAAGCAAACTCTCAAGGACTATGGCATCAACACGAAGACTGTACCACTCTTCTACGAAAATGAAAGCGCCATCAAGCTTTCCAAGAATCCAGTTCAGCACTCGAAGACAAAGCACATTCAGATCCGTCATCACTTTCTCAGAGATCATGTCAACAAGGAAGATATTGATATCATTCATGTCAACACTGAAGATCAATTGGCAGATATCTTCACTAAGCCCTTGGATGAGAAAATATTTTGCAAGTTGCAGTGTGAGCTAAATATCTTAGAATCCTCAAATGTCCTGTAATTGGACACACATCCTAACGCTTATGCATGCTGACGACTTAGATGTGCAACACACAAAGTACCGTATATCATCAATCAATGAAGACTTACCCTCTGAGTGTGAATACATTAATGTGGAATTTGACTTCAGAGCGCCACGATAATTGTGTGCCGTGTCTGGGTCTAATACTTCTTATGCGGTGGGTAACACCACCACAAAATTCTTATTCAAGTGTTTCTCTTGGCGTTATGGTTGCATAGTATTCGCATTTGGTTTGTCTTCAACATTGATTTGTCTTCATGATTTATCTTCACAATGTTGAGTTGGTCTTCATATATATATTGTCGAGTGGCAGCGAGCGTTTTTCGCGTTTTATTCTAAAACGCTTGTCGGAATGAAGCAAATGATACGCCGTTGGATAGATATCGTCGAGGCGCATTTTTTTCATATATAAATCTTTCTCTAATTCATCACGGTTTAAGAGCAGTTTCAAATTTACTAAATCGCGGAATTACATTTTTTTGAATTTTTTTCAATTTTCGGTACTGTTTTAGCTCCAGTTTTTGAACCGTTTGTCGAAACGAGGCGTATGATACTCCGTTGGAAAGCTACAGACAAGGCGCAACTTTCGTATGTTGGAATATTTTTGAGATTCCTTATGGTTTTTAGTTAACTTTGAAAATCGTGCGGCTGACGACGGGAGACAGCGGCCGTTTTTTGTGAATTTTTTGCAAACTGCTGGTCAAAATGATTCGAATTATACGCCGTTGGAAAGATATCGATGAGGCGCAACTTTTACATGTAGAACACTCTCTTTGATTCCTTATGGTTTAATAACAATTTTGATTTTTAACGAAATGCGGACACTCTGTTTCTTCGCGACCCAAAATCGTCGTACGTACTGCATTAGACAGAAAACCGCACTGCTTACAGACCAAAAAACCGCACTTCATCATACCGACAAGTGCACTGCATGATTTCTTTTTATGGGACGTAGATTTTCCAAACGAGGTAGCAAACCGCACTTCTTTAAACCAAAACCTGCACTTCATCAGACGGATAAGTGCACTACATGATTCCTTTTTTTGTGGGACGTAAATTTTCCCAAACGAGGTAGCAAACCGCACTTCTTTAGACTAAAACCCGCACTTCATCAGACGGACAAGTGCACTGCAAGATTTCTTTTTTGCGGGACGTAAGCTAGCAAACCGCACTTCTTTATACTAAGACCCGCACTTCATCAGACGGACAAGTGACAAGTGCACTGCAACATTTTTTTTGGGACATAAATTTCCCTAAACAAGGTGGAGTGCACATCATGTCGAGCGTTGGTACTACAGGGACGAGGTGAGTGTACTGCATCAATTTTTCTTTTTCCAATTTTCTTTCTACTGCACACAACAACAGAGTGAGCTGCATTAAAAAAATCAACTTTTTCCAATTTGTTTTTGCACTTGGCAACATAATGAACCACTGGGAGAGAGAAGATCACTGCAGCAATGAAACCAGTGAGCTGCACCTAAACAATTTTTTTGCTGTTTTCTTCAATGAATGTTTTCGAGAGAGCTGCGATCTGTACATCTCTGTACTACGAGACGGGGCGAACAAACTATAGTGATCCTCTTTTTAATCCATAGTACAAACACACACAAATTACATTGACAAGGAACTACTACAACAACAAAAAAAGAACTCCACTTTTGTGCACAAACCGAGCTGCACTAGAGTGGCACCAGGGAACTGCAACACGCCATGTAGCACCTCCTCTCTCCCTCCAGCGATATGCAAAGGACAGTGTGGCCAACCACATAGAGGGCGGCCGTTGGCACATCCACGGCACCGCACCAAGATCATAGGCGAACTGCAGACAAGCAAAATCTGAAGAAAAAGAAGGTCCTGAAGTGCAATAGAACAACGGTGACGCACCGCACCACAGCAAGGGGAACCAAGCGAACTGCACGCCAGCGACGCCCTATCTCAACTGAATGCCGTAGAGGAGATCTGACGCACAACGACATCAGGATCCAGAGCGGCGGTGGGAGACAAGATTGAGATGCCCATGGCGGCACCTGCGGGCATAAGGGAGATGTGAGGGAGGAAGATGAAGGCAATTAGGGAGAGGAGGGGAGGCTCACCTTCGGTGCTGCTGTGGTCACCTGAGCACCATCGCTGGCCATGCGTCATGCAGTCCATTTGCCTACCCGAGGAGGTCCGGCACAAAGTGGGCCGCGCGCCACTTCACCGGCGGACTGCTGCCTGCCTGCCTCGCAACAAGTAGTGCACGCCAGGGATGGGGCGTCGGCCATGAGACCTCCCGATATCTGCTACTGATGCCGACGGGAAGTGGATGTTCGCCGGGAGTAGGGGGGCTCAGGGCAGGAGAAAGAGAGAGGTAGAGAAGGTGGAGGCGGGGCGAGATGGAATAGACGCCGTGGAGGCTGGTCGCGCCAGATCCGGCGCCGGAGCGACCTTAGGCGGTGGCGGTGGGGCATGAAGCACCGGATCTCACCGGATCCAATGCGGAGGCCGGCGCGGATAGAGGCAGGTCGCCGGGGAAGGGAAAGGAAGGGCCGGCACCATGGATGTGGGCCGTGGCAGAGCGCGAGGTGTGGGGAGGCGCGGGCAGATGGGGGTGTCGTCGCGGAGAAGGTGGGGTAGGAGGTAGGTGCTGCGGTGTCGCGCGAGGTGGTGGGGTGGCGCGGTTGCGTGGCACCCTGGCCTGGGGAAGGTGGCGCCATGGCCGGCCGGGGTTGGTGGTAGGTGGTGCGGCGGCGCGGGGGAGTTTGCTCGGTGGCGCGGTTGGGACGGTAGTGGAGCATGGGGAGAGAGGGAGGAGTGGGGTGGGTGAGGATAGGATAAGGTGTGGTGGGATTTTTTCTTTGCCCGCGCAGTTCGTTCGGTTCTGGTTAGTTTGTAGTTACGAAATAGGTCGGGTGTGCAGAATAAGGTTTGGGTGTGCAGAATAAGGTCTTAAGGGGTGTTATCATAATAGACCCACCCTATATATATATACATATATATATATATATATATATATATATATATATATATTTGTGTTCTGTCCTCTACAACATTCACTTATAGCTATGTCTTCATTCTTGAATCTTCATTGATCGAAGTGAATGTGATCGGACCCTAACCTATTATGTGCTTCTACCTCAATTCTATCTGTCCAAATCATATGCATTCTATTGAAACCTATCGATTGTCTTCTCTGAGTCCTTGTCAGCAGAGGACAATTTGACAAACATTTAAATCTATTTTAATGTTGTATCCTTATTGCCTGAAAACCGGAGAAGCCGGAACGACCACCCGACCATCTAGGTGTGCGTGGGAACATGGAACAACTTTCAATGAGTTGCATGTATGCCATGTGTCTCTCAGATGTGAACCGCCAGGGGCACCTGCGTAATTGCGCTGCGCCACCCTCCTCCTTCCTATAAATACTCACCCGTGCGGTGAATATCTATTCTTCCACCTCGCTACCTCGCACAAACCCTAGCGCCTCCGCTAGCTCGCGTTGACGCCGGAGACAAAGCACTTAGCTGCCGCGACCTCTTTGACGCCGTCCTCACGTCGGCCGCGTACCTCGTAGGTGTCTTCCGCTGCCAAGTTAGGGTGCGGGAGATTGAACTGCTCGGCTTGTCTTTCAACCCATCAAGCAGTTTGTCAGCGGTAATTAAATCTTACTTTTTACTGCCTTTTTGATCCGTCAAATCCATCCACTTCAACGAAAAGTGGTTTCTTCACTTCCAAATCTGGATTTGTTCTCATCTGCATCTCATACCATGCCAAGTATATTCACTTATGCTTCATAACTAGTTAGATTCCTCACTTGTACTTATTCATGGATTCATACAAATCTGGAACCAACTCTCTCCAAATAAGTGAATGTCTTCGCACTATGAGGTCAATGTCTTCTAAACGGATTTATCTTCAAAATCTTCTAAGAATGCATATGACCTCTTCCCCTTCCCTAGCATCTCTAATGCTGTCACAGGTACATGTCCATGGGAGAATCCCTTGATTCTCATAGTCTGCATTCATTTGCAGAATACATACAACGTCACATTAAATCACCTGAAGCCAGTTCTTATCTGACCAGCAGACGGAAGCCATTCACTATGCTGAAGCAAATCAGTCTGAATATCATGGCTTCAGAGAAGTCTGCACGCAAGGGTGGCAGGCAACACCGAGGCAACACAACACTTGATCTGCCCCCTGATCTGTATGAACTATACAAGTCAAATCCAGAAGAAAACTACAACCAGCGCAAGAACCGGATTTAGTGGATTTGAAGATATTGGGCAGCAATGGTTCAAGTATGGGTTTGTTACACCTGAATATGCTAAAAAGAACGCCATCAAGGGCCCATGGGGTGACTGCCTATGTCGCAGCTTGGTGCCGAAGAGCAAGGCTGGAGCCATTGCGCAATAATTCTATCCTCGCATGGTCAGAGGGCCACAACCTAAGAATGCTGACCCATCTTATCTATTATGGTGTCGTGACGACAATCTTTTCAAGCGCAACTATCAGTTTGCTAAAGATTCAGCTGCCAAGAACATAAAGGATTTTGGCCTCAACTTCAACCCTGGCCCCTCTGCTCCCAGATCTGATGGGACACATGAAGCTAATGAGAACAAAATTGGGCCCTTTGCCAATTTTGATGGGCTTCTGTCTCACATTGCTGCTCAAAGAGCAGCTGTGGAGCAATCTGATGGTGAAGCTCATACTGAAGATGCTCCCTTACCTCCTAAAGAAAAGAAGAAGAAGAATGCAAAAGCTTCAAAGCCATCTTCTTCACCAAAACCTTCAACAAGGAAGACTCTGGAAACTGCACCGCCTGAATCCAGTGTGCAGTCTGAAGACTTATCTCGCATGTCCAAGAGGACCAATAAGCCATTGCCCAAGAAGGCCACTGGGCAACCCCTGACACCGTTTGCTGTGCGGAGCAACGAAGATGAAGCCATTGATCTGTCCAGTGATGAAGATCTTGGTGATGATGCTCTGGAAATGCTTATCAAGAGCAAGCAAGAGGCAGAAATCTTCAACGATCTACCCCTCTTTGGTGTTGATATTCTGAATAACTTCATCGATGAGTGGTTCGATAATCAGGACATCAGTATTGATGATCTTCAGCTCCCTGTGGACATCAGCGTCACCTTCCATGGAGCCATTGCCGGTGAATTGGCCTTAGCTCAGAAGATTGTTGAGCTGAAAAACAAGATTGATTATGAGAAGGCTCACTTCAAGAAGAACATGGCCAAGCTCAGCATGGCAGATGTTCAAATCTTCAAGAAGATGTTGCATGACCTCAAGGAGGAGTTCCACAAGAAGCGCACTGAAGCTAAAGGCTCACACAAGCGCATGAAGTATCTCGCTTAGAAATGCGTTCAAGCTCATAATGAAGCTGAGAAGTGAAAGGCTCTTGGGCGCCCTGGCATCGATCCCAGGATGGCTGCCAAAAAGAAGAAGTCAGCTGAGACCCAAACTGCACCAACGCAGGAAGAACCTCGCATTGTCTTCCCTGCTAGTATGATAGGCTTGAAGCCTAAGTCCCCTCAGCAGCATCAGAGCTGAAGAAAACAAGGGCAGCTAAAGCCTAAGCCAAGAAGCACAAGCACAAGGACGTATCTGATGATGCTCCTTCCAAGAAGAAGCTGAAGACTAAGGGAACTAAGTCTGCAAAAAAAGAGCATGCTGCGGCCTCTCAACCACTCATTGTTGAACCCATCCCAGTTGCCCCTCCTGCTGCCACAAATCAAGAACGACGTGTCGTGCTCGACCAGCCTGCTCCCACAGAGGCTCATGAAGAAGAACAAGTTCCAGCTGTTGACCCCGACGCAGCTGAAGACAATGTTTTTGATGATGAAGTCCTTCCTCAACTTCAGCACCACTTGGTATCATCGCCTGCTCCAATGAGCAGTGTATACATCAGCATTGGTCGTCCATTAACGCCAATTGCTCAAGATGATTCATGGGCTGAGCGCCCGCAAGAAGATACACCAGTTCATGATGAAACACCCCGCACTCCACCAGCACAAGTCACCAATCCAGTGCTGAATGACGACAACTACATGGAGACCACTCCATCACCAAAGGCGTCGCCCGTGTTCCAACGGCTTCTCAAAGGTCTCAGGCCATCGGTCTCCATGTCAACCATCCTAGAAGAAGATTCACAACAATCCAGCTCAGTGGCACGTCAAGTATTCCCTAAAGAGAATCCTTCTGTGATGGTACCAGTGTCTGAAGCCAAAGCTGTTGAAGATATTCCGGCTACATCAGCCGATGAAGAAGAAAGAAGATAAGAGAGAGTTGCCACATCCCCTGCCCCAGATCAAGTCATTCTTGAGGAGAATGTGATTGTGCAAGACCCTCAGTCGTTGACCATATGGAGGTTAAGAACAATGAGGCTGCCACAAACATTGTTGAAGCCAATGACCCTGTCTTGGCTGAAGATCATGTGGAGCCTGAAGCTAATGTTGTGCCTAAAGCTAATGAGAATCCTGAAGCTTCTGTGACGCCGGTCCCCACGGACGGCGCTGCTCCTCCCCCAAGGCCTCACACTTTGGAAATGGATTACAATCGTGATGGGGAGTTGGTCATAGTTCGCTGGCCAATCCTGGTTCCTCCCACTTGTCCCGGACCACAATATCATTATCATGTGGAGTAGCGACCACAAGTTCAGAAGCCAAAGCCAAGGCTACCAAGACTTCTAGGTGCTGCTACATCTCCAGGACATTTAGTGTCAACAGCTTCAGAGCACACAATACCTTCTTTGACAAGGACAAGAACCCATACTCGAAGCCAAAGATCTCTTCAGATTGCTTCTGGATCCATCAACAGCGCAGTTACTACTCATGTATCCTCTACAATCAAGAGAGAATCTATCCTCACATGCATCTTGATTGTGAAGCTATTGCTAGGCTCCCGTGTCTTGAAGAAGCTCTGGACTGCTTTCGGGATGCTGGTCTTCTGCAATTCGTTACTGCCAAAGAACACTGGAATGAAGAGCTTCTACTACAGTTCTATGCTACTCTTCACATTCGTGGCTACAATAGGGATCCGAAGACATGGATCCTTGACTGGATGACAGGTGATGTGCACCATGAAGCTAAAGCTCAAGACATCATCGAGCTCACCTCCCCGCCCACTCCAGGTGAATTGTATGAGTCTGGTTGTGAGCGCCACACAGAAGAACTGCAGAGAATTTTTCAGAGGCCTGAACCCAATATGAGTAAGATGCTCAACATGATGAAGCCATTGCCTCAAGACGTAGAATATCCCGGGGAATTCTTTGTTCATGACCTCGAGTACTTGCCCCACACAGTCTATCATATACTGAGGTATACTCTATGGCCAATCAAGGGACATTCTTCTGAAGCCAAACTTGAAGGCACTATGAAGACTTTGGTATTCCATATTGTCAATGGCATCAGATTCAACTCCCAGGATTTCTTCATAAGACAACTTGCTGCATCTGGGATTGATCTGTTTGGCCTGAAGTTCTATGCTCCATGGGTGATGTGCCTAATCAAACTTCATTCTACTGTCAACTATCAGCCTTCAGCATGCAACCATCTTGTCTTTCTGCCTGAGGTTGATCTATCAGTTGAAGCCATCTACCCCGAGCCTGCCAAGGAGCCGATATATCTTCACAACACTAATCATCAAAGCTTCACACATCCCATAGAAGGTGTTCATGTTCCAAATGCTTCCATTCCTTCTTATCCTATGGCTGGCAATGTGCGTATGCCTCATCGAGCAACTACCTAAGCCACTGCCAGCACAATTGCTCAAAGTCCAAGGAAGTGTTCTCATGTACTCAATGACCGAGAGATGCTAGTGGCCTTACATCAGAAGCAGGACAAGCACCACGACTGGCTGAAGTGTCAGATGCATAGTCTCTTGGTGGATTTCAATCGCATTCACAATCTGGCCACCAAGAACTCATTTGTTGCCCATGAGAATGCGCGGCGGTCCTAGAAGAGCCTCACTCTGCTATGTTCTGAAGACGATCTTCGAGCAGATGGCTTCATCGAAAGCTTCAAGTTTGACTCCAGGCCTCCACCAAATGCAAGATGGCGCCGCACTCCCTTACTTGAAGATTCTGAGTATTCATCTTCGGCTGCAACTGTTGTTGCGAATGTCGTCGATGAAGAAGATGACGCCACTTCACCGACCATGGCTACACTGCATCTTGACTCTGCACCAGGCCCTTCTGCACCACTAAACTCCAGCGTTGACCCTGCTCCACCATCTGCTTCTTCTGGGAATGAGTAGATGCTCGGTGTCTTGAAACCTTTTTGGTCATTACTAACAAAAGGGGGAGAAGCATATGAGTTCATAGTCTTCAAGCGGGTCCTTATGGGTGGTTGCCTTTGTCGGATTTCGGGTTCCGGCAGACCCTTGAGGTTCGAATACTGGGGTGCGCGTGGAGATTTCGCCCTCTATCTACCTGCTCCTCGCCGACTCGCTGAGATCTAAACTACTAAAGGAACAACACAAGAGACACAGAGTTTATACTGGTTCAGGCCACCATTGTGGTGTAATACCCTACTCCAGTGTGTGGTGTGGTGGATTGCCTCTTGGGCTGATGATGAACAATACAAGGAAGAACAACCTCGCGAGGGTCTGTTCTTGGCTAGGGCGATGAACTGCTAGGAGGAGTTCAGCCGCCCTTCTCTCTCTCTCCCTCTTTCTTGTTTGATTCCGGCCCCTTCTACCCTGGGGGTGGCTAGTCCTATTTATAGGCAAGGGCCCTCGGCCTCTTCCCAAATATTGAGCGGGAAGGGCGCCAACAATTGGCCATTTTGAAGGGGAACACCGGGTACACTTATCCTGACTAAAGTTGGTCCTCGCATGTCAAAGGCTCTGGTGGTGACGCCTGCTTGGGCTCCACAATGACTTCCTTCCTGCCGTTGGGCTGGTCTTGGTCTTGTTGCACCGAAATGGGCGCCTTTGCTTGATGCTCTCGCTTGCGCTTGCTCCCTTTGCACCAAAGAGGAAAGGAGGACACTGCGCGGGCTGGCGCCCGACTAGCGCACTTGGTCGTCATGGCTTGCGTCATGGGCACCTCGCGAGGTACCCCTCCTTGAACTCTCTGCCTCCTCGTGAGCCAGCCTTATGAGGCCGTGCCTGGGGAAGCTCCTTGTCGTCCGCCCCGCGAGGCTTGGCCCCTCGAGAGGGTCTTGAGCTTGTGTTGATGAAGATGGGCCGTACTGGGCCCCCCTTTGAGCCACGCCGCGGGCCGCAGGCAGGCAAGTCTGGGGACCCCCGTTCCCAGAACGCCGACAGTAGCCCCCGGGCCCAAGGCGCGCCTGGACTTGGCCGAGCAGAGAGGCGAAAGGGCAAGTGCAAAGCACCGCGGGCCCTAACAGCCTGCGGCCTTGGGAGCCACGTGGCGGTTGATTGGACGCGGGCGTCTTCACTTCCCCATGACGCCTTGGCAACTGCGTGAACCGACAAGTCCCGGCATGCAGAACGAGTCATGATTACCTGCGATCGTGGAGGTCGGCGGTTGCCCTCCTCTGGCTTTAAGTACAGCACGTCGCGTGCCCTTCCAGTTTATCCCCTCTTGCTTCTCCTCCTTCTCCATGGCTCCGTCAAGGAAGTTCTCGGCCACAGAGAAAGGAAAGGACCGCCAGGTTGAGCCTGCCTCTCCCCCGCCCAAGCGCGGTCGAGGCCTTCCTCGCAAACACCCGGTGGCCTCCACGGCAGCTCCCCGCGGTCGCGGAGGTGACTTCCTGCACGGTGACGGGCAGCTGGCCGCGGCTGGGGGGCATGCTTCGGCCGTGCGACCCCCTAGGCCGCGCTTCCACACCGCGGAGGTGCTGTCGGAGCTTATTGTGTGGGCGGTGGAGCCGACTAGCGCCCGGCTTCAGGTCCCTCGCTTCCTCCTAGGTGAGCTTCCGGCTGGCGCCCCTGGCGGCCTCTGGCTCCAGGCAGATGGCTGCTGCAGCCGGGCCTCGTGGGCTTCACTGGAGGTCTCCGTGGCCGGGAGCCTGGCCTTGACCAGCGGCTGGTAGACGTTTGCCCGCGCGCGTGGCCTGAGCCGTCGGTGCACCCTGAACTTCAAGTTCGACGGCGATGCCACCCTCTACGTCAGGGTGTTTGGGGAAGATGGTCGCCGCGCAGGGTGCTACCCTGAAGACGACGACCACGGCCAGGGACCCAGCCCCGGCGAGGACGGAGAGGACAGCGCGCGCGTGGTTGGCGGTGCCCAGGGTTCCTCTAGCTTCACTGGTTCTTCTTCGGGCAGTGACTCTTCCAGCAGTGGCCGCGGTCAACCCCCACATCGTCGTGCATGCTTGGAGGGTGGTAGCGGGTCTGACCACCGTCGCGCCTCGGTGAAGCGCGAGAGGGAGTCTGCCTGAGCTCCAGAGGCGGGTCGAGTCTTCCCTGAGGGCCGGCGTAGGGCGAGCTTCACATGATTTGCCCTTTCTTTTCCTTTTTCCTGCGCAAAAAGACAGTAGTGTGGGGCCCTGTGGGGGCGTGTTTGGGTTACCGTTGTTAATCATTGTACTGTTTCCGTTATTTTGGTATTGTTCCCTCCGGCCGCACGCCTGCGCGTAGGTAATCCCTGGCCTCAGCCGTGGGGGCAACCGACCCAGGTCCTGTATTCGTGTCGCGGTGCCCATGAGGCACGGATTGGAGGGGTGCTCCTGTAGTGGACCCGGGTTGTGAAACCTTGAATGATAAGGGCAGAAAACACTCGCGAGGGAGTTCGGGCTGCTCCCTCGTGAGACCTTGCGCGAGAGAAATCGAGGTAGGAGAGCAAAAAGTCGAATAGCCACAACTCAAAGGCAACAGCTTCAATAAAACTTCAAATGAGAGCGAACAAGCCAACTGCAGAAAGCAAATGATAAGGCCGCGTCCGGCACCTAATCTAGTCTTCGACGTCTTCTCACCAGCGCGGAGCTAAGTGCTGCCACTAGGCGTGGGAGGGAGCCCCAGGGCCTGAGGCCGGCGCTCCTGAGACTCCGGGGCGTGTACATCCCCAACTCATTATTACGTGAGAGTGTCAGGGGCGGCGAGCTTCATAGGCGTTGGCCTTCTTCACAAGCTCCGGGCCTTTCTTGGGGGAAACAAGCTTCACGGGCATTGGCCCTCTTCATAGGCTCCGGGCCTTTTCCAAAACGCATCAGCTTCACAGGCGTTCGCCTTCTTCACAGGCTCTGGGCCTTTGCCAAAAAGGTGAGCTTCACAGGCATTTGCCCTCTTCACAGGCTCAGGGCCTTTTCCAAAAAGGTGAGCTTCTCAGGCATTCGCCTTCTTCACAGGCTTTGGGCCTTTTCCAAAAAGGTGAGCTTCACAGGCATTCGCCTTCTTCACAGGCTCTGGGCCTTTTCCAAAAAGATGAGCTTCACAGCCATTCGCCTTCTTCACAGGCTCTGGGCCTTTTCCAAAAAAGGTGAGCTTCAC
>NC_041391.1:189693290-189698158 GCF_002162155.2 Triticum dicoccoides | reverse complement strand
CAGGCATTCGCCTTCTTCACAGGCTCTGGGCCTTTTCCAAAAAGGTGAGCTTCACAGGCATTCGCCTTCTTCACAGGCTCTGGGCCTTTTCCAAAAAGGTGAGCTTCACAGGCATTCGCCTTCTTCACAGGCTCTGGGCCTTTTCCAAAAAGATGAGCTTCACAGGCATTCGCCTTCTTCACAGGCTCTAGGCCTTTTTAGGGGTAGAACCTCTGGATGTGCTGGATGTTCCACGCGTTCTGGACAGGCACCCCCTCCTGAGTCTCCAAGCGCGCGGAGCCGGGCCTGGAAACATGAACAACCTTGAACGGGCCCTCCCACATGGGAGAGAGCTTATGCAGTCCCTCCCTGGAGAGAACCCGCCTGAGCACGAGGTCCCCTACCTCAAGAGTTCTGGGGCGGATGTTGCGGCAGTGGTATCGTCGCAGCTCTTGTTGGTACCTCGCCGCTTGCAGCGCGGCTTCTCGACGATGCTCCTCCCCTAGCACAAGGTCCATCCCCCGCATGGCGTC
The DNA here is from genome assembly GCF_002162155.2 of Triticum dicoccoides. Taxonomy (NCBI): domain Eukaryota; kingdom Viridiplantae; phylum Streptophyta; class Magnoliopsida; order Poales; family Poaceae; genus Triticum; species Triticum dicoccoides. Next base: position 189,697,646 of record NC_041391.1, on the reverse strand, counting down.
CTGCTGCGTATCATCGAATGCCAGGACCTGCGCGGAACGACGCTTGACCTCGTGAGGGAGAACCGCTTTGGCTCCATAGACCAGGAAGAACGGGGTCTCCCCAGTCGGCTTGGTCGCGGTCGTGCGGATGGACCACAACACGGACTGAAGCTCATCATACCAACCTCTGCCGCAGGCCTCCAGTTTCTTCTTGAATGTTCTGGTCTTGAGGCCCCTCAGGACTTCTGCGTTGGCCCGCTCGACCTGGCCGTTGCTTCGGGGATGCGCCACCCAAGCATAGCATATCTGCGTTCCAAGGTTAGCACAGTATGTTTTGAAGAGGTTACTGGTGAACTGCGAACCGTTGTCGGTGATGATGCGGTTCGGCACCCCGAACCGGCTCACGATGCCCTTGATGAACTTGACCGCAGAGCCGGCAGGGATGGTGCGAACGGCTTCTACTTCAGCCCACTTGGTGAACTTGTCCACGGCGATGTAGAGGTAGCGATAGCCCCCTTGGCGCCCGAGGAAACGGGCCCAGGATATCCAGCCCCCAGACCGCGAACGGCCACGAGAGGGGTATAGTTTGCAGACCTCCTGTCGGCTGATGGATCTGCTTGGCATGGAATTGGCAGGCTTCGCAAGCCTTCACTAGTTCGACAGCGTCATTGAGCGCAGTAGGCCAATAGAAACTGCTGCGGAACGCCTTGCCGACGAGGGTTCGCGATGACGAATGATGCCCACAGTCTCCACCGTGTATATCTGCCAGCAGTTCCTTCCCTTGCTCCCTGGAGATGCAGCATAGGGACACATCGTTTGGTCATTTCCGGTAGAGGTCTCCATCCCTGATGCAGTACGCTGTAGCCTGCCGCGCCACACGCTCTGCTTCCTCCTCCTTCTCCGGCAGGGTCCCTTGTGTTAAGTAGCTCCTGAGCTCTGTGATCCAGCACCCCTCTTGAGGCTCCATCGTCAGGAGTAGGCATGCTCCTGAGGCCGGGCCACAGGCCGGGGCTCCCGAGGCAGGTGGCTGGGGGAGCTCCTCCTGAGGCTGCGCCGTGTTCGATAATGATGGCATGGCCGAGGGATTGAAGAGTCGTTCCTCGAAGACGCCAGGCTCCTGAGGCAGCTGCCTGGAGGCTCGTTTGGCGATGTCGTCAGCCTCTTGATTAGTGCCGCGGGGTACATGTTGTAGCTCCAACCCCCAGAACTGCTTCTCCATCCTGTGGACCTCCACGAGGTAGGCTTCCATGTGCTCATCTCTTGGCTCGTATACCTTGTTGGAGAAATTGACGAGGAGCTGCGAATCGCCCTTAATAGTAAGGCGCTTCACCCCTAGGGCAGATGTGGCCTTCAAGCCCGCTATCAGTCCTTCATACTCTGCTATGTTGTTGGAGACCTTTTCACCTTGCTGGAAACAGAGCTGCACGGCGTAGCAGAGCTTGTCCTGAGTGGGAGATATGAGCACTGCCCCAGCCCCAGCGCCATGCCTGGAGAACGCCCCGTTGAAGTACACGACCCAGCCTTCTTGCGCCTCGCTTCCCGGGGAGAGGGATCGATCCTCGCCGGCCTTGAGGTCCGGTGCCTTCATCCATTCGGCCACGAAATCCGCTAGCACGGCTCCCTTGATGACTCTGGTCGTGCTAAATTCGAGCTGAAATGCTTGCAGTTCAATGTTCCACTCAGCGACCCTTCTGGCTGAGTTAGGGCTCCTGAGCACCCTTTCCAAGGTGTATGCTGAGACAACTTTGATAGGGTGACCCTGAAAGTAGTGCCGCAGCTTGCGCGAGGCCACCAGTAGCGCGAGGAGGAGTTTCTGTGGCATGGGGTACCGTGCCCTCGCATCCCTCAACACCGTGCTGACAAAGTACACTGGGTGCTCGACGAGGCTTGGAGCGTCGGTGCTGGTGGCATCCTCCTGAGGCGGTGGCGCCTCCTGAGGCGGTGGAGCCTCCAGAAGCTGGTTGCCTGGGGGAGGGGCCTTATCCATTCCCAGTGCGCTCCCCTGCGGTGGCTTATCCTTCTCAGCCGTGGTAGTGGTCTCTGCGAGTCCTTCTGGGTCCTGCTTTGCCTTGACATGGGTAGTTGCCGCGGCCTTGGTCCGACGCTCCTCTCTAACCGCCACCAGAGCTGTGCTGGCGGAGTAGGGGGTGGCGGCAAGGTAGAGCACCAAGGGCTCTTGAGGGCGTGGGGCCACCATCACCGGAGGGCTGGTTAGGTATCTCTTGAGATCTTGGAACGCCTTGTCGGCCTCTTCAGTCCATTCAAAGGGCCCCTTTTTCTTCATCAGCTGGAAGAAAGGCAGCGCTTGCTCCCCTAGCCTGGAGATGAAGCTCCCTAGTGAGCTTCTGCATCTCTCTGAGGGTTTTTGGCGGGCTCATGTCCTCGACCGCCTTGACCTTTTCCGGGTTGGCCTCGATGCCTCGGTGGGATAAGAGGAAGCCCAAGAGCTTGCCCGAGGGGACTCCAAACACACACTTCTCCGGGTTGAGCCGCAGGTTCACTGCGTTGAGGTTTGCGAAGTTTCCTCCAGGTCTTGTATCAGGGTCTTGGCCTCGCGAGACTTCACCACAATGTCGTCGACGTAAGCTTTCACATTCTTCCCGAGCTGCGGGCCCAAGGTGATGTGCATGAGCCGCTGAAAGGTTGCCCCCGCGTTGCACAGTTCGAACGGCATGCATGTATAGCAGTACACCCCACACGGGGTCAGGAAGGCCGTCTTCTCCATGTATTCTACCGCCATCTTGATCTGGTGATACCCAGAGAAGGTATCCAAGAAGCATAACATGTCACACTCGGTGGTGGAATCGACGATCTGATCAATGCGAGGGAGCGGGAACGGATCTTGCGGGCATGCTTTGTTGAGGTTGGTGAAGTCGACACACATGCGCTCCTTCCGTCCCTTCTTTGGCACAACCACAGGGTTGGCCAACCAATCTGGATATCTTACCTCGCGAATGATCCCCGCAGCTTCTAGCTTGTGGGTCTCCTAGACGATGAAGGCCTGCTTTTCAGTGGACTGCCGCCTCGCTTTCTGCTTCACGGGGCGCACGTTGGGGAACACATTGAGGTGGTGCTCGATGAAGGAAATATGCCCTAGAGGCAATAATAAAGTTATTATTTATTTCCTCATATCATGATAAATGTTTATTATTCATGCTAGAATTGTATTAACCGGAAACATGATACATGTGTGAATACATAGACAAACCTATAGTCACTAGTATGCCTCTACTTGACTAGCTCATTAATCAAAGATGGTTATGTTTCCTACCATAGACATGTGTTGTCATTTGATTAGTGGGATCACTAGAAGAATGATGTGATTGACACGACCCATTCCGTTAGCCTAGCACTTGATCGTTTAGTATACTGCTATTGCTTTCTTCATGACTTATACATGTTCCTGTAACTATGAGAATTATGCAACTCCCATTTACTGGAGGAACACTTTGGGTACTACCAAACGTCACAACGTAACTGGGTGATTATAAAGGAGTACTACAGGTGTCTCTGAAGGTACATGTTGAGTTGGCGTATTTCGAGATTAGGTTTTGTCACTCCGATAGTCGGAGAGGTATCTCTGGGCCCTCTCGGTAATGCACATCATTATAATCCTTGCAAGAAATGTGACCAATGAGTTGGTTACGGGATGATGCATTACAGAACGAGTAAAGAGACTTGCCGGTAACGAGATTGAACTAGGTATTGGATACCGACGATCAAATCTCGGGCAAGTAACATACCGATGACAAAGGGAACAATGTATGTTGTTATGCGGTTTGACCGATAAAGATCTTCGTAGAATATGTAGGAACCAATATGGGCATCCAAGTCCCGCTATTGGTTATTGACCGAGAATAGTTCTAGGTCATGTCTACATAGTTCTCGAACCCGTAGGGTCCGCACGCTTAACGTTACGATGACAGTTTTATTATGAGTTTATAAGTTTTGATGTACCGAAGTTTGTTCGGAGTCCCGGATGTGATCACGAACATGACGAGGAGTCTCGAAATGGTCGAGACATAAAGATTGATATATTGGACGACTATATTCGGACACCAGAAGTGTTCCGGTGATTTCAGAGAAAACCGGAGTGCCGGAGGGGTTACCGGAACCCCCCGGGGAAGTATTGGGCCTTAGTGGGCCTAAGGGGAGAGAGAGGGCAGCAGCCCAGGAGGTGGCGCGCCCCCTCCCATGGGGAGTCCGAATTGGACTAGGGGAGGGGGGCGCGGCCCCTCTTTCCCTCTCCCTCTCCCCCTCTTTCCTTCCCCCTTCCTCCTTCCTAGTTGGACTAGGAAAGGGGAGTCCTACTCCCACTAGGAGGAGGACTCCCCCCTCCTTGGCGCGCCCCAAGGGCCGGCCGGCCTCCCCCCTTGC
>NC_041391.1:189640877-189692890 GCF_002162155.2 Triticum dicoccoides | reverse complement strand
ATCGTTCCTTAGCCGTGTGCGGTGCCCCCCTCCACCATATTCCACCTCGTCATATTGTCGTGGAGTTTAGACGAAGCCCTGCGTCGGTAGAGCATCATCATCGTCACCACGCCGTCGTGCTAACGGAACTCATCTCTGGAGCTTTGCTGGATCGGAGCACGGAGATCGTCATCGAGCTGAACGTGTGCTGAACTCGGAGGCCCCGTACGTTCGGTGCTTGGATCGGTCGGATCATGAAGACGTACGACTACATCAACCGCGTTGTCATAACGCTTCCGTTTACGGTCTACGAGGGTACGTGGACGAACACTCTCCCCTCCCGTTGCTATGCCATCACCATGATCTTGCGTGTGCGTAGGATTTTTTTTTTGAAATTACTACGTTCCCCAATAGTGGCATCCGAGCCAAGGTTTTATGCGTTGATGTTATATGCACGAGTAGAACACAAGTGAGTTGTGGGCGATACAAGTCATACTGCTTACCAGCATGTCATACTTTGGTTCGGCGGTATTGTGAGATGAAGCGGCCCGGACCGACATTACGCGTACGCTTACGCGAGACTGGTTTCACCGTTACAAGCACTCGTGCTTAAAGGTGGCTGGCGGGTGTCTGTCTCTCTCACTTTAGTTGTATCGAGTGTGGCTACGCCCAGTCCTTGCGAAGGTTAAAACAGCACCAACTTGACAAACTATCGTTGTGGTTTTTGATGCGTAGGTAAGAACGGTTCTTGCTAAAGCCCATAGCAGCCACGTAAAATTTGCAACAACAAAGTAGAGGACGTCTAACTTGTTTTTGCAGGGCATGTTGTGATGTGATATGGTCAAGGCGTGATGCTATATTTTATTGTATGAGATGATCATGTTTTGTAACCGAAGTTATCGGCAACTGGCAGGAGCCATATGGTTGTCGCTTTATTGTATGAAATGCAAACGCCCTGTAATTGCTTTACTTTATCACTAAGCGGTAGCGATAGTCGTAGAAGCAATAGATGGCGTAACAACAACGATGCTACGATGGAGATCAAGGTGTCGCGCCGGTGACGATGGTGATCACGACGGTGCTTCGAAGATGGAGATCACAAGCACAAGATGATGATGGCCATATCATATCACTTATATTGATTGCATGTGATGTTTATCCTTTATGCATCTTATCTTGCTTTGATTGACGGTAGCATTTTAAGATAATCTCTCACTAAATAATCAAGAAGTGTTCTCCCTGAGTATGCACCGTTGCGAAAGTTCTTCGTGCCGAGACACCACGTGATAATCGGGTGTGATAGGCTCTACGTTCAAATACAACGGGTGCAAAACAGTTGCACACGCGGAATACTCAGGTCATACTTGACGATCCTAGCATATACAGATATGGCCTCGGAACACGGAGACCGAAAGGTCGAATGTGAATCATATAGTAGATATGATCAACATAGTGATGTTCACCATTGAAACTACTCCATCTCACGTGATGATCGGACATGGTTTAGTTGATTTGGATCACGTGATCACTTAGATGACTAGAGAGATGTCTGTCTAAGTGGGAGTTCTTAAGTAATATGATTAATTGAACTTAAATTTATCATGAACTTAGTACCTGATAGTATTTTTCTTGTCTATGTTTGTTTGTAGATAGATGGCTCGTGTTGTTGTTCCGTTGAATTTTAATGCGTTCCTTGAGAAAGCAAAGTTGAAAGATGATGGTAGCAATTACACGGACTGGGTCCGTAACCTGAGGATTATCCTCATTGCTGCACAAAAAAGATACGTCCTGGAAGCACCGCTGGGTGCCAGGCCTGCTGCTGATGCAACTGACGATGTTAAGAACGTCTGGCAGAGCAAAGCTGATGACTACTCGATAGTTCAGTGTGCCATGCTTTACGGCTTAGAACCGGGTCTTCAACGATGTTTTGAACGTCATGGAGCATATGAGATGTTCCAGGAGTTGAAGTTAATATTTCAAGCAAATGCCCAGATTGAGAGATATGAAGTCTCCAATAAGTTCTATAGCTGCAAATGGAGGGGAATAGTTCTGTCAGTGAACACATACTCAAAATGTCTGGGTATAATAATCACTTGATTCAACTGGAAGTTAATCTTCCTGATGATAGTGTCATTGACAGAATTCTCCAATCACTGCCACCAAGCTATAAGAGCTTCGTGATGAACTATAATATGCAAGGGATGAACAAGACTATTCCCGAGCTCTTCGCAATGCTAAAAGCTGCGAAGGTAGAAATCAAGAAGGAGCATCAAGTGTTGATGGTTAACAAGACCACCAGTTTCAAGAAAAAGGGCAAAGGGAAGAAGAAGCGGAACTTCAAAAAGAACGGCAAGCAAGTTGTTGCTCAAGAGAAGAAACCCAAGTCTAGACCTAAGCCTGAAACTGAGTGCTTCTACTGCAAGCAGACTGGATACTGGAAGCGGAACTGCCCCAAGTATTTGGTGGATAAGAAGGATGGCAAAGTGAACAAAGGTATATGTGATATACATGTTATTGATGTGTACCTTACTAATGCTCGCAGTAGCACTTGGGTATTTGATACTAGTTCTGTTGCTAATATTTGCAACTCGAAACAGGGACTACGGATTAAGCGAAGATTGGCTAAGGACGAGGTGACGATGCGCGTGGGAAATGGTTCCAAAGTCGATGTGATCGCGATCGGCACGCTGCCTCTACATCTACCATCGGGATTAGTTTTAGACCTAAATAATTGTTATTTGGTTCCAGCGTTGAGCATGAACATTATATCTAGATCTTATTTGTTGCGAGACGGTTATTCATTTAAATCAGAGAATAATGGTTGTTCTATTTATATGAGTAATATCTTTTATGGTCATGCACCCTTGAAGAGTGGTCTATTCTTATTGAATCTCGATAGTAGTAATACACATGTTCATAGTGTTGAAACCAAAAGATGCAGAGTTGATAACGATAGTGCAACTTATTTGTGGCACTGCCGTTTAGGTCATATCGGTGTAAAGCGCATGAAGAAACTCCATACTGATGGGCTTTTGGAATCGCTTGATTATGAATCACTTGGTACTTGCGAACCGTGCCTCATGGGCAAGATGACTAAAACGCCGTTCTTCGGAACTATGGAGCGAGCAACTGATTTGTTGGAAATCATACATACTGATGTCTGTGGTCCAATGAATGTTGAGGCTCGCGGCGGGTATCGTTATTTTCTCACCTTCACAGATGATTTGAGCAGATATGGGTATATCTACTTAATGAAACACAAGTCTGAAACATTATAAAAGTTCAAAGAATTTCAGAGTGAAGTGGAAAATCATCGTAACAAGAAAATAAAGTTTCTACGATCTGATCGTGGAGGAGAATATTTGTGTTACGAGTTTGGTCTGCACTTGATACAATGCGGAATAGTTTCGCAACTCACGCCACCCGGAACACCACAACGCAATGGTGTGTCCGAACGTCGTAATCGTACTTTGCTACATATGGTGCGATCTATGATGTCTCTTACTGATTTACCGCTATCGTTTTGGGGTTATGCTTTAGAGACGGCCGCATTCACGTTAAATAGGGCACCATCAAAATCCGTTAAGACAACGCCTTATGAACTATGGTTTGGCAAGAAACCAAAGTTGTCGTTTCTTAAAGTTTGGGGCTGCAATGCTTATGTGAAGAAACTTCAACCAGATCAGCTCGAACCCAAATCAGAGAAATGTGTCTTCATAGGATACCCAAAAGAGACTATTGGGTACACCATCTATCACAGATCTGAGGGCAAGATCTTCGTTGCTAAAATCGGATCCTTTCTAGAGAAGGAGTTTCTCTCGAAAGACGTGAGTGGGAGGAAAGTAGAACTTGATGAGATAACTGTATCTACTCCCTTATTGGAAACTAGTTCATCACAAGAACCGGTTCCTGTGACAACTACACCAATCAGTGAGGAAGCTAATGATATTGATCATGAAACTTCAGATCAAGTTTCTACTGAACCTCGTAGGTCTACCAGAGTAAGATCCGCACCAGAGTGGTATGGTAATCCAATTCTGGAAGTCATGTTACTTGACCATGATGAACCTACGAACTATGAGGAAGCGATGATGAGCCCAGATTCCACAAAATGGCTAGAGGCCATGAAATCTGAGATGGGATCCATGTATGAAAACAAAGTATGAACTTTGGTTGACTTGCCCGATGATCGGCAAGCCATTGAGAATAAATGGATCTTTAAGAAGAAGACTGACGCTGATGGTAATGTAACTGTCTAAAGCTCGACTTGTTGCGAAAGGTTTTCGACAAATTCAAGGAGTTGACTACGATGAGACTTTCTCACCCGTAGCGATGCTTAAGTCTGTCCGAATCATGTTAGCTATTGCTGCATTTCATGATTATGAAATTTGGCAAATGGATGTCAAAACTGCATTCTTGAATGAATTTCTGGAAGAAAAGTTGTATATGATGCAGCCAGAAGGTTTTGTTGATCCAAAAGGTGCTAACAAAGTGTGCAAGCTCCAGCGTTCCATTTATGGACTGGTGCAAGCATCTCGGAGTTGGAATAAACGCTTTGATAGTGTGATCAAAGCATATGGTTTTATACAGACTTTTGGAGAAGCCTGTATTTACAAGAAAGTGAGTGGGATCTCTGTAGCATTTCTGATATTATATGTAGATGACATATTATTAATTGGAAATGATATAGAATTTCTGGATAGCATAAAGGGATACTTGAATAAAAGTTTTTCTATGAAAGACCTCGGTGAAGCTGCTTACATATTGGGCATCAAGATCTATAGAGATAGATCAAGACGCTTAATAGGACTTTCACAAAGCACATACCTTGACAAAATTTTGAAAAAGTTCAAAATGGATCAGGTAAAGAAAGGATTCTTGCCTGTGCTACAAGGTGTGAAGTTGAGTCAAACTCAATGCCCGACCACAGCAGAAGATAGAGAGAAAATGAAAGATGTTCCCTATGCTTCAGCCATAGGCTCTATCATGTATGCAATGCTGTGTACCAGACCTGACGTATGCTTAGCAATAAGCTTGGCAGGAAGGTACCAAAGTAATCCAGGAGTGGATCACTGGACAGCGGTCAAGAACATCCTAAAATACCTGAAAAGGACTAAGGATATGTTTCTCGTATATGGAGGTGACAAAGAGCTAGTCGTAAATGGTTACGTCGATGCAAGCTTTGACACTGATCCGGACGATTCTAAATCGCAAACCGGATACGTGTTTTTATTAAACGATGGAGCTGTAAGTTGGTGCAGTTCTAAACAAAGCGTCGTGGCGGGATCTACATGTGAAGCGGAGTACATAGCTGCTTCTGAAGCAGCAAATGAAGGAGTCTGGATGAAGGAGTTCATTTCCGATCTAGGTGTCATACCTAGTGCATCGGGACCAATGAAGATCTTTTGTGACAATACTGGTGCAATTGCCTTGGCAAAGGAATCCAGATTTCACAAGAGGACCAAGCACATCAAGAGACGCTTCAATTCCATTCGGGACCAAGTCCAAGTGGGAGACATAGAAATTTGCAAGATACATACGGATCTGAATGTTGCAGACCCATTGACTAAGCCTCTCTCACGAGCAAAACATGATCAGCACCAAGACTCCATGGGTGTTAGAATCATTACTATGTAATCTAGATTATTGACTCTAGTGCAAGTGGGAGACTGAAGGAAATATGCCCTAGAGGCAATAATAAAGTTATTATTTATTTCCTCATATCATGATAAATGTTTATTATTCATGCTAGAATTGTATTAACAGGAAACATGATACATGTGTGAGTACATAGACAAACCTATAGTCACTAGTATGCCTCTACTTGACTAGCTCATTAATCAAAGATGGTTATGTTTCCTAACCATAGACATGTGTTGTCATTTGATTAGTGGGATCACATCATTAGAAGAATGATGTGATTGACACAACCCATTCCGTTAGCCTAGCACTTGATCGTTTAGTATACTGCTATTGCTTTCTTCATGACTTATACATGTTCCTGTAACTATGAGAATTACGCAACTCCCGTTTACCGGAGGAACACTTTAGGTACTACCAAACGTCACAATGTAACTGGGTGATTATAAAGGAGTACTACAGGTGTCTCCGAAGGTACATGTTGAGTTGGCGTATTTCGAGATTAGGTTTTGACACTCCGATCGTCGGAGAGGTATCTCTGGGCCCTCTCGGTAATGCACATCATTATAAGGCTTGCAAGAAATGTGACCAATGAGTTGGTTACGGGATGATGCATTACAGAACAAGTAAAGAGACTTGCCGGTAACGAGATTGAACTAGGTATTGGATACCGACAATCAAATCTCGGGCAAGTAACATACCGATGACAAAGGGAACAACGTATGTTGTTATGCGGTTTGACCGATAAAGATCTTCGTAGAATATGTAGGAACCAATACGGACATCCAGGTCCCGCTATTGGTTATTCACCGAGAATAGTTCTAGGTCATGTCTACATAGTTCTCAAACCCGTAGGGTCTGCATGCTTAACATTACGATGACAGTTTTATTATGAGTTTATAAGTTTTGATGTACCGAAGTTTGTTCGGAGTCCCGGATGTGATCACGGACATGACGAGGAGTCTCGAAATGGTCGAGACATAAAGATTGATATATTGGACGACTATATTTGGACACCGGAAGTGTTTCGGGTGATTTTGGAGAAAACCGGAGTGCCGGAGGGGTTACCGGAACCCCCCGGGGAAGTATTGGGCCTTAGTGGGCCTGAGGGGAGAGAGAGGGCAGCAGCCCAGGAGGTGGCGCGCCCCCTCCTATGGGTAGTCCGAATTGGACTAGGGGAGGGGGCGCGGCCCCTCTTTCCCTCTCCCTCTCCCCCTCTTTCCTTCCCCCTTCCTCCTTCCTAGTTGGACTAGGAAAGGGGAGTCCTACTCCCACTAGGAGGAGGACTCCCCCCTCCTTGGCGCGCCCCAAGGGCCGTCCGGCCTCCCCCCTTGCTCCTTTATATACGGGGGCGGGGGGGCACCCAATAGACACACAAGTTGATCTACGGATCGTTCCTTACCCGTGTGCGGTGCCCCCCTCCACCATATTCCACCTCGGTCATATCGTCGCGGAGTTTAGGCGAAGCCCTGCGTAGGTAGAGCATCATCATCGTCACCACGCCGTCGTGCTGACGGAACTCATCTCCGGAGCTTTGCTGGATTGGAGCACGGAGATCGTCATCGAGCTGAACGTGTGTTGAACTCAGAGGCCCCGTACGTTCGGTGCTTGGATCGGTCGGATCGTGAAGACGTACGACTACATCAACCGCGTTGTGCTAACGCTTCCGCTTACTGTCTACGAGGGTACATGGACGAACACTCTCCCCTCTCGTTGCTATGCCATCACCATGATCTTGCGTGTGCATAGGTTTTTTTTTTGAAATTACTACGTTCCCCAACACTCGATTACGCCCCGTGGGATCCCTGCTAACTGATCGGGCCCCCAGGAGAATACCTTCTTGTTTGCACGTAGGAACTTGACCAGGGCTTCCTCCTGCTCGGGCCCGAGGTTGGCGCCTATGGTGAAAGTGGCGTCAACGGACCCGTCCTCGTCGACAGGTATCTGCTTGGTCTCTGCCTTGTCTTGGGTGAACAACTGCTTCTTCTTGGTTGGTGCAACCCCCTTGGGCTTTGGGGTTTCTGTGTTGGCGGGCCATGCTACCGCCGCCGTCTTGAGGGCGAGCTTGAGTACTCGCAGCGCATCTCCGGTGTCCCCGGACACGGTGAGGACACCGTTGCTCCCGGGCATCTTCATGAGGTTGTACCCCGGGTGAGTCGCGGCCATGAATTGGGCCAGTGTTGGATAGCCGAGGATGGCGTTGTAGGGGAGGCCGATGGGGGCGATGTCGAAATCGACCAGCTCCGTGCGGAAATTGTCGTAGGTCTCGAAAGTTACTGGGAGCCAGATCTGTCCCAAGGAGCTGGACGACCCGCCCCCGACGCTCGAGAAGGGCCGGCTGGGCTGCAGCCGCTCCAAGGGTATGCAGAGGAGGTTGAAGGCCTCAACTGAGAGCACGCTGAGGCCCGCGCCACCGTCGATGAGAGTCCTGGTAACAGCCACCTGGCAGATGGTGGGGGTGTAGAGCATGGGGAGCGCACCCGAGCAGGCCGAGTTGGAGGGGTGGTCCTCTGGGCTGAAGGCCAGCCTGGCTGGTGGCCCCGACCGGTCTGAGGGAGCCCCCTGCCGCGTGGAGGCGGCGCCGACCCGGCGGACGAATGGCTTGACATGGTGACTGGAGGCGGCACCTGCGAGCCGCCCAGGAGGGCCGCGACGACAGGGGAAGCCGGCGCGACGTGGTGGGTGAGGAAGAGGCCGCGTGGCTCTTCCCAAGAGGCCACGGAGGGATGCTGGGACGATGATTTCTACTCGTTCCCCGCCGGGCCGGTGGCGGCGTTGGCGGCAGGTGACGGGGAATGTCGAGGGCGCCCGCCGACGGGAGCCATCTGGGCGACACGGGAAGCGAGAGCGGTTCGGCGCCCGGCGCGGGCCCGACGAGCGTCAGACATGGATGCGATGGTCGGAGAAGAACAGGGCGACGGAAGACGAATTCCGGCGCACCCCTACCTGGCGCGCCAAATGTCGGATTTCGGGTTCCGGCAGACCCTTGAGGTTCGAACACTGGGGTGCGCGCGGAGATTTCGCCCTCTATCTACCTGCTCCTCGCCAACTCGCTGAGATCTAAACTACTAAAGGAACAACACAAGAGACACAGAGTTTATACTGGTTCAGGCCACTATTGTGGTGTAATACCCTACTCCAGTGTGTGGTGTGGTGGATTGCCTCTTGGGCTGATGATGAACAATACAAGGAAGAACAGCCTCGCGAGGGCCTGTTCTTGCCTGGGGCGATGAACTGCTAGGAGGAGTTCAGCCGCCCTTCTCTCTCTCTCTCTCTCTCTCTCTCTCTCTCTCTCTCTCTCTCTCTTTCTTTCTTGTTTGATTCCGGCCCCTTCTACCCTCGGGGTGGCTAGTCCTATTTATAGGCAAGGGCCCTGGGCCTCTTCCCAAATATTGAGCGGGAAGGGCGCCAACAATTGGCCATTTTGAAGGGGAACAGCGGGTACACTTATCCTGACTAAAGTTGGTCCTCGCCTGTCAAAGGCTCTCGTGGTGACGCCTGCTTGGGCTCCACAATGACTTCCTTCCTGCCGTTGGGCTTGTCTTGGTCTTGTTGCACCAAAATGGACGCCTTTGCTTGATGCTCTCGCCTGCGCTTGCACCCTTTGCACTAAAGAGGAAAGGAGGACACTGCACGGGCTGGCGCCTGACTGGCGCCCTTGGTCGTCATGGGCACCTCGCGGGGTACCCCGCCTTGAACTCTCCGCCTCCTCGTGAGCTAGCCTGGTGAGGCCGTGGCTGGTGAAGCTCCTTGTCGTCCGCCCCGCGAGGCTTGGCCCCTCGCGAGGGTCTTGAGCTTGTGTTGATGAAGATGGGCTGTACTGGGGCCCCCTTTGAGCCACGCCGCGGGCCGCAGGCAGGCAAGTCTGGGGATCCCCGTTCCCAGAACAATATTTTGCCAAGTTTTTACAACTCTCGTCTTTTGATACATTTGGTTCTTTGAGTTGTAACACTTAAACTCGATGGTCGTCTGCTACTTTTTCTGCTACTCTGTGTTGCGATGATAAATTCCGCATGAGATCATTCTGCACACATCCATTTTCCATTATGCATACACTACAAAAAAATACACTTCCGTGATGATACGTGTTTGTCACAGTAGGTCGCATTTTTTGTCATGCATCTACATCCATGACGATTTTATGACAGAATCAAGATAGTCATACCTGTGTTGTCGTAGAAGTGCTTCATGACATTACCAAAATTATCATCACGGAAGTGTCCACTTCCATGACGACAAATCGCGCGTCACACAAGTGCTTTCGTCAAGGGTGACCGACACATGGCATCCACCGTAATGGAACACCGTTAAGCTATCGGGTCCGGTTTTGGATCCGATAATCAGTTAACAGCCGGGACCAATGGGAAATTTCCACATGTAAAATTCTGATTGGCCGGGGAACACCTGTCAGCTCGTCAGTGGGCCAGATGTTGCCCGTCCATTGGAGAAGACATGTCTATGATACATCGACACGTGGTTGGGCCCAACAGAGGCCCATATAGGTTAAAAAGGCCGGCCCAGTCAAAGGCCCGTAGTACTTACTCAGGTACTAGTGGGCCAGCCCAATAATGGCCTGCTTAATAAAGGCCCATTTACGGCCTGAAGCCAGATCTGGCCCATTAATTGTTCACCGAATATTTGGGCCCGTTTAGGGCCTGAAGCCAGATCTGGCCCGTTAATTTTTCGTTGAATATTTGGGCCCAATTATAGCCCAGTGACTTTTGGCCTGTTAGAGGCCCGATGTATACATGGGCCCATTTCAGCCCGGTGTGACTTTTGGTCTGGGAATGGCCCGTGCTGCCCATGGGCCATATATGGTCCGACAGGACATCGGGCCCACTAATGGCCCATGATAAATGTGGTTATAGTTAAGCCCAACGTGACTTTGGGCCTATTAAAGGCATGTCGTATAATTAGGCCCGTTGATGCCTGTACTAAGGTTTCGGCCTGTTAAAGGCCCAGGATATCAGTGGGCCAACTAAGGCACGAGATATGTTTCGGCCTAGTAACGGCCCGTGATATAACTGGGCCCAAAAAGGCCCGGTCTGCATTTCAGCCTGCTGAAGGCCCATCGACGACTAGTGAAAATTGAGGCCCAACATGCATTTCAGCCTGCTAAAGGCCCATGGTTTCATCTGGGCCGTAATAGGCTAGTACAATATTCAGCCTGTTAATGGCCCAACGCTACCTGGGCCAAACTAAGCGCTGGCTCCACAAAAGGCCCGACTAAAATATAGGCCGGTGTAAGTTGTGGGCCTGGCGCAAAGTGTGAAGGCCCCAATCATTCGGGCCCAAGAAAGATGCAAGCCGGCCCAATTGTGGCCCGCTAAAAACCAGGCCCGTTAGAGGCGAATGTTTCAGCCCGGTCGACTACATCAGATTTTTTTTCAGATAGCGAATGATGGCAGTAACTAGTAGGAATTACGAACAAACCTACTCTATACAATAAAGAAATTATGGCATAGTAACTAAGAATAAACCTACACTATAAAATAAAGGATTTATGGTATCTTACATCCACTGGGCATCAAAGTTTGCCACCAGTGATCATAAAGCGCAACAAAGAAGAAGATTACAAAAACTAGGCACCATTGCAGCGTAACAAAATAATACTGAACCGAGACCACTTCCAAGACAGTTAAAGAAAGGTTAGCCTTACGCGGGAACTGTTGCGCAAGCTGCTAAGCAAGGCTGTGAGACTGGCCTAGCATGTCGGTGATAGCTTCTAGGTGTAGCTCTTTAGCGATGAGGTTCTCATTGGTGTTCTCCGCAATCTTTCTTAGAGATAGGACTTCAAGTCGAAGTAGAGTTGCAGAATGCCTTTCTGCTAGAACTTGGGACTGAAGAAGTCGAACTGATTCAGACAACAAATTCTGTGAGCTTGTCTGACTGCTAGTCTCAAGTAACTTGAACACTGCATCAAGACAAGACTTTGGGGTTGTCTCGCTATCTTCAAGATGTTTTGCCTTATTTGCTGTAATATATGTTGGGTTTGTCTCACAGCCTTCAGCAGACTTGTGCATGCCATCAGGCATATCACCCTGAAACAAAGCAGAGAGATGACATGTTTTGCACATGTATAAACAAAGATGATAATTGTGCTGTCAATTCCATCCAATTTAAAATTAGAAAATAAAGAGTAAGTTCAAAATATCAATAGCATAATTTTGCATTGTTCATAATGCGGGGAGCTTCACCACACTACTGGATTACCATGTCAACATAACAAGCATAGATGAAGGGCAAAGAAAATCATTGTATCTATTTTGGTTAATGTGCATGGCATGTTGTTCATATCATCTGCCACATCACTAAGATAATACGGGAGATGAACGTGGGCTGCTTCACCACACACTGGATTATAGATCCACAAAAACAAGCATACATATAGGGAGTATTGAGTAATGTGCATGGTATGAATAAGGAATTCGGTTTTACAAGTAAAACTTAGAACTTATGTTTCTTGTGAACATGCATTTTGGTAGAAACAGCAAACTAAACAGCAGTAACGATAGGGAGTATGAGCAAATTAAACAACAGTTGAGGATAAAGGCTTTAGAAGGACCGACTTACATTAACAGTTAACACCGGCTTTATAATGCCCTTCTCCATGTCAAGGGAAGGATAACTCAAGAATTTCAGCACAAAATCTTCTTCATAAGCATTGCCTATACTCTACATTTTGTAGAGAGTAATTATAGAAATTATAATACTGGCAGGGATAGAGGATAATGAAGATAAGATGCAGATTGATGCTACATAATCAACTACGAATACCTGGCAGTACAAGCATTATAGGACAAAATATATTGACAAGAGAAATGGGCTACACTTCTGCACTGGCATTTTCCGTGTATTCTACTTTTTGTAAGATTAAATATAGATCTGATCTTTTTTAGTAAATGGTGGGCGAGGGAGATAAGATGCAGAATGCTACACAATGAACCAATCCCTCTTCCCATAATACAAGAGTGTTTTGAACACTTGTGTACTATACAAAACATTCTTATATTATGGGACGGAGGGAGTAGCTATTAATGTAAGTACAGTGATAGACGACATTCAGTCCTAACAAGAGGACTGCAGAGCTAAACCTCTTCAAAAGCATTGGGTTGATTCTAAATTTACGTAAGAGTCCATACGGATCTTATAATGTCCACCAAATGGACGATAACAAGGCTAACATGTGCAGTGATGCTACATAATCAAACAACTATGAAAGTATGTATGGTCATACAGGGCAAGAGGTACTCACAAGAGCAATGCGGTGTGCAGTATAGTTGCAAGATTCTGTGGTCCCCTGAGAATGAATGTTCTTCTGCTAACAGTTTTCGTACAAGTGAGACATTAAGGAAGATGCAGAAATGTAGTTGAAATTGTGATCTGATATCATAGACAGTACCTTACACTGCAGCCGAGACCAATGTGTAACAAGATTATTCCAGTCGTCGTCGGATAAATGTAGCACCAGAGACTTCACATAAATTTCATTTAGAGGCTTGCCATTGAAGTGTGCTTGCCACATCAACGAGTGCTTGGAAAGCGCAACTGATAACCCACAAGTATAGGGGATCGCAATAGTTTTCGAGGGTAGGGTATTCAACCCAAATTTATTGATTCGACGCAAGGGGAGCCAAAGAATATTCTCAAGTATTAGCAGTTGAGTTGTCAATTCAACCACACCTGGATAACTTAGAGCATCACCAGCCGTTGGCACCCCCAAGAATATCACCGAACCAAAAAAGTTGGTGTCTTGGGGGTCATCCGGCGAAATCCGGCGAAATAAAGAGGGCATCTTCCCAGTCACACCCCACCCCAAGCAAAAATTTGTGAGGAGAATGATTAAGTGGGCCAAGAAAAAGGACATGTGGTGAGACACAATTTGCTGAAACGTCCACCGGCGCCCCCAAGAGACCCCCAGCGCGCCGGGTTTCGCCTAGGTTTGCCGGCGCTATTTTGACGTCCTGGGGGCGTTGGGGGCGTTATTGGGCCGTTTTTTGGCGAAAAGTGCCATCCGAGCCTAAAACCGAGCCTAAAAAGGTGTCCTGCGGGCGTCCTGGGGAGGCTAGTGCAGATGCTCTTAGTATCTGCAGCAAAGTATTTAGTAGCAAAGTAGTATGGAAGTAACGGTAACAGTTGCAAATGTAGCAGTAGCAGTTTTGTAGTAATTGTAACAGTAGCAACGGTAAAGTAAATAAGAAAATAACTATATGTGAAAAGCTCGTAGGCATTGGATCAACGATGGATAATTATGTCGGATGCGATTCCTCATGTAATAGTTATAACATAGGGTGATTCATCAATGTAATGTAGGCATGTATTCCGTATATAGTCATATGTGCTTATGGAAAAGAACTTGCATGACATCTTTTGTCCTCCCCTCCCGTGGCAGCGGGGTCCTAGTGGAAACTAAGGGATATTAAGGCCTCCTTTTAATGGAGTACCGGACCAAAGCATTAACACATAGTAAATACATGAACTCCTCAAACTACGGTCATCACCGAGAAGTATCCTCATTATTGTCACTTCGGGGTTGTCGGATCATAACACATAATAGGTGACTATAGACTTGAAAGATAGGATCAAGAACTCACATATATACATGAAAACATAATAGGTTTAGATCTGAAATCATGGCACTCGGGCCCTAATCACAAGCATTAAGCATAGCAAAGTCATAGCAACATCAATCTCAGAACATAGAGG
Organism: Triticum dicoccoides; assembly: GCF_002162155.2. Taxonomy (NCBI): domain Eukaryota; kingdom Viridiplantae; phylum Streptophyta; class Magnoliopsida; order Poales; family Poaceae; genus Triticum; species Triticum dicoccoides. The sequence goes on along the minus strand of NC_041391.1, from coordinate 189,678,565 downwards.
ATATTAGGGATCAAACCCTAACAAAACTAACTTGATTACATGGTAAATCTCATCCAACCCATCACCGTCCAGCAAGCCTATGATGGAATTACTCACGCACGGCAGTGAGCATCATGAAATTGGTGATGGAGGATGGTTGATGATGATGACGACGATGAATCCCCCTCTTCGGAGCCCCGAACGGTCTCCAGATTAGCCCTCCCGAGAGAGATTAGGGCTTGGCGGTGGCTCCGTATCGTAAAACGTGATGAAACTTTCTCTCTGATTTTTTTCCTCGCGAAAGCAAATATATGGAGTTGGAGTTGAGGTCGGTGGACGTTCAGGGGGCCGACGAGGCAGGGGGGCGCCCCCCACCCTCGTGGACAGGGTGTGGGCCCCCTGACGCTGATTCTTTCGCCAGTATTTTTTGTTAATTCTGAAAAGTTGCTCCGTGGATTTTCAGGTCACTCCGAGAACTTTTATTTCTGCACAAAAATAACACCATGGCAGTTTTGGCTAAAACAGTGTCAGTTCGGGTTAGTTCCATTCAAATCATGCAGTTAGAGTCCAAAACAAGGGCAAAAGTGTTTGGAAAAGTAGATACGACGGAGACGTATCAACTCCCCCAAGCTTAAACATTTGCTTGTCCTAAAGAAATTCAGTTGAAAAACTGAAAGTGATAAAGAAAAACTTTTACAAACTCGGTTTGCTCTTGTTATTGCAAATATGTAAAGCCAACATTCAAGTTTTCAGCAAAGATTATGAACTAACCATATTCACAATAACACCTAGGTCTCATGTTTACTCATGTCAATGGCATAATCAACTAGCAAGCAATAATAATAAATCTCAGATGACAACACTTTCTCAAAACAATCATGATATGATATAACAAGATGGTATCTCACTAGCCCTTTCTGAGACCGCAAAACATAAATGCAGAGCACCATTAAAGATCAAGGGCTGACTAAACATTGTAATTCATGGTAAAAGAGATCCAGTCAAGTCATACCCAATATAAACTAATAGTAATGCATGCAAGTGACAGCGGTGCTCTCCAGCGGGTGCTTTTGAATAAGAGGGTGATGACTCAACATAAAAGTAAATAGATAGGCCCTTCACATAGGGAAGCAGGGATTTGTAGAGGTGCCAGAGCTGGATTTTGAAATAGAGATGAATAACATTTTGAGCGGTATACTTTCACTGTCAACGTAACAACTATGAGATCTCGATATCTTCCATTCTACACACATTATAAGCACTTCCCAAACAGAATGGTAAAGTTTATACTCCCCCACCACCAACAAGCATCAATCCATGGCTTGCCCGAAACAACGGGTGTCTCCAACTAGCAACTATCTTGGGGGAGTTTTGTTTAGTTATTTTGATTGATTTGAGCATGGGACTAGGCATCTTGGTTACCAGCCATTTTCTCGTGAATGAGGAGCGGAGTCCACTCCTCTTGAGAATATCCCACCTAGCATGGAAGATACTGACAACCCTAGTTGATACATTAGTTGCTCGAGCTTACAAAACAGAATTTCATTTGAAGGTTTAGAGTTTGGCACATACAAATTTACTTGGAACGGTAGGTAAATACCACATATAGGAAGGTATGGTGGACCAATATGGAAAAACTTTGGGGTTTATGGAGTTTGGATGCACAAGCAGTATTCCCGCTTAGTACAGGTGAAGGCTAGCAAAAGACTGGGAAGCGACCAACTGAGAGAGCGACAACAGTCATGAACATGCATTACAATTAATCAACACCGAGTGCAAGAATGAGTAGGATATAATCCACCATGAACATAAATATCGTGAAGGCTATGTTGATTTTGTTTCAACTACATGCGTGAACATGTGCCAAGTCGAGTCACTCGAATCATTCAAAGGAGATACCACCCTATCATACCACATCACAACCATTTTAATAGCATGTTGGCACGCAAGGTAAACCATTATAAGCTCCTAGCTAATTAAGCATGGCATAAGCAACTATAATCTCTAATTGTCATTGCAAACATGTTTATTCATAATAGGCTGAATCAAGAAAAATGAACTAATCATATTTACAAAAACAAGAGAGGTCGAGTTCATACCAGCTTCTCTCATCTCAATCAGTCCATCATATATCATCATTATTGCCTTTCACTTGCACGACCGAACGATGTGTATAATAATAATAGTGCACGTGCATTGGACTAAGCTAGAATCTGCAAGCATTCAATTCAAGGGAGAAGACAAGGTAATATGGGCTCTTGGTTAAATCAATAATCATGCATATGAGAGCCACTAAACATTTTCATTATGGTCTTCTCCTCTCGACCCCCAAAGAAAGAAAATAAAATAAAACTATTTACACGGGAAAGCTCCCAACAAGCAAAAGAAGAATGACAAATCTTTTTGTGTTTTCTTTTAATTACTACTACAAGCATGGAAATTAAACTAACTATTTTTTTTGGTTTTTCTTAAAGTGTATCAAACAACAAGAAGAAAGGTAGAAAAAGAAATTAAACTAGCATGGATAATACAATGAAAAGGTATGAGCATCGACAACTAGAATGAGTGTGTGAACATGAATGTAATGTCGGTGAGAAATACGTACTCCTCCAAGCTTAAGCTTTTGGCCTAAGTTGGTCTATGGCCACGGGTAGCCTGACTGATATCCGAAGTTGTAACTGGGGTCGTATTGAGATGCAGCAGCCAATGCCTCCTGAGCTGCGGCATGGCGGCGAGCTGCCTCCGCCCTCCTCTCGTACTCGGTTGCCTCCTCCCTAGTGATAACATATCTTCTTTTTGGCTGATAATCAAAGAGGCCAGGAGCAGGGAGAGTAATATGGACAGCATGACGTCTGTCAAAGATTAGTCGATACTGGAGGAATTGTTCATTCCTCTAAAGAAAGTTATGGCTGACCAACGCATTATAGTCTAAATAAGCGGGAGGCAACTCGCTATCATCTTCATGTGGAGGTATACCAAGATAATTAGCCACACAGGTCGCATAAATCCCTCCAAATAAATCCCCAACTAAACCATTATATGCAACCTACATGCAGCAATTGCCCCCAAGTTGTATTCTTTATCACCTAATACAGCACTCTTGAGAACACAAAGATCAGGAACACACATGTGACATGCTTCATCCTTACCGTTAATGCATCTACCAATGAAGAGAGCAAAATAATGTATAGCAGGAAAATGAATGCTCCCTATGGTAGCTTGCGCTATATCTCTAGATTCTCCCACAGTGATACTAGCAAGAAAGTCTTTATATTCAGATTTACGGGGTTCATTAACATTGCCCCACTACGGGAGTTTGCATGCAGTAGTGAAATCTTCTAGGTCCATGGTATATGATTTATCATAAATATCAAACAAGACAGTTGGAGAATTACGTGAAGATGTATATTTAAACCTTCTCACGAATGAATCAGTCAAATAGTAGTACTGAGGACACTTGTCTTGCATGAAGTCCTCAAGATCGGCATTATGCACATATGCATCAAATTCATCCTTGATGCCTGCATTGACCATAAACTCTTCTGACGGCCATTCACAAGGCCGCACGGCAGCTTCCCCTGGTGGTTCATCGTCATGCTCACGCATTGCGAGCTTGGGTCCTTTCTTTGTTGAAGAACCACCTTGGTACATTTTCCTAGACATATTTCTTCCTCTGAAAAATTTCTGAAATTTTTAGTAACTCGAAATAAAAGTGAATCAAACTTAACAAAACTGATAGCAACTACTCCCACAAGTGCCTAGAGCCTATATCATGCATTAGAATTACTTGGGACCTCATAAATTTAACATGCAAGCTCAAGAACAGGGTCACCTAGGAAACAAAAATTTGCAATGAATAAAGCACTAGAACAAAAACTAATTGGACCATTGGAGGAGCCACATACCAAGGAACAATCTTCCAAAGCAGTTTTGTGAATGGAGGTTTGAGCAAGGAGATCGAAAATCGCAGCAAAGTGAGCTAGAGCTCGTGCTTGAGCTGGATGGTGATTTTTTTGGGAGGAAGATGAAGAGTGTGGGTGTAGGAATAAGTGGAGGGGGGCACCATGGGCCCACGAGGCAGGGGGGGTGCCCTGTAGGGGTGGGCGCGCCCTGGACCCTCGTGGCCAGGTGCCAGCTCCCCCTGCTGTGTTCTCAGTGCCAAATATTCTTAAATATTCCAGAAAGAAGCACACTAAATTGGCATGGCATTTGCAGAACTTTTATTTTCGGGTATTTTTTATGGGACAATTGCATTTTTGCCCCTAGTTGGAACCTACCCACGGGTTTTTCCCTTACTTTTCGACTCTGCTCATTTTTGCCCTTAGATTTGCCCCCGAGGTCACCCGAATGCCCTTTGACCATTTGACCAATACTTTGAAAATCCATAAAAAATTCATATGAACTCAATAAAATGCAAATAAGATATCAAAATGTTCAGACAAACATTACCATTATGTACACATCATTTGCATTAAGGACAAAAGTATCGTTTAAACTACCCGAGGTTATTAATGTTATTAATATTATTAAAAATAAAAAAGGGTATAAAAATAGTTTTTTTAGGAATAAAAATTATATGCAAATGTAGGTGATGTTTTCTGAACATCCTGATATTTTTTGCATTTTTCTGAGTTCATATCAACTTGTTATGAATGTTCTAACGACTTTGACCGTTATTTTGAAACTTCATAACAAGTTAATATGCACTCAGAAAAATGCAAATAAGATATCAGGATGTTCAGAAAACGTCACCTACATTTGCATGTATTTTTTATTCCTAAAAAGGTATTGTTTATACCTTTTTATTTTTAATAATGTTTAAAACATTAATAAACTTAGGTAGTTTAAACAATACTTTTTTGTGAATGCAAATGCCATACACATAAAGGTAATGTTTATCTGAACATTTTTATATCATATTTGCATTTTTTCTGAGTTCATATCAATTTGTTATGAATTTTCAAAGCATTGGTCAAACGGTTAAAGGGCATTCGGGCAACCTTGGAGGAAAATCTAAAGGCAAAACTGAGCAGAGTCGAAAAGTAAGGGCGAACCCCGTGGGTAGGTTCCAACTAGGGGCTAAAATGCATTTGTCCCTTTTTTATTGCATGTGGATAATTCAGAAAACAGACAGAAAAAACTATTTTTGCTTTATTTATTCTAAATAACAGAAAGTAAAAAGAGGGTACAGAAGGTTGTGCCTTCTAGTTTCATCCATCTCATGCTCATCAAAAGGAATCCACTAACAAGGTTGATCAAATCTTGTTAACAAACTCATTCCGAATAACATGGAACCGGAGAAATTTCGGATAACACTAGGTTACCTCAATGGGGATATGAACATCCCCAATAATAAGAATATCATATTTCTTCTTGATAGTAGGAAGAGGAAATTCAAAACCTCCAATAATGATAGTTGGAATTTTTCTAATAGAATTGATGCTATGAACTTGAGGTTGTTTCCTCGGAAAGTGTACCGTATGCTCATTACCATTAACATGAAAAGTGACATTGCCTTTGTTGCAATCAATAACAGCCCCTGCAGTATTCAAAAAGGGTCTACCAAGGATAATCGACATACTATCGTCCTCGGGAATATCAAGAATAACAAAGTTCGTTAAAATAGTAATGTTTGCAACCACAACAGGCACATCCTCACAAATACAGACAGGTATAGCAGTTCATTTATCAGCCATTTGGGGTATTTCAGTAGGTGTCAACTTATTCAATTCAAGTCTACGATATAAAGAGGGAGGCATAACACTAACACCGGCTCCAAGATCACATAAAGCAGTTTTAACATAATTTCTTTTAATGGAGCATGGTATAGTTGGTACTCCTGGATCTCCAAGTTTCTTAGGTATTGCACCCTTAAAAGTGTAACTAGCAAGCATGGTGGAAATTTCAGCTTCTGGTATCTTTCTTTTATTTGTAATGATATCCTTCATGTATTTAGCATAAGGGTTTACTGTAAGCATATCACTTAAGAGCATACGTAAATAGGTCTAATCATTTCAGCAAAGCGCTCAAAATCCTCATCATCCTTTTTCTTGGATGGTTTAGGAGGAAAAGGCATGGGTTTCTGAACCCATGGTTCTCTTTCTTTACCGTGCTTCCTAGCAACAAAATCTCTCTTATCATAACGTTGATTCTTTGATTGTGGTTATCAAGATCAACAGCAGGTTCAATCTCTACATCATTATTATTGCTAGGTTGAGCATCAACATGAACATTATCATTAGCATTATCACTAGGTTCATGTTCATCACCAGATTGTGTTTCAGCATCAGAAATAGAAATATCATTGGGATTCTCAGGTGTGTCTACAACAGGTTCACTAGAGGCATGCAAAGTCCTATCATTTTTCTTCTTCTTCTTTTTAGAGGGACTAGGTGCATCTAAATTATTTCTCTGAAAATCTTGATCAGTTCTCTTAGGGTGGCCTTCAGGATACAAATGTTCCTGAGTCATTTTGCCAGTTCTAGTAGCCACTCTAACAGCAAAATCATGTTTATTATTTAATTCATCGAGCAAATCACTTTGAGCTTTAAGTACTTTTTCTGCTTGAGTGCTAACCATAGAAGCATATTTACTAATGAGTTTAAGTTCACCTTTAACTCTAGCCATATAATCACTCAAGCGTCCAATCATGTAAGCATTACTCTTTAATTCTCTACCAACATAAGCATTAAAATTTTCTTATCTAGCCATAAAGTCATCAAATTCATCCAAACATTGTCTAGGAATCTTAGTAGACAGGATTTCAACTTTATCATATCTATAGAGAGAATTTACCTTTACTACCTATGTCGGGTTATCAAGACAAAGTGTTTCTTTAATAGGTGGTACATTAAGACCATGTATTTCTTCAACAGGAGGTAAATTCTTGACATCTTCAGCTTTAATACCTTTTTCTTTCATAGATTTCTTTGCCTCTTGCATATCTTCAGGACTGAGAAATAGAACACCTCTCTTCTTCGGAGTAGGTTTAGGAGTTGGCTCAGGAGTTGGCCCAATTGGCTCAGGAATTGGCTCAGGAAGAGTCCAATTATTTTCATTCGTCAACATATTATTAAATAACAATTTAGCTTGGTCGACTCTTCTTTCCCTGAAAACACAACCAGCACAACTATCCAAGTGGTCCTTGGAAGCATCAGTTAGTCCATTATAAAAGATATCAAGTATTTCATTTTTCTTAAGAGGATGATCAGGCAAAGCATTAAGTAATCGGAGAAGCCTCCCCCAAGTTTGTGGGAGACTCTCTTCTTCAATTTGCACAAAATTATATATTTCCGGCAACTTGTTTCTTATGAGCAGGGAAATATTTAGCAAAGAAGTAATAAATCATATCCTGGGTACTACGCACATAACCAGGATCAAGAGAATTAAACCAAGTTTTAGCATCACCCTTTAATGAGAATGGAAATATCTTAAGGATATAATAATAGCAAGACTTCTCATCATTAGTGAACAGGGTGGCTATATCATTCAATTTAGTAAGATGTGCCACAACAGTTTCAGATTCATTGCCATAAAAAGGATGAGATTCAACCAAAGTAATTATCTCAGGATCGACAGAGAATTCATAATCCTTATCAGTAACAAAGATAGGTGAAGTAGAAAAAGCGGGGTCATATTTCATTCTAGCATTTAGAGATTTATGTTTAAGTTTAACTAGTAACTTCTTAAGTTCAGATCTATCATTGCAAGCAAGAATATCTCTAGTAGTTTCTTCCTCCATAACATAACCCTCTGGAACAACAGGAAATTCATATTTAGGGGGAGAACCTTCATCATCACTATCTTCAATAATATCACTTTCAAGAATCTCATTCTCTCTAGCCATAGCAAGTTGTTCATCAAGAAATTCACCTAGTGGCAAAGTAGTATCAAGCACAAAAGTAGTTTCATCATAAGTATCATGCATAGAAGAAGTGGCATCATCAATAACATGCGACATATAAGAATTAATAGCAGAAGCAGGTTTAGGTGTCGCAAGCTTACTCATAACAGAAGGAGAATCTAGTGTAGAGCTAGATGGCAGTTCCTTACCTTCCCTCGTAGTTGAGGGATAAATATTAGTTTTTTCGTCTTTCAAGTTCCTCATAGAGATTAGCAGATATAAATCCCAACTGACTCAAAGAACAGAGCTATGCTCCCCGACAATGGCGCCAGAAAATAGTCTTGATAACCCACAAGTATAGGGATCGCAACAGTTTTCGAGGGTAGAGTATTCAACCCCAATTTATTGATTCGACACAAGGGGATCCAAAGAATATTCTCAAGTATTAGCAGTTGAGTTGTCAATTCAACCACACCTGGATACCTTAGCATCTGCAGTAAATTATTTAGTAGCAAAGTAGTATGGAAGTAACGGTAACAGTTGCAAAAGTAGCAGTAGCAGTTTTGTAGTAATTGTAACAGTAGCAACGGTAAAGTAAATAAGCAAAGAACAATATGTGAAAAGCTCATAGGCATTAGATCAGTGATGGATAATTATGTTGGCTGTGATTCCTCATGTAATAGTTATAACATAGGGTGACATAGAACTAGCTCCAATTCATCAATGTAATGTAGGCATGTATTCCAAATATAGTCATACGTGCTTATGGAAAAGAACTTGCATGACATCTTTTGTCCTACCCTCCCGTGGCAGCGGGGTCCTAGTGGAAACTAAGGGATATTAAGGCTTCCTTTTAATAGAGTACTAGACGAAAGCATTAACACATAGTGAATACATGAAATCCTCAAACTACGGTCATCACCAAGAAGTATCTCGATTATTGTCACTTCAGGGTTGTCAGATCATAAAACATAATAGGTGATTATAGACTTGCAATATAGGATCAAGAACTCACATATATTCATCAAAACATAATAGGTTCAGATCTGAAATCATGGCACTCGGGCCCTAGTGACAAGCATTAAGCATAGCAAAGTCATAGCAACATCAATCTCAGAACATAGTGGATACTAGGGATCAAACCCTAACAAAACTAACTTGATCACATGGTAAATCTCATCCAACCCATCACCGTCCAACAAGCCTACGATGGAATTACTCATGCACGGCGGTGAGCATCATGAAATTGGTGATGGAGGATGGTTGATGATGACGACAGCGACGAATCCCCCTCTCCGGAGCCCCGAACGGACTCCAGATCGCCCCTCCCGAGAGAGATTAGAGCTTGGCGGCGGCTCCGTATCGTAAAACGCGATGAAACTTTCTCTATGATTTTTTTTCTCCGTGAAAGCAAATATATGGAGTTGGAGTTGAGGTCGGTGGACGTTCAGGGGGCCCACGAGGCAGGGGGGCACGCCCCCACCCTCGTGGACAGGGTGTGGTCCCCCTGACGGTGATTCTTTTGCCAGTATTTTTTATTAATTCTGAAAAGTTGCTCCGTGGATTTTCAAGTCATTCAAAGAACTTTTATTTCTGCACAAAAATAACACCATGGCAGTTCTGCTGAAAACAGCATCAGTCCGGATTAGTTCCATTCAAATCATGCAAGTTAGAGTCCAAAACAAGGGCAAAAGTGTTTGGAAAAGTACATACGACGGAGACGTATCAGCAACCAACCCTTGCTCATCTTCACAATCCAGTTTGGTCCTCGCCTATTTAAAAAAAATGAAATCTTGTGTCTTCTGTCAGCAGAAATATATGCAGTAATGACCATGAATAACATTAGTACATTACTTACGTGTAAGTTGCAGCGAAAGACTGGAAATTGTTCTATGTCTGCGGTATAATACTTCCATGAAGGAAAGATGCACACAAAGTTCCTGACAACAATATAAGCTTCGTCTTCTAAACTGGGAAGAAATGGAACATGGGTCCTATTAGCTGCAATTGGGGCTCTCTCTAGTTCGAAAAAGGATTTGGCAACTAGATTTGGTGTACTCTTTGCTGGAATAGGGGTTTTGCGTCGTAGAGCTGATGCTATGTCAACTGGCGTAATCATAATGTTTTGCTGCAGTTGTGAAAGCACAAGTGCTCCGTGGGTGATTTTGGTAATTAATGTCAACATATCTCTTGTTGGACTAATACTTTTATCTAGTGCATTTCAGATAAGTCCAACAGTGGAGTGGCATGGACAAGAGGATGTGGAACCCCTTCAAGATGCTAAAGACAAAGGTTGGCTCAAGCTCAAAGCACAGGACTCTATATTTTCTATTTTAGTGATCCAAGATCACATTGAGTCTATAGGAAAGCCAATACTATTAAAAGGAGATGAGGCGTTGCTTAATGGCTTGCTTGCTCAAAGTGCTTAGTGATATGCTCCAAAGCCCTCAGCCACTTTCTCATATCCACATATGTCCCAAACCAAAAGTCAAACTCGGTAAGTTTTTGCTAATTGCCCTCAAGAAGATGCTTGAAGTTTTTGCTGTCTCCACTGGTTTGAAAGTTAACTTCAGTAAGTCTTCGATGATCCCGATAAATATGTCTGATGATGAGGGTTCTAAACTTGCCAGCTTGCTTGGTTGTTCTGTTGGTTCTCTTCCCTTTACGTACCTTGGTTTGCCTATGGGAACAATGAGACCTACAATATCTGATCTGATGCCTTTGGTTGATCGTATTGAGAGAAGGTTGTCAGCTTCTTCTTGCCTCCTCAATCAAGGCAGTAGACTGCAGCTGCTTCAATCGGTCCTCACTTCAATGCCAATATATTTACTTTGCACTTTGTTGATCCCTCAAGGCATTCTTAAGCAGATTGAGAGAATTGAACGTCAATGTCTTTGGAGAGGTAACTCGGAATTGCCTCGGCAGTCTCTGGCAGCTTGGGAACTGGTTAGTAGGCCAAAGAAATATGGTGGTTTGGGAGTTCTTGATCTGAGTGTGCAGAATGATGCTCTTCTGATTAAACATCTTTTCAAGTTCTTTAACAAGATGGATATTCCTTGGGTGAATTTAATCTGGGACTCCTATTACCAATCCTCGGCTCCACAAGCTACCCAGATGTGTGGTTCCTTCTGGTGGCGTGATGTTCTTAAGATCTATGACAAATTCTGTAATCTGGCAAGGCTGCAGGTTCATGCTGGCGACTCTGTGGTGTTCTGGCTAGACAAATGGGAAATTAGTGGAAATCTTGTTACTCTTAAGGATCGGTTTCCAAGACTCCATCCCTTTGTGATTGATGACTTGGCCACTATTAAGGATGTCCTCGAGCTACCAAATTTGACTGAGAGTTTCCATCTACCTCTGTCTCTAGAGGCCTTCCAGGAGCTTGATCAACTTCATACCATGCTTCTCCCTATTGAACTTGATCCTAGCAGTAAGGACATTTGGAGATGGCCATCTGTCAGGACCCCAACTCGATGTCACATCGATCTAGCCGGTAACACCTCATATCACTTTGTGGCCTCACGCACGGTATCCCCACGGGTGTCGCCTTACCTTTGCCCGGGACCGTTTGCTCCTTTTGGCTCACGTATATGATAGTGTCGCTAGCATCCATATGATAAGGAGCCCGTGCTGACATGACTAGTCGTAAACCCAAAGTGGCACAGACTTACAGGGACAGGCATCCATGACCCAGCTTCGAACGTGTCGGTCATCAGCAAGTGGGTCCGGGCTGTAGCACTGGGCTAGCAGGACTCCGGTAAACCGGGCTGTAGCGGGCTAACAGGACTCCGGTACTCAAGCGTGACATTTCCCCGAAGGGACAGACACCGGAACGAAGAAGGACACATGCCGGCCAGCCTAAGTGTTCCAGAGCAGTAGCAAGCTACCATGGCTCAGCGGTAACACTAGGAGACATTTCCCGGTAAGAGAGGCTACTAAAGATAAACAACTAGATAGTCAGATCCCACACATACCAAGCATTTCAATCATACACACAATATGCTCGATATGTGCAAATACAACGAAGCATCACAACATGACTCTACGACACAAGTACTTTATTTAAGGCTCAGGGAGCCATACATAACATACACAAAGGTACGGGTCTCACGACCCAACATACAAGTCATACAGTCATACAAACCAGCAGCGGAAGTAACTTGTCTGAGTACAGACAACTAGTAAAATAAAAGAGGCTTGGAAAGCCTAGCTATACTATGTGGTCCTTCACAAGCTCAGGGTCACCACCTGGGTCTTTAGCCTACTCGTTGATGTCAACGTCTACATAGAACCCATCAGAAGGGGTTGCAGCGTCTTCTGTAAAATGTAGATTATAGCAACATGAGTACAAAGGTACTCAGCAAGACTTACATCAGATCCTACATATATGCATATTATCAAGAAGGGTTGGTGGAGTTATTGCAGCAAGCCAGCTTTGACTCTTGGCTAGACTATCCTACGATACTCCAACTTGAAATGGTTTTGCACACACGAGTCCACTACTCACCACTTCAATACACTACCGAGGATCCGCCTCCGTCTTCCTACGGAAGAGCCATCCTCGGCACTCACACTTATCTTGAGGCTTTTAGCAGTTTCCATTTACTTGTCTATGAACTGTATAGGCAACCAAGTAGTCCTTTACCGCGGACGCGGCTATTCGAATAGATCATGATAACCCTACAGGGGTGTACTTCTTCATACATGTTTCCACCACTTAGCGTCTGCACACGATATGTGCTCGGCAGACTTCAAGCGAAAGCCGACGTGGGTGTAGACCACGACCTACCTAAACACTTAAGCCTCTAGTCCAGGTTTATCGCCTATTCAGGTTCCATCCGCAGGGAGTCCGGCCGAGGTTTCCCATACGGCCCCGAACGATGTGAACAGGGTTCCCGAGATACCTAACGGGTATTCGGTACACCGTGCCACGTACCTACCGCATCACAGCCCACCCCTACGGTCAGCGCTGTCCACGGCCTCCAGTAGGCTACAAACACCAGAAACTACTTGCAACTCCTGGACAGAGAGCTAGGGTGAATAAGAAGTCGAGCGGGGTCATATTTCAGGGCCCAATGCATGGTAGTAGCTGTATCTTAAATCACACATACAGATCTCAGTGCTTAAGGTCGGCTTCAATGAAACAACCCACCATGTACTCCTACATGGCCTCTCATCGATACCTTTACCAGATCGTGTTCACCACACCACTCTCATTTCCGACATAATCATTTCACTCTAGCCATCACCCAGATGAACCAGACCTGACACAACTCTAAGCATAGCAGGCATAGCAAGGTAGGAACAACACATACATATGGCTCAATCAACTCCTACACATGCTAGTGGGTTTCATCTAGTTACTGTGGCAATGACAGGTCATGCAGAGGAAATGGGTTCAACTACCGTAGCACACAGCAGTTTGAAACGCGTTGTCTTAATGCAGTAAAAGAGAGCAGGAGCGAGAACATGGGATTGTATCGATATGATCAAATGGTTGGTTGCTTGCCTGATGGTTCGATGCACTGATACGGTTCTTCGTTAGGGTAATCACGGTACTCCTCGGAGGCAGAACCTGTCGCAAAGGACATCGATACACAACCATCACCAAACAATGTGCAACAAAATGATGCATGCATGAAACATGGCAATATGAGTGTGTTGGGCTAATGCAACTAAAACCAGAAGGGTTTGAACAAATTTGAATCAAAGATTCAAATTTCAAACTCAAACATGGCCTTTTAAAGTGCTTTTCCTTGTTCTGCTTAAAACATCAATTTAACTTGTTTGATCATGCATGAAAATAATACAGATGGATAGATTGGATTTTTCTGATCATTTTTCATATATAATTTGTCCAATTTGGAGTTACAGAATAAAAGTTATGAATTTTTGAAGTTTAAATAATATTCTGGAATTTCCTGATTTAATTTAAATCCAGAAATATAATTATTGCGCCAGCATGACGTCAGTGTGACGTCAGCAGGTCAACGGAACAGGTCTGGGTCAAACCTGACGTGTGGGGGCCACACGTCAGTGACAGGGGGGGTTTAACAGGTTTAAATTAATTCTAATTAGGGATTAGTGGCGCTGGGGCCCACTGGTCAGTGTCAGGGGGTTAACTAACAGTGGTTAGCACTAATCCTAATTAGCTACAGGGCTGGGCCCACCTGTCAGGGACTCAGGGGGGTCCTGCCGTGGTCAAAGTGGGTCAAACCCACCGGCGACATGACGCCGGCGAGGCCCGAGACGGCGGCGCGATGCGGGATCGCGCTACAGGGCACGGGCGAGGCCGTGCTTGGGCTCGTTGGAGAGCCCTTGCTCCCGCGCGTCGAACGGTGGTGGTGGCCGTGCCTGGGGTGGTCTGTACCATCGACGGCGAGCTCGTGAGCGGCGGCCGGAGTTCGGGTGCGGTCGGAATCGGCGTTGCAGGGTGTTTGGGGAGGCGTGGGTGCGTGCTGCGTGCTCCTAGTGAGGTGTGGAGCACGATAGTGTGCTCGGTTGGGCGCTACGGTGACCGTGGCCACGACGGCGACATCGCCGGCGGCGTCGAGCTTCGGAGCTCAAGGGGGCGGCAGCTACAGAAGGCTAGGGACGACGGGGCAAGGGGGAATCGAATCGGTGGCTCACCGCGGAGCTGCAGGGATGGTTAGCGGGCTCGGGGACGGCCGGAGTGCAGAGAATCGACGGCGATGACCTCCGGTGGCCGAGGAGGGTAACGGCGACGTAGGCGGCGGTGCAGGGCTTCCGGAGACCCGTGGAGCGGTGGGGAGGAAGAGGGGGTCGAGGCGGAGCTCCTGAGCTAGTCGGGGAAGCGAGGGGTGGCCGGAGACGGCTGCTGTGGCGAACGGCGGCGAGGGTGGTGTTCGGCCGTGTGAGAGAGAGCGAGGGAGAGGAGGGAGGAACTAAGGGAGAGTGAGAGAGAGCAGGGGGGGAGGCGTGGCGTCGTCCGGGGCATCGAGCGAGGAGGGGAGGGCAGGCAGGCAGCCGAGCAGGTGGCGTGGCGCGGTGGCGCGCGCGCGCGCCGGCCACACTCCCCTCCCTCTGTCGAGGACGAAGACGACAGAGGAGGGAGGCGGGCTGGGCCGCCTGCTGGCTGGGCCAGCCAGCTGGCTGGGCCGCACAGTGGAGGAGCCCAGGTAAGCCCCTCCTGTTATTTAATTTTCTGTTTTCTAATTTCTGACATTTGTTTTGATTTAAATAATATATTAAATCATTTATTTACCTTATGCCAATTTTTTGCAGGAGCTAGATATATTATTCCAGAGCTGCTTTATAATTGGCATAATATTTGGACATATATTAATATATATAATTAATATATTTCCAATGCAAATATTTATGCATTAATTCCAAATGCCCAAAATAAATACCTATGAGCTCTTAAAAATATTGGTTTGATTTTTATCTCTGTCCAATATTTTCAGGGAGCAACATGAGCATTTTCTTGGACCCTTTTGGAGAAATTTTTATTTGGATCATTTTCGAAAATGATTCTGAGGGTTTCACAGATCCCCATTTCAAGTTTCTGATGAAAGAGTAAACATGATGCAACACTCTAATGCATGACTAGCTAGGGTGTGACAACTCACCCCCACTCAAAAGAATCTCGTCCCGAGATTTGGGTTCCTCCGGAAAGAAGGCGGGATACTCAAATCGAAGACGATCCTCCCTTTCCCAAGTTGCTTCATCCTCAGAATGGTGCGACCATTGAACTTTGAGAAACTTGATATTATGACGTCGGGTGGTACGTTCGGCCTGATCGAGGATACGAATGGGGTACTCTCGATATGTAAGATTATCTTGGAGATCAAGCGTTTCGTGGTCCACTTCACGGATAGGATCCGAGAAGCAACGCCTGAGTTGAGAAACGTGGAAGACATCGTGGACTCTGGAGAGGTGCGGAGGTAGTTCCAACTGGTAGGCAACTTCTCCTCGTTTGGCGAGAATGCGAAAAGGTCCAATGTAACGAGGAGCCAATTTGCCTTTGATACCGAAACGATGGGTTCCCTTCAGAGGGGTGACCCGAAGATAAGCCTTCTCGTCAATCTCGAAAGTCATAGCCTTATGTTTTCGGTCATATTGACTCTTTTGACGAGATTGGGCTGTTTTCAACTTTTCACGAACGATGCGAACTTGTTCTTCTGCTTCCTGAATCATATCCGGGCCAAAGAATTGTCTTTCCCCGGTCTCTGACCAGTTAAGGGGTGTTCGACACCGTCGTCCATAAAGAACTTCAAAAGGGGATTTACCCAAGCTAGATTGATAGCTGTTGTTGTAAGCGAATTCAGCAAATGGAAGGCACTTCTCCCAGTCCATTCCGAATGAGATAACAGAGGCTCGAAGCATGTCTTCTAGAATTTGGTTGACGCGTTCCACTTGACCACTTGACTGAGGGTGGAAAGCGGTGCTAAAGGAGAGACGGGTTCCCATAGCATTCTGGAAACTTTCCCAAAATTGAGAGGTGAAAAGACTTCCTAGATCCGAGTTAATTTCCAAAGGAACACCATGGAGAGACACTATTCGGGAGATGTATAAGTCTGCCAGCTGACTAGCGGTTATACTCTCACGAACAGGTAAGAAATGGGCTACTTTGGAAAGACGATCGACCACGACGAAAATAGCATTATTCCCTCTCTTGGTCCTGGGAAAAACCGGTAATGAAATCCATACCAATTTTATCCCATTTCCATTCAGGAATAGCTAAGGGTTGAAGGGTGCCAGCAGGCCGTTGATGCTCTGCTTTTACACGACGACAGACGTCGCAATTTGCAATATACTGAGCAATCTCTCTCTTCATCCTAGTCCACCAGAACCTCTGGCGTAGGTCCTGATACATCTTAGTACTACCGGGATGAATGGTGAGAGGAGATTCATGAGCCTCCTTAAGGATCAACTGCCGTAGATGCTGGTTCTTGGGAACCACTAGACGGTTCTCAAAGTACACAACACCATGATCATTTGTGGAGAAACAACTAGCACCTCCGCTAGCAATGTTCTCTTTGATTTTAGATATTCCCTTATCTCGCTTTTGGGCAGCAATGATTTGATCCGTAAGAGTAGGTTTTGCTACCAAGGCGGAAAGAAAACCTTGAGGAACAATGTGAAGGTTAAGCTTCCGAAATTCCTCATGGAGAAGCGGTTGACTTTGTTGTAACATCAGGTTGTTACAATAAGATTTACGACTTAGCGCATCAGCCATGACGTTGGCTTTTCCTGGGGTGTAAGTTATTCCTAAGTCGAAATCTGTGATCAACTCGACCCAACGTCTTTGCCAGAGATTCAAATCCGGTTGGGTGAAGATGTACTTCAAACTTTGGTGATCAGTGAATATTTCGCAACGATTACCGAGGAGGTAATGTCGCCAGGTTTTAAGTGCATAGACTACAGCTGCAAGCTCTAGATCATGAGTAGGATAATTCTCCTCATGTGGGTGCAATTGCCGTGAAGCGTAGGCAATTACGTGTCGATCTTGCATGAGAATGCAACCTAGTCCTTGTCGCGAGGCGTCGCAGTAGATAACAAAGTCCTTGGAGAAGTCTGGCGGTACCAGTACGGGAGCAGAGGTCAGGCGTCTTTTCAGTTCCTGAAAGCTGTGCTCACATTGTGGAGTCCACTCGAACTTCTTATCTTTCTTGAGGAGTTCGGTTAGAGGTTTAGCAACCTTGGAGAAGTTCTCGACAAAGCGACGACAATAGCTCGCTAAGCCTAGAAAACTCCGAACTTGCTTGACCGATTCAGGTGGAGTCCAATTAAGGACAGCTTGAACTCGCTCAGGGTTAACAACAATACCTTTACCAGATATTACATGACCCAGATAGGTCACTTCTGACAACCAGAATTCACATTTAGAAAATTTGGCATAAAGGCGATGCTCTCGAAGTTTCTTCAACACTAGCCTTAGATGTTCGGCATGTTCTTCCTCGTTCTTGGAGTAGATGAGTATATCATCGAGGTAAACCACGACGAATTTATCCAAATACTCCATGAAGATTGAGTTCATTAACCGAGAGAAGGTGGCTGGAGCGTTGGTTAAACCGAAGGACATGACGGTGTACTCGTATTGGCCATAACGAGTAACAAAGGCCGTTTTAGGAATGTCCTCGTTTCTGATCTTGATTTGATGGTAGCCCAACCTCAAATCCATCTTGCAGAAGACTGAGGATCCAGCGAGCTGATCATACAGGTCGTTGATCCTGGGAAGCGGATATTTGTTCTTGATTGTGACCAAATTGACAGGTCGGTAATCTACAACCATCCGGTCCGTACCATCCTTCTTCTTGACGAAGAGAACGGGGCAAGCCCACGGAGATGAACTAGGTCGGATGAAACCCTTTTTCAAGGACTCATCGAGTTGTTTCTTAAGCTCGGCTAGTTCTAGGGGTGCCATCTTATAAGGTCTTCTAGCAATTGGAACGGTTCCTGGAACGAGGTCTATTACGAACTCAACATCCCTGTCAGGTGGAACACCTGGCAATTCCTCTGGAAAGACATCCGGGAAGTCACGGACTACCGGCACGTCCTCAAGGTCTGGCAAAGGGCTGGCGTTAAGAGAATATAATTGTCGCTTGGCTATTCGGGTCAAGACATTGACTATCTTCCCCGAAGGATGGGTGAGTTGAAAAGTCCTAGAGAAGCAATCAATTTTGGCTTGATGAGCTGACATCCAGTCCATACCCAGAATGATATTAATATCTGAAGATTTAAGGGCTATCAAAGACGCGAGGAAAACAAGTCTGTTGACTTGGATTTCATTTCCATGGCTTACTCTAGAAGTTTGCCACTTGGATCCCGGAGTTTGAATTACCATAGAGGTTGGCATATCACCGAATGCGACGTTATGCAAGCGAGCATAGTTTTCAGATATAAAAGAATGAGAGGCTCCTGTATCGAAAAGAACAGATGCCGGGTGGCAATTAACAAGAAGCGTACCGAGAACGACGTTGGGATCCTCTTGAGCTTCTTCGGCAGAGATACAGTTGACATGGCCACGTGAAGCGGTGACCGGCTTGGCGTGGAATATTTTTCCTGTCGGCTTGCCATGGCCAACAGCTTTAGCAGACTGGTTGGGGTTGGTCTGGGGACACTCACGCATATAGTGACCAGATTCCCCACACTTGAAACAGGTCACGGAACTGGTACGTGGAGGAGCATTGTTAGTTGGACCCCCATAGGGCTTGGCCGGTGCAGACTGTTGAACAGGGCGAGGCGCCTGGAAAGATGGCCTCGGTGTGAACCTGGGTGGCAGGGCGGTGTTGGGTACCCACACGCGGTGCTTCTGAGGACCAGCACCGGATGAGGAACCCATGTCACGGCCATGCTTGCGTGTTGCGTCATAGTCAGTCTGACCAGTTTCAGCACTGATGGCTTTGTTGACAAGTTTCTGAAAAGATGTGCACTCATGCAGACGGAGGTCGCGGCGAAGCTCAGGACTAAGGCCCTTATGGAACCTTGCTTGCTTCTTGGCGTCGGTAGAAACTTCCTCGGTTGCATATCGTGCGAGATTACCAAACTCCCTGCTGTAAACATCCACAGAAAGTCGGCCTTGGGTGAAACTGCAAAATTCTTCACGTTTACGGTCCATGAGACCCTCCGGAATGTGATGTTCACGGAAAGCCTCGCTGAATTCAGCCCAAGTAGTGACATGGCCCGCTGGGCGCATAGCTCCATAATTTTCCCACCATAGACTGGCGGGGCCTTCAAGATGATATGCAGCAAAGGTGACCTTGTCAGCCTCCGCTACCAGCGCGGAACGCAGTTTGTGAGAGATACTGCGAAGCCAGTCATCAGCGTCGAGAGGCTCGATGGAGTGGTGGAACGTGGGTGGATGTAATTTGATAAAATCACTGAGTGACACCACGTTAGTCCTCTGATGGTGTGCTGTGTTCTGTTCAATACGCTCCAACAAACGGTTGGTCTCCCGCTTGTTTCTCTCAGCTTCCATCATAACCTCGGCTAGGGAAGGAGGATGAGGCAGATTTTCATTCCAGCCTTCACTGCCTTCGGCCTGCTCTTGAGAAGCAGGGTTAGCGCGCGTGTTGACCATCCTAGGTAAACAAGACAATGATTTAGTCAGAATGATAAAATTCCGACATAGGATACAGAATGTAAGGAATAACTCGAAATGCAAGATGATCATCCGTATGACATGGTAGATACAGAAACTGCTTCCTTTATTCCATCGTCATACACACCATACAGGGTTTAGTACAAGACCAAACAAGGTACTATTACGGTGAGAAAAGGATTACATCTCATCGGAGGCATTCCAAGCTCCTATACATTATTTTTCTACACCTCCGGAAAGAGTACAAACTAGGTCATATCCCACGAGTCACGCGGGACGATAGACGACATAGCTAGTGCGAACTAGTGATACTACCACTAACTCAGACCGATCCGTAGTAGTCCTCATAGAAGTCACCTCCATAGCCTGGAAGCTCAACATGATCATCCGGAAACAGACGGTCTCGCGGAGCTTGTGGACCATAGGGGCTAGGATGAGGTCTTGGACCAACAGACGGTGGCCTGCGGGGACCGCGAGGTGGGGTGATGCCTCCTACATCACGCCAAACCATCACGTCCGGCAGAGCAGATCTCATAGGATAGAGATCGCGCATATTCGAATATCCAGCTTGCACCGCCGGTGCAAACCGAGTCAAAGTGGCCCAGTGGTCAGCACGGGTATTGAAGAGCTCTAACCTCAAGGCCCGATTTTCACGGTCCTTATCCTCGAGCATCTCAGCAGTGGTGCGAGTCTATGAATCCTCCTGAGTGGGGTCAGCATAGATAGCCTGGAGATACCCTTGTGCTCCCGGAAGTGATCCTGGCATGTACCGGAAATCAGAGTCCCGAAATAGACCAGATCTGACTCGCATAATGGTCATCATAGAGTAGGCGGCGTCCTGCACAGCCATCTCAATAGTAACCCCGAGTCCATAGGAGCAGTGAAGATGCTCGGTGGATCCAGGATAAGATGGAAATATCCTGACAGTGCAGAGATACTGGCTTTGATTAAAGGCTCGGAATTGCTCTTCGACCGTGTACTCAGGATACCAGCGGTATCCAGCCTCAGTCATTACCCTGACCAACTTGGCAGTATGGCCGGGTACATCTAGGCATCGAGTCAGGCGAACCACTTGATTGAGGTCGCGAGTGGCCATCTGAAAGCACAATCATAATGCAAGGGCATTAGAATTTCTAGCAAAATTTCGGCAACATAACAGCTGTAAATGCTCAAGAAGGATTTTGAGACATTTGACAAAGGATTACATACACACTCAACATCATCATATCAAAGTTCTGAATCCATTCTAACAACATAATGTGGTAGTAGAACTGAACTAGGCTTGTATCCATCAAACTTATAAGGTACTACTGATTGGTAACACGTGATCCTGATAGAGAGAATAGATCCTAATTCCTTAACCCCCGGTGGAAGAATGGACTGACTCAGATCAGAATGTCATAAGATAGAGGAATAAAAAGAGCCTTACGTTCCAACCCACAAACAATTCCCCTACATATAACTAAAGAATTTCTAGACTCAACATCGACCAGTTTGGCTTGAAGAACCTACAGGCAGTCCGGCTCTGATACCAACGCTGTCAGGACCCCAACTCGATGTCACATCGATCTAGCTGGTAACACCTCATATCACTTTGCGGCCTCACGCACGGTATCCCCACGGGTGTCACCTTACCTTTGCCCGGGACCGTTTGCGCCTTTTGGCTCACGTATATGATAGTGTCGCTAGCATCCATATGATAAGGAGCATTGGGCTGACATGACTAGTCGTAAACCCAAAGTGGCACAGACTTACAGGGACAGGCATCCATGACCCAGCTTCGAACGTGTCGGTCATCAGCAAGTGGGTCCGGGCTGTAGCACTGGGCTAGCAGGACTCCGGTAAACCGGGCTGTAGCAGGCTAACAGGACTCCGGTACTCAAGCGTGACATTTCCCCGAAGGGACAGACACCGGAACGAAGAAGGACACATGCCGGCCAACCTAAGTGTTCCAGAGCAGTAGCAAGCTACCATGGCTCAGCGGTAACACTAGGAGACATTTCCCGGTAAGAGAGGCTACTAAAGATAAACAACTAGATAGTCAGATCCCACACATACCAAGCATTTCAATCATACACACAATATGCTCGATATGTGCAAATACAACGAAGCATCACAACATGACTCTACGACACAAGTACTTTATTTAAGGCTCAGGGAGCCATACATAACATACACAAAGGTACGGGTCTCACGACCCAACATACAAGTCATACAGTCATACAAACCAGCAGCGGAAGTAACTTGTCTGAGTACAGACAACTAGTAAAATAAAAGAGGCTTGGAAAGCCTAGCTATACTACGTGGTCCTTCACAAGCTCAGGGTCACCACCTGGGTCTTTAGCCTACTCGTTGATGTCAACGTCTACATAGAACCCATCAGAAGGGGTTGCAGCGTCTTCTGTAAAATGTAGATTATAGCAACATGAGTACAAAGGTACTCAACAAGACTTACATCAGATCCTACATATATGCATATTATCAAGAAGGGTTGGTGGAGTTATTGCAGCAAGCCAGCTTTGACTCTTGGCTAGACTATCCTACGATACTCCAACTTGAAATGGTTTTGCGCACACGAGTCCACTACTCACCACTTCAATACACTACCGAGGATCCGCCTCCGTCTTCCTACGGAAGAGCCATCCTCGGCACTCACACTTATCTTGAGGCTTTTAGCAGTTTCCATTTACTTGTCTATGAACTGTATAGGCAACCAAGTAGTCCTTTACCGCGGACGCGGCTATTCGAATAGATCATGATAACCCTGTAGGGGTGTACTTCTTCATACATGTTTCCACCACTTAGCGTCTGCACACGATATGTGCTCGGCAGACTTCAAGCGAAAGCCGACGTGGGTGTAGACCACGACCTACCTAAACACTTAAGCCTCTAGTCCAGGTTTATCGCCTATTCAGGTTCCATCCGCAGGGAGTCCGGCCGAGGTTTCCCATACGGCCCCGAACGATGTGAACAGGGTTCCCGAGATACCTAACGGGTATTCGGTACACCGTGCCACGTACCTACCGCATCACAGCCCACCCCTACGGTCAGCGCTGTCCACGGCCTCCAGTAGGCTACAAACACCAGAAACTACTTGCAACTCCTGGACAGAGAGCTAGGGTGAATAAGAAGTCGAGCGGGGTCATATTTCAGGGCCCAATGCATGGTAGTAGCTGTATCTTAAATCACACATACAGATCTCAGTGCTTAAGTTCGGCTTCAATGAAACAACCCACCATGTACTCCTACATGGCCTCTCATCGATACCTTTACCAAATCGTGTTCACCACACCACTCTCATTTCCGACATAATCATTTCACTCTAGCCATCACCCAGATGAACCAGACCTGACACAACTCTAAGCATAGCAGGCATAGCAAGGTAGGAACAACACATACATATGGCTCAATCAACTCCTACACATGCTAGTGGGTTTCATCTAGTTACTGTGGCAATGACAGGTCATGCAGAGGAAATGGGTTCAACTACCGTAGCACACAGCAGTTTGAAACGCGTTGTCTTAATGCAGTAAAAGAGAGCAGGAGCGAGAACATGGGATTGTATCGATATGATCAAATGGTTGGTTGCTTGCCTGAGGGTTCGATGCACTGATACGGTTCTTCGTTAGGGTAATCACGGTACTCCTCGGAGGCAGAACCTGTCGCAAGGACACCGATACACAACCATCACCAAACAATGTGCAACAATATGATGCATGCATGAAACATGGCAATATGAGTGTGTTGGGCTAATGCAACTAAAACCAGAGGGGTTTGAGCAAATTTGAATCAAAGATTCAAATTTTCAAACTCAAACATGGCCCTTTAAGGTGCTTTTCCTTGTTCTGTTTAAAACATCAATTTAACTTGTTTGATCATGCATGAGAATAGTACAGATGGATAGATTGGATTTTTCTGATCATTTTTCATATATAATTTGTCCAATTTGGAGTTACAGAATAAAAGTTATGAATTTTTGAAGTTTAAATAATATTCTGGAATTTCCTGATTTAATTTAAATCCAGAAATATTATTATTGCGCCAGCATGACGTCAGCATGACGTCAGTGGTCAACTGCGGCTGGCTGAGGTCAAACCTGACGTGTGGGGCCCACACGTCAGTGACAGGGGGGTTAAACAGAGTTAAATTAATTCTTCTGTCAGGACCCCGACTCGATGTCACATCGATCTAGCCGGTAACACCTCATATCACTTTGCGGCCTCACGCACGGTATCCCCACGGGTGTCGCCTTACCTTTGCCCGGGACCGTTTGCGCCTTTTGGCTCACGTATATGATAGTGTCGCTAGCATCCATATGATAAGGAGCCCGGGCTGACATGACTAGTCGTAAACCCAAAGTGGCACAGACTTGCAGGGACAGGTATCCATGACCCAGCTTCGAACGTGTCGGTCATCAGCAAGTGGGTCCGGGCTGTAGCACTGGGCTAGCAGGACTCCGGTAAACCAGGCTGTAGCGGGCTAACAGGACTCCGGTACTCAATGCGTGACATTTCCCCGAAGGGACAGACACAGGAAAGAAGAAGGACACATGCCGGCCAGCCTAAGTGTTCCAGAGCAGTAGCAAGCTACCGTGGCTCAGCGGTAACACTAGGAGACATTTCCCGGTAAGAGAGGCTACTAAAGATAAACAACTAGATAGTCAGATCCCACACATACCAAGCATTTCAATCATACACACAATATGCTCGATATGTGCAAATACAACGAAGCATCACAACATGACTCTACGACACAAGTACTTTATTTAAGGCTCAGGGAGCCATACATAACATACACACAGGTACGGGTCTCACGACCCAACATACAAGTCATACAGTCATACAAACCAGCAGCGGAAGTAACTTGTCTGAGTACAGACAACTAGTAAAATAAAAGAGGCTTGGAAAGCCTAACTATACTACGTGGTCCTTCACAAGCTCAGGTTCACCACCTGGGTCTTTAGCCTACTCGTTGATGTCAACGTCTACATAGAACCCATCAGAAGGGGTTGCAGTGTCTTCTGTAAAAATGTAGATTATAGCAACATGAGTACAAAGGTACTCAGCAAGACTTACATCAGATCCTACATACATGCATGTTATCAAGAAGGGTTGGTGGAGTTATTGCAGCAAGCTAGCTTTGACTCTTGGCTAGACTATCCTACGATACTCCAACTTGAAATGGTTTTGCGCACACGAGTCCACTACTCACCAATTCAATACACTACCGAGGATCCGCCTCCGTCTTCCTACGAAAGAGCCATCCTCGGCACTCACACTTATCTTGAGGCTTTTAACAGTTTCCATTTACTTGTCTATGAACTGTATAAGCAACCAAGTAGTCCTTTACCGCGGACGCGGCTATTCGAATAGATCATGTTAACCCTGCAGGGGTGTACTTCTTCATACACGCTCTCACCACTTACCGTCGTTTACACGACATGTACTCGGCAACCTTCAAGCGGAAGCCCAACGTGGGTGTCGGCCACGACCTACCTAATCACCTAAGCCTCCAGTCCAGGTTTATCGCCTATCCAGGTTCCATCCGCAGGGAGTCCGGCCGAGGTTTCCCATACGGCCCCGAACGATGTGAACAGGGTTCCCGAGATACCTAACGGGTATTCGGTACACCGTGCCACGTACCTACCGCATCACAGCCCACCCCTACGGTCAGCGATGTCCACGGCCTCCAGTAGGCTACAAACACCAGAAACTACTTGCAACTCCTGGACGGAGAACTAGGGTGAATAAGAAGCCGAGAGGGTCCATTGGTTTCGGGCCCAATGCATGGTAGTAGCTGATTCTTAAATCACGCATACAGATCTCAGTGCTTAAGGTCGGCTTCAATGAAACAACCCACCATGTACTCCTACATGGCCTCTCATCGATACCTTTACCAAATCGTGTTCACCACACCACTCTCATTACCGACATAAACATTTCACTCTAGCCCATCACCCAGATGAACCAGACCTAACACGACTCTAAGCATAGCAGGCATGGCAAGGTAGGAACAACACATACATATGGCTCAAACAACTCCTACACATGCTAGTGGGTTTCATCTAGTTACTGTGGCAATGACAGGTCATGCAGAGGAAATGGGTTCAACTACCGTAGCACACAGCAGTTTGAAACGCGTTGTCTTAATGCAGTAAAAGAGAGCAGGAGCGAGAACATGGGATTGTATCGATATGATCAAATGGTTGGTTGCTTGCCTGATGGTTCGATGCACTGATACGGTTCTTCGTTAGGGTAATCACGGTACTCCTCGGAGGCAGAACCTGTCGCAAAGGACATCGATACACAACCATCACCAAACAATGTGCAACAAAATGATGCATGCATGAAACATGGCAATATGAGTGTGTTGGGCTAATGCAACTAAAACCAGAAGGGTTTGAACAAATTTGAATCAAAGATTCAAATTTCAAACTCAAACATGGCCTTTTAAAGTGCTTTTCCTTGTTCTGCTTAAAACATCAATTTAACTTGTTTGATCATGCATGAAAATAATACAGATGGATAGATTGGATTTTTCTGATCATTTTTCATATATAATTTGTCCAATTTGGAGTTACAGAATAAAAGTTATGAATTTTTGAAGTTTAAATAATATTCTGGAATTTCCTGATTTAATTTAAATCCAGAAATATAATTATTGCGCCAGCATGACGTTAGTGTGACGTCAGCAGGTCAACGGAACAGGTCTGGGTCAAACCTGACGTGTGGGGGCCACACGTCAGTGACAGGGGGGGTTTAACAGGTTTAAATTAATTCTAATTAGGGATTAGTGGCGCTGGGGCCCACTGGTCAGTGTCAGGGGGTTAACTAATAGTGGTTAGCGCTAATCCTAATTAGCTACAGGGCTGGGCCCACCTGTCAGGGACTCAGGGGGGTCCTGTCGTGGTCAAAGTGGGTCAAACCCACCGGCGACATGACGCCGGCGAGGCCCGAGACGGCGGCGCGATGAGGGATCGCGCTACAGGGCACGGGCGAGGCCGTGCTTGGGCTCGTTGGAGAGCCCTTGCTCCCGCGCGTCGAACGGTGGTGGTGGCCGTGCCTGGGGTGGTCTGTACCGTCGACGGCGAGCTCGTGAGCGGCGGCCGGAGTTCGGGTGCGGTCGGAATCGGCGTTGCAGGGTGTTTGGGGAGGCGTGGGTGCGTGCTGCGTGCTCCTAGTGAGGTGTGGAGCACGATAGTGTGCTCGGTTGGGCGCTACGGTGACCGTGACCACGACGGCGACATCGCCGGCGGTGTCGAGCTTCGGAGCTCAAGGGGGCGGCAGCTACAGAAGGCTAGGGACGACGGGGCAAGGGGGAATCGAATCGGTGGCTCACCGCGGAGCTGCAGGGATGGTTAGCGGGCTCGGGGACGGCCGGAGTGCAGAGAATCGACGGCGATGACCTCCGGTGGCCGAGGAGGGTAACGGCGACGTAGGCGGCGGTGCAGGGCTTCCGGAGACCCGTGGAGCGGTGGGGAGGAAGAGGGGGTCGAGGCGGAGCTCCTGAGCTAGTCGGGGAAGCGAGGGGTGGCCGGAGACGGCTGCTGTGGCGAACGGCGGCGAGGGTGGTGTTCGGCCGTGTGAGAGAGAGCGAGGGAGAGGAGGGAGGAACTAAGGGAGAGTGAGAGAGAGCAGGGGGGGAGGCGTGGCGTCGTCCGGGGCATCGAGCGAGGAGGGGAGGGCAGGCAGGCAGCCGAGCAGGTGGCGTGGCGCGGTGGCGCGCGCGCGCGCCGGCCACACTCCCCTCCCTCTGTCGAGGACGAAGACGACAGAGGAGGGAGGCGGGCTGGGCCGCCTGCTGGCTGGGCCAGCCAGCTGGCTGGGCCGCACAGTGGAGGAGCCCAGGTAAGCCCCTCCTGTTATTTAATTTTCTGTTTTCTAATTTCTGACATTTGTTTTGATTTAAATAATATATTAAATCATTTATTTACCTTATGCCAATTTTTTGCAGGAGCTAGATATATTATTCCAGAGCTGCTTTATAATTGGCATAATATTTGGACATATATTAATATATATAATTAATATATTTCCAATGCAAATATTTATGCATTAATTCCAAATGCCCAAAATAAATACCTATGAGCTCTTAAAAATATTGGTTTGATTTTTATCTCTGTCCAATATTTTCAGGGAGCAACATGAGCATTTTCTTGGACCCTTTTGGAGAAATTTTTATTTGGATCATTTTCGAAAATGATTCTGAGGGTTTCACAGATCCCCATTTCAAGTTTCTGATGAAAGAGTAAACATGATGCAACACTCTAATGCATGACTAGCTAGGGTGTGACAACTCACCCCCACTCAAAAGAATCTCGTCCCGAGATTTGGGTTCCTCCGGAAAGAAGGCGGGATACTCAAATCGAAGACGATCCTCCCTTTCCCAAGTTGCTTCATCCTCAGAATGGTGCGACCATTGAACTTTGAGAAACTTGATATTATGACGTCGGGTGGTACGTTCGGCCTGATCGAGGATACGAATGGGGTACTCTCGATATGTAAGATTATCTTGGAGATCAAGCGTTTCGTGGTCCACTTCACGGATAGGATCCGAGAAGCAACGCCTGAGTTGAGAAACGTGGAAGACATCGTGGACTCTGGAGAGGTGCGGAGGTAGTTCCAACTGGTAGGCAACTTCTCCTCGTTTGGCGAGAATGCGAAAAGGTCCAATGTAACGAGGAGCCAATTTGCCTTTGATACCGAAACGATGGGTTCCCTTCAGAGGGGTGACCCGAAGATAAGCCTTCTCGTCAATCTCGAAAGTCATAGCCTTATGTTTTCGGTCATATTGACTCTTTTGACGAGATTGGGCTGTTTTCAACTTTTCACGAACGATGCGAACTTGTTCTTCTGCTTCCTGAATCATATCCGGGCCAAAGAATTGTCTTTCCCCGGTCTCTGACCAGTTAAGGGGTGTTCGACACCGTCGTCCATAAAGAACTTCAAAAGGGGATTTACCCAAGCTAGATTGATAGCTGTTGTTGTAAGCGAATTCAGCAAATGGAAGGCACTTCTCCCAGTCCATTCCGAATGAGATAACAGAGGCTCGAAGCATGTCTTCTAGAATTTGGTTGACGCGTTCCACTTGACCACTTGACTGAGGGTGGAAAGCGGTGCTAAAGGAGAGACGGGTTCCCATAGCATTCTGGAAACTTTCCCAAAATTGAGAGGTGAAAAGACTTCCTAGATCCGAGTTAATTTCCAAAGGAACACCATGGAGAGACACTATTCGGGAGATGTATAAGTCTGCCAGCTGACTAGCGGTTATACTCTCACGAACAGGTAAGAAATGGGCTACTTTGGAAAGACGATCGACCACGACGAAAATAGCATTATTCCCTCTCTTGGTCCTGGGAAAAACCGGTAATGAAATCCATACCAATTTTATCCCATTTCCATTCAGGAATAGCTAAGGGTTGAAGGGTGCCAGCAGGCCGTTGATGCTCTGCTTTTACACGACGACAGACGTCGCAATTTGCAATATACTGAGCAATCTCTCTCTTCATCCTAGTCCACCAGAACCTCTGGCGTAGGTCCTGATACATCTTAGTACTACCGGGATGAATGGTGAGAGGAGATTCATGAGCCTCCTTAAGGATCAACTGCCGTAGATGCTGGTTCTTGGGAACCACTAGACGGTTCTCAAAGTACACAACACCATGATCATTTGTGGAGAAACAACTAGCACCTCCGCTAGCAATGTTCTCTTTGATTTTAGATATTCCCTTATCTCGCTTTTGGGCAGCAATGATTTGATCCGTAAGAGTAGGTTTTGCTACCAAGGCGGAAAGAAAACCTTGAGGAACAATGTGAAGGTTAAGCTTCCGAAATTCCTCATGGAGAAGCGGTTGACTTTGTTGTAACATCAGGTTGTTACAATAAGATTTACGACTTAGCGCATCAGCCATGACGTTGGCTTTTCCTGGGGTGTAAGTTATTCCTAAGTCGAAATCTGTGATCAACTCGACCCAACGTCTTTGCCAGAGATTCAAATCCGGTTGGGTGAAGATGTACTTCAAACTTTGGTGATCAGTGAATATTTCGCAACGATTACCGAGGAGGTAATGTCGCCAGGTTTTAAGTGCATAGACTACAGCTGCAAGCTCTAGATCATGAGTAGGATAATTCTCCTCATGTGGGTGCAATTGCCGTGAAGCGTAGGCAATTACGTGTCGATCTTGCATGAGAATGCAACCTAGTCCTTGTCGCGAGGCGTCGCAGTAGATAACAAAGTCCTTGGAGAAGTCTGGCGGTACCAGTACGGGAGCAGAGGTCAGGCGTCTTTTCAGTTCCTGAAAGCTGTGCTCACATTGTGGAGTCCACTCGAACTTCTTATCTTTCTTGAGGAGTTCGGTTAGAGGTTTAGCAACCTTGGAGAAGTTCTCGACAAAGCGACGACAATAGCTCGCTAAGCCTAGAAAACTCCGAACTTGCTTGACCGATTCAGGTGGAGTCCAATTAAGGACAGCTTGAACTCGCTCAGGGTTAACAACAATACCTTTACCAGATATTACATGACCCAGATAGGTCACTTCTGACAACCAGAATTCACATTTAGAAAATTTGGCATAAAGGCGATGCTCTCGAAGTTTCTTCAACACTAGCCTTAGATGTTCGGCATGTTCTTCCTCGTTCTTGGAGTAGATGAGTATATCATCGAGGTAAACCACGACGAATTTATCCAAATACTCCATGAAGATTGAGTTCATTAACCGAGAGAAGGTGGCTGGAGCGTTGGTTAAACCGAAGGACATGACGGTGTACTCGTATTGGCCATAACGAGTAACAAAGGCCGTTTTAGGAATGTCCTCGTTTCTGATCTTGATTTGATGGTAGCCCAACCTCAAATCCATCTTGCAGAAGACTGAGGATCCAGCGAGCTGATCATACAGGTCGTTGATCCTGGGAAGCGGATATTTGTTCTTGATTGTGACCAAATTGACAGGTCGGTAATCTACAACCATCCGGTCCGTACCATCCTTCTTCTTGACGAAGAGAACGGGGCAAGCCCACGGAGATGAACTAGGTCGGATGAAACCCTTTTTCAAGGACTCATCGAGTTGTTTCTTAAGCTCGGCTAGTTCTAGGGGTGCCATCTTATAAGGTCTTCTAGCAATTGGAACGGTTCCTGGAACGAGGTCTATTACGAACTCAACATCCCTGTCAGGTGGAACACCTGGCAATTCCTCTGGAAAGACATCCGGGAAGTCATGGACTACCGGCACGTCCTCAAGGTCTGGCAAAGGGCTGGCGTTAAGAGAATATAATTGTCGCTTGGCTATTCGGGTCAAGACATTGACTATCTTCCCCGAAGGATGGGTGAGTTGAAAAGTCCTAGAGAAGCAATCAATTTTGGCTTGATGAGCTGACATCCAGTCCATACCCAGAATGATATTAATATCTGAAGATTTAAGGGCTATCAAAGACGCGAGGAAAACAAGTCTGTCGACTTGGATTTCATTTCCATGGCTTACTCTAGAAGTTTGCCACTTGGATCCCGGAGTTTGAATTACCATAGAGGTTGGCATATCACCGAATGCGACGTTATGCAAGCGAGCATAGTTTTCAGATATAAAAGAATGAGAGGCTCCTGTATCGAAAAGAACAGATGCCGGGTGGCAATTAACAAGAAGCGTACCGAGAACGACGTTGGGATCCTCTTGAGCTTCTTCGGCAGAGATACAGTTGACATGGCCACGTGAAGCGGTGACCGGCTTGGCGTGGAATATTTTTCCTGTCGGCTTGCCACGGCCAACAGCTTTAGCAGACTGGTTGGGGTTGGTCTGGGGACACTCACGCATATAGTGACCAGATTCCCCACACTTGAAACAGGTCACGGAACTGGTACGTGGAGGAGCATTGTTAGTTGGACCCCCATAGGGCTTGGCCGGTGCAGACTGTTGAACAGGGCGAGGCGCCTGGAAAGATGGCCTCGGTGTGAACCTGGGTGGCAGGGCGGTGTTGGGTACCCACACGCCGCGCTTCTGAGGACCAGCACCGGATGAGGAACCCATGTCACGGCCATGCTTGCGTGTTGCGTCATAGTCAGTCTGACCAGTTTCAGCACTGATGGCTTTGTTGACAAGTTTCTGAAAAGATGTGCACTCATGCAGACGGAGGTCGCGGCGAAGCTCAGGACTAAGGCCCTTACGGAACCTTGCTTGCTTCTTGGCGTCGGTAGAAACTTCCTCGGTTGCATATCGTGCGAGATTACCAAACTCCCTGCTGTAAACATCCACAGAAAGTCGGCCTTGGGTGAAACTGCAAAATTCTTCACGTTTACGGTCCATGAGACCCTCCGGAATGTGATGTTCACGGAAAGCCTCGCTGAATTCAGCCCAAGTAGTGACATGGCCCGCTGGGCGCATAGCTCCATAATTTTCCCACCATAGACTGGTGGGGCCTTCAAGATGATATGCAGCAAAGGTGACCTTGTCAGCCTCCGCTACCAGCGTGGAAAGCAGTTTGTGAGAGATACTGCGAAGCCAGTCATCAGCGTCGAGAGGCTCGACGGAGTGGTGGAACGTGGGTGGATGTAATTTGATAAAATCACTGAGTGACACCACGTTAGTCCTCTGATGGTGTGCTGTGTTCTGTTCAATACGCTCCAACAAACGGTTGGTCTCCCGCTTGTTTCTCTCAGCTTCCATCATAACCTCGGCTAGGGAAGGAGGATGAGGCAGATTTTCATTCCTGCCTTCACTGCCTTCGGCCTGCTCTTGAGAAGCAGGGTTAGCGCGCGTGTTGACCATCCTAGGTAAACAAGACAATGATTTAGTCAGAATGATAAAATTCCGACATAGGATACAGAATGTAAGGAATAACTCGAAATGCAAGATGATCATCCGTATGACATGGTAGATACAGAAACTGCTTCCTTTATTCCATCGTCATACACACCATACAGGGTTTAGTACAAGACCAAACAAGGTACTATTACGGTGAGAAAAGGATTACATCTCATCGGAGGCATTCCAAGCTCCTATACATTATTTTTCTACACCTCCGGAAAGAGTACAAACTAGGTCATATCCCACGAGTCACGCGGGACGATAGACGACACAGCTAGTGCGAACTAGTGATACTACCACTAACTCAGACCGATCCGTAGTAGTCCTCGTAGAAGTCACCTCCATAGCCTGGAAGCTCAACATGATCATCCGGAAACAGACGGTCTCGCGGAGCTTGTGGACCATAGGGGCTAGGATGAGGTCTTGGACCAACAGACGGTGGCCTGCGGGGACCGCGAGGTGGGGTGATGCCTCCTACATCACGCCAAACCATCACGTCCGGCAGAGCAGATCTCACAGGATAGAGATCGCGCATATCCGAATATCCAGCTTGCACCGCCGGTGCAAACCGAGTCAAAGTGGCCCAGTGGTCAGCACGGGTATTGAAGAGCTCTAACCTCAAGGCCCGATTTTCACGGTCCTTATCCTCGAGCATCTCAGCAGTGGTGCGTGTCTATGAATCCTCCTGAGTGGGGTCAGCATAGATAGCCTGGAGATACCCTTGTGCTCCCGGAAGTGATCCTGGCATGTACCGGAAATCAGAGTCCCGAAATAGACCAGATCTGACTCGCATAATGGTCATCATAGAGTAGGCGGCGTCCTGCACAGCCATCTCAATAGTAACCCCGAGTCCATAGGAGCAGTGAAGAGGCTCGGTGGATCCAGGATAAGATGGAAATATCCTGACAGTGCAGAGATACTGGCTTTGATTAAAGGCTCGGAATTGCTCTTCGACCGTGTACTCAGGATACCAGCGGTATCCAGCCTCAGTCATTACCCTGACCAACTTGGCAGTATGGCCGGGTACATCTAGGCATCGAGTCAGGCGAACCACTTGATTGAGGTCGCGAGTGGCCATCTGAAAGCACAATCATAATGCAAGGGCATTAGAATTTCTAGCAAAATTTCGGCAACATAACAGCTGTAAATGCTCAAGAAGGATTTTGAGACATTTGACAAAGGATTACATACACACTCAACATCATCATATCAAAGTTCTGAATCCATTCTAACAACATAATGTGGTAGTAGAACTGAACTAGGCTTGTATCCATCAAACTTATAAGGTACTACTGATTGGTAACACGTGATCCTGATAGAGAGAATAGATCCTAATTCCTTAACCCCCGGTGGAAGAATGGACTGACTCAGATCAGAATGTCATAAGATAGAGGAATAAAAAGAGCCTTACGTTCCAACCCACAAACAATTCCCCTACATATAACTAAAGAATTTCTAGACTCAACATCGACCAGTTTGGCTTGAAGAACCTACAGGCAGTCCGGCTCTGATACCAACGCTGTCAGGACCCCAACTCGATGTCACATCGATCTAGCCGGTAACACCTCATATCACTTTGCGGCCTCACGCACGGTATCCCCACGGGTGTCACCTTACCTTTGCCCAGGACCGTTTGCGCCTTTTGGCTCACGTATATGATAGTGTCGCTAGCATCCATATGATAAGGAGCCTGGGCTGACATGACTAGTCGTAAACCCAAAGTGGCACAGACTTACAGGGACAGGCATCCATGACCCAGCTTTGAACGTGTCGGTCATCAGCAAGTGGGTCCGGGCTGTAGCACTGGGCTAGCAGGACTCCGGTAAACTGGGCTGTAGCAGGCTAACAGGACTCCGGTACTCAAGCGTGACATTTCCCCGAAGGGACAGACACCGGAACGAAGAAGGACACATGCCGGCCAGCCTAAGTGTTCCAGAGCAGTAGCAAGCTACCATGGCTCAGCGGTAACACTAGGAGACATTTCCCGGTAAGAGAGGCTACTAAAGATAAACAACTAGATAGTCAGATCCCACACATACCAAGCATTTCAATCATACACACAATATGCTCGATATGTGCAAATACAACGAAGCATCACAACATGACTCTACGACACAAGTACTTTATTTAAGGCTCAGGGAGCCATACATAACATACACAAAGGTACGGGTCTCACGACCCAACATACAAGTCATACAGTCATACAAACCAGCAGCGGAAGTAACTTGTCTGAGTACAGACAACTAGTAAAATAAAGGAGGCTTGGAAAGCCTAGCTATACTACGTGGTCCTTCACAAGCTCAGGTTCACCACCTGGGTCTTTAGCCTACTCGTTGATGTCAACGTCTACATAGAACCCATCAGAAGGGGTTGCAACGTCTTCTGTAAAAATGTAGATTATAGCAACATGAGTACAAAGGTACTCAGCAAGACTTACATCAGATCCTACATACATGCTTAGTATCAAGAAGGGTTGGTGGAGTTATTGCAGCAAGCCAGCTTTGACTCTTGGCTAGACTATCCTACGATACTCCAACTTGAAATGGTTTTGCGCACACGAGTCCACTACTCACCACTTCAATACACTACCGAGGATCCACCTCCGTCTTCCTACGGAAGAGCCATCCTCGGCACTCACACTTATCTTGAGGCTTTTAGTAGTTTCCATTTACTTGTCTATGAACTGTATAGGCAACCAAGTAGTCCTTTACCACGGACGCGGCTATTCGAATAGATTATGTTAACCCTGCAGGGGTGTACTCCTTCATACACGCTCCCACCACTTACCGTCGTTTACACGACATGTACTCGGCAACCTTC
Organism: Triticum dicoccoides; assembly: GCF_002162155.2. Taxonomy (NCBI): domain Eukaryota; kingdom Viridiplantae; phylum Streptophyta; class Magnoliopsida; order Poales; family Poaceae; genus Triticum; species Triticum dicoccoides. Next base: position 189,643,063 of record NC_041391.1, on the reverse strand, counting down.
AAGCGGAAGCCCAACGTGGGTGTCGGCCACGACCTACCTAATCACCTAAGCCTCCAGTCCAGGTTTATCGCCTATCCAGGTTCCATCCGCAGGGAGTCCGGCCGAGGTTTCCCATACGGCCCCGAACGATGTGAACAGGGTTCCCGAAATACCTAACGGGTATTCGGTACACCGTGCCACGTACCTACCGCATCACAGCCCACCCCTACGGTCAGCGCTGTCCACGGCCTCCAGTAGGCTACAAACACCAGAAACTACTTGCAACTCCTGGACGGAGAACTAGGGTGAATAAGAAGCCGAGAGGGTCCATTGGTTTCGGGCCCAATGCATGGTAGTAGCTGATTCTTAAATCACACATACAGATCTCAGTGCTTAAGGTCGGCTTCAATGAAACAACCCACCATGTACTCCTACATGGCCTCTCATCGACACCTTTACCAAATCGTGTTCACCACACCACTCTCATTACCGACATAATCATTTCACTCTAGCCCATCACCCAGATGAACCAGACCTGACACGACTCTAAGCATAGCAGGCATAGCAAGGTAGGAACAACACATACATATGGCTCAATCAACTCCTACACATGCTAGTGGGTTTCATCTAGTTACTGTGGCAATGACAGGTCATGCAGAGGAAATGGGTTCAACTACCGTAGCACACAGCAGTTTGAAACGCGTTGTCTTAATGCAGTAAAAGAGAGCAGGAGCGAGAACATGGGATTGTATCGATATGATCAAATGGTTGGTTGCTTGCCTGATGGTTCGATGCACTGATACGGTTCTTCGTTAGGGTAATCACGGTACTCCTCGGGGGCAGAACCTGTCGCAAAGGACATCGATACACAACCATCACCAAACAATGTGCAACAAAATGATGCATGCATGAAACATGGCAATATGAGTGTGTTGGGCTAATGCAACTAAAACCAGAAGGGTTTGAACAAATTTGAATCAAAGATTCAAATTTCAAACTCAAACATGGCCTTTTAAAGTGCTTTTCCTTGTTCTGCTTAAAACATCAATTTAACTTGTTTGATCATGCATGAAAATAGTACAGATGGATAGATTGGATTTTTCTGATCATTTTTCATATATAATTTGTCCAATTTGGAGTTACAGAATAAAAGTTATGAATTTTTGAAGTTTAAATAATATTCTGGAATTTCCTGATTTAATTTAAATCCAGAAATATAATTATTGCGCCAGCATGACGTCAGTGTGACGTCAGCAGGTCAACGGAACAGGTCTGGGTCAAACCTGGCATGTGGGGGCCACACGTCAGTGACAGGGGGGGTTTAACAGGTTTAAATTAATTCTAATTAGGGATTAGTGGCGCTGGGGCCCACTGGTCAGTGTCAGGGGGTTAACTAACAGTGGTTAGCGCTAATCCTAATTAGCTACAGGGCTGGGCCCACCTGTCAGGGACTCAGGGGGGGTCCTGCCGTGGTCAAAGTGGGTCAAACCCACCGGCGACATGACGCCGGCGAGGCCCGAGACGGCGGCGCGATGCGGGATCGCGCTACAGGGCACGGGCGAGGCCGTGCTTGGGCTCGTTGGAGAGCCCTTGCTCCCGCGCGTCGAACGGTGGTGGTGGCCGTGCCTGGGGTGGTCTGTACCGTCGACGGCGAGCTCGTGAGCGGCGGCCGGAGTTCGGGTGCGGTCGGAATCGGCGTTGCAGGGTGTTTGGGGAGGCGTTGGTGCGTGCTGCGTGCTCCTAGTGAGGTGTGGAGCACGATAGTGTGCTCGGTTGGGCGCTACGGTGACCGTGGCCACGACGGCGACATCGCCGGCGGCGTCGAGCTTCGGAGCTCAAGGGGGTGGCAGCTACAGAAGGCTAGGGACGACGGGGCAAGGGGGAATCGGATCGGTGGCTCACCGCGGAGCTGCAGGGATGGTTAGCGGGCTCGGGGACGGCCGGAGTGCAGCGAATCGACGGCGATGACCTCCGGTGGCCGAGGAGGGGAACGGCGACGTAGGCGGCGGTGCAGGGCTTCCGGAGACCCGTGGAGCGGTGGGGAGGAAGAGGGGGTCGAGGCGGAGCTCCTGAGCTAGTCGGGGAAGCGAGGGGTGGCCGGAGACGGCTGCTGTGGCGAACGGCGGCGAGGGTGGTGTTCGGCCGTGTGAGAGAGAGAGCGAGGGAGAGGAGGGAGGAACTGAGGGAGAGTGAGAGAGAGCAGGGGG
>NC_041391.1:189569693-189640867 GCF_002162155.2 Triticum dicoccoides | reverse complement strand
GGTGCAGGGCTTCCGGAGACCCGTGGAGCGGTGGGGAGGAAGAGGGGGTCGAGGCGGAGCTCCTGAGCTAGTCGGGGAAGCGAGGGGTGGCCGGAGACGGCTGCTGTGGCGAACGGCGGCGAGGGTGGTGTTCGGCCGTGTGAGAGAGAGAGGGAGGGAGAGGAGGGAGGAACTGAGGGAGAGTGAGAGAGAGCAGGGGGGAGGCGTGGCGTCGTCCGGGGCATCGAGCGAGGAGGGGAGGGCAGGCAGGCAGCCGAGCAGGTGGCGTGGCGCGGTGGCGCGCGCGCGCCGGCCACACTCCCCTCCCTCTGTCGAGGACGAAGACGACAGAGGAGGGAGGCGGGCTGGGCCGCCTGCTGGCTGGGCCAGCCAGCTGGCTGGGCCGCACAGTGGAGGAGCCCAGGTAAGCCCCTCCTGTTATTTAATTTTCTGTTTTCTAATTTCTGACATTTGTTTTGATTTAAATAATATATTAAATCATTTATTTACCTTATGCCAATTTTTTGCAGGAGCTAGATATATTACTCCAGAGCTGCTTTATAATTGGCATAATATTTGGACATATATTAATATATATAATTAATATATTTCCAATGCAAATATTTATGCATTAATTCCAAATGCCCAAAATAAATACCTATGAGCTCTTAAAAATATTGGTTTGATTTTTATCTCTGTCCAATATTTTCAGGGAGAAACATGAGCATTTTCTTGGACCCTTTTGGAGAAATTTTTATTTGGATCATTTTCAAAAATGATTCTGAGGGTTTCACAGATCCCCATTTCAAGTTTCTGATGAAAGAGTAAACATGATGCAACACTCTAATGCATGACTAGCTAGGGTGTGACACCATCTAAGTCTGGTAATTTTCAGACCAAGATATATTATGACTATGCTTTCTCTACCATTGTGGTTGATCCTATTTTCAAATGGATATGGAAATGCTCTTGCACTCTCAAGATCAGAGTCTTCGGATGGCTTCTTCTTATGGACCGCCTAAATACAAGGGACATGATGCAGCGCATGCACTGTATTATCCAAGATGATTCCTGTGTACTTTGCCTATCCCAAACACACGAAGACAGAATTCATCTATTCTTCACATGCAACTTCAGCTAGAGAGTTTGGAATTATCTTGGGATTTCTTGGCAGGTTCAGCCTCATCAGTCAACCTACTCCATGGCTTCCTCGGCTAGAAAAGAGTTTGGCTTGCCCTTCTTCACAGAAGTGGTTTTTACTGCCACCTGGAATATTTGGACCCAAAGGAATGGAAAAATCTTCAGGAATGAAACACCTAGTTTTAGAGCCTGGAGAAGGAATTTTGTACATGATTTAACTCTGTTAACTCATAGGATCAAATGTAAATATAGAGATAAACTTCTAGAATGGTTAGCTTCTTTACCCTAGGTAGTTAGCTCTTGTTTATTTCTGTCTTGTACCTTGAAATTTTATACTGAGTTTTAATAAAGCACTGTGAGGCTGTTGCCTTGCAGTATATAGTCAAAAAAAGTCAAACTCGGCCCCACCGATTTGATCCATCCGGCGCCACCGAGTTCATTTGACATAGCCACTGCCATAAACCCTAGTCACTTCGGTCTAACCGATGGGATCTCGGTCTCACCGTGATGGTCTTGCAAACTCCCTGTTGTCTATTGCAATATTTTCGGTCTCATTGAAAATATGTAATCGGTCACACCGAGTTTGCCTGACCAACTCTCTATTTTGCTTATTACCAAATCGGTCCCACCGAGTTTGTGTAATCGGCCAAACCGAGATGAGGTTTTACCCTAACCCTTGCAAATTGGTCCCACCGAGTTGATCATATTGGTCCCACCGAAATGCCTAACGGTCATATTACGAACTAAATCGGTTCGACCGAGTTTTCTGATTCAGTCCCACCGAGTTTGGTGAACTTTGTGTAACGGTTAGATTTTGTGTGGAGGCTATATATACTCCTCCACCCACTCCTCATTCGTGGGGAAAGCCATCAGAACATGCCCACACTTCCAGCATTCATTTTCTGAGAGAGAAGCACCTACTCATGTGTTGAGGCCAAGATATTACAATCCAACCATATGAATCTTGATCTCTAGCCTTCCCCAAGTTGCTTTCCACTCAAATCATCTTTGCACCAAATCTAATTTTATGAGAGAGAGTTGAGTGTTGGGGAGACTATCATTTGAAGCTCAAGAGGAAGGAGTTCATCATCAACACACCATCTATTACCTTTTGGAGAGTGGTGTCTCCTAGATTGGTTAGGTGTCACTTGGGAGCCTCCGACAAGATTGTGGAGTTGAACCAAGGAGTTTGTAAGGGCAAGGAGATCGCCTACTTCGTGAAGATCTACCCTAGTGAGGCCAGTCCTTCGTGGGCGAGGGCCATGGTGGGATAGACAAGGTTGATTCTTCATGGACCCTTCGTGGGTGGAGCCCTCTGTGGACTCGCGCAACCGTTACCCTTCGTGGGTTGAAGTCTCCATCAACGTGGATGTATGATAGCACCACCTATCGGAACCATGCCAAAAACATCCGTGTCTCCAGTTGCATTTGCACACTCCAATCCCATCTCTTTACTTTCTTGCAGGTTGTATGCTTTACTTTCCGCTGCCCATATACTCTTTGCATGCTTGCTTGATATGTATTGTGAATGGTTAAACTTGTGCTTAAACTCCACCTAAACTTGAAAAACTTAAAAACTGCCAACTTTGTGTGTTAAGGGTCTATTCACCCCCCTCTAGACACCTCTTCTCGATCCTTTCAAGTTGGGGTCCGCTGAGTTGGGGCATCAGAAATGACCAGTGTAGTAGGGCTAGAGTCTGCTAGAGTTGGGGTGTTTTGTGGGTTAGGTGATATTGCAACTACAAATAATGGGCTATTTGATTTATCAGGTGCCACTACCTTTTCAAAATACTTTGTTTGTGCTCCTCCATGATCAGCAATCACCCTCTTCCTTTTGAACGTCTAATACACAAGAACAACATTTGAATGGATAAATATGGTATGATGATAGATGGAATATGTACTGAAAATGGATAGGCAGGGCGTATTCACATACACGATGTGTAAACTAAGCTAATGGAAGTTCAACAAAGTAGAAGCAATGCAAAGCATTAGTTGCAAGATATGTGCGACCAATATAACCTTGGAAAGTTAGAGCAAGCACCTTGATGGGTGAATAAGATAGGGCATCTGCCTCTGACTCCTCCACTAGGGAGCTACATTGACTTAGGTCTCCCTCTAGCTCATAATCACTGTTAGGATCATATTCCGAGCATGAATCTGTAGGTGGAGAGCGTTTGCATTGCATCTAGACTTGATTTCAGTACCTTAATGCCAAGCTTGATAGCCATGGCATTGTTTTGCTTTATTCTTTTCATGCGCACAAGCTCATAATCATTATGGTGTTGTTCAGAATCTGAGATTATCTATGGAATGCATTGCGGATTCAACTTGAAGAGTGTCTCCCTATAAACCCCTACATATGCAAAGTTCACCTCCCAACCATGCTGACCAGACCACACATAGAAATACAAACCCCTTATGTCTCTATAACAGGCAGACACACATTTCAAAACCGAAGTAGGAACATTAGAATCATATGAAATTTGTATTTGAACAAAATAAACTAAGGAATTATGAGTGGCATAAATTTTAGCTTCAAGGGTGGAGTGTTGGTAGTGCGACACAAAGCAAGTAGGTAGATTGTATTCCATGTAAAAGATCGAAGCCTATGTAAAAGTTGGGAATGACACTTTCTTTCTATAATGCAGTGTTCGTTGCCCACAAATGATGGAAGAGATCACATAGAGAAATACTATTCACTCATGTCTACGGTTCTAGTATTTAGAAACAGGGTGGTCCACCCTAAAAGAATATTGACAACTAATATGACAAGGAAAGCATAGGTGTAGTGATTCAATCATTTACTTGTGAGCTTACTAGGACAAGTATGTAGAATTGTGACTGCAGTAAGAGACCGTCCAAAATCTGAATCAAGAAGTTTTTCTAGCACTTACTATTTGCAACTAATCGACGTGAATAATTGGATATTATTTCCAATGAGTAAGAAAGCAAGTAAATTTGTCAACAAACCTGGCTTGCAGTAGTAATTGGGGTCAATGTCACTACGACCAACAATCCAAAATGATTAGTGTCTATTCCTAGGTCCGGAATTTTGAAAACCCTCTGAACTTTACAGGTACTAAAGATTACTGAAATACATATGAACCATAGGTAGCACTGAGCACACAACAAACCCTAATGACAGTCCTGCCTGAGTAATGAATCAATTAGAAATTGGGTGATGAGGAGCAGCTGCTGAGTGTTAAGGATGTATCTCAGGATAAATCGGGTTGGCTTAGTGGGTGTTGCACGCCTGAGCCCTGAACGGACTGGGAAGGTAGGCACAACGGCGCACCCGGGCAGCGGTGACGCTGTTGGGCGAGCGGCTCCTGACCTCCCGTTAGTCTGGCATCTCCTCCTAGAGTCATGTTGTCCGGGGACAGCAAGTCGCCGGCGAGGCAGGCGGCTGGGGGCGAGTAGAGATCAGAAGCGTGCAGCAGAACAGAGGGGAATCGGGGCCTGGGACGACCCAAAATCCTAGGGTGGGCCAGCCCACAGTGGGCACCCTGTAGAGATACACACCCGAGCGGCGAACATGCATTTTTGAAACTAATTTAGGAACATTTAGCTGACCAATTAAACGACTCTGTTTTAATATATCAGATTCGTATTTGAATAACTAAGCTTGTTTAGCTTGATGTGTGGAGGAGTGCTATTATGACACGAAGCACGTATTCTGATCATATAATGATCATAAAAGGAGGAAACTCTAAGCATATTGTTTTTAGCAAAAGAGGGTTTCCCCTCCAATTTATATTAAAGAAACCACAATGGAACCAACATGATCAATTAAACCTAAGCATGATCAATTAAACCGTATTATGACTATGCCATGGAAGTTTTGAAGCTGCAAACCGGAGAAGTGATATTTAGCATCCATTGTTTCCTTCGAACTAAGAACTAAATTCTAAGAGCTGAAAAGAAAGTAGAGTAACCAAGTTACGATCTATTTTCTGGTTGAGATCAAAAAGTTGAGGAGATATCAAGTACCACCTCTCTTGCGGCACCGTGTAGGCATCGGGGGTGCAATGGCTATCGGTGGCGTTGAAGCAGATCTGCGACGGTACACGGGTGCATCGGGGGATAAGTCCCGTTGCGGTGGAAGAGAAGGTCGTGTGAGCGGCCCCGGCAAAGAGGACGACGGCGCCGATGAAGCGAGAGGACGTGATGCAAGGCTCTTGGTCCATCACCGTGGATGAGAAATGTCCATCTCTAGAAGTGGACGACACGGTCTTGGTAGGCGCTCCAGCATGGTGGAGGATGGTGGCCATGGATGTGAAGGAAATATTGCCTAGAGGCAATAATAAAGTTATTATTTATTTCCTCATATCATGATAAATGTTTATTATTCATGCTAGAATTGTATTAACCGGAAACATGATACATGTGTGAATACATAGACAAACTTAATGTCACTAGTATGCCTCTACTTGACTAGCTCATTAATCAAAGATGGTTATGTTTCCTAACCATAGACATGTGTTGTCATTTGATTAACGGGATCACATCATTAGGAGAATGATGTGATTGACTTGACCCATTCTGTTAGCCTAGCACTTGATCGTTTAGTATGTTGCTATTGCTGTCTTCATGACTTATACAAAGTTCCTACAACTATGAGATTATGAAACTCCCGTTTACCGGAGGAACACTTTGTGTGCTACCAAACGTCGCAACGTAATTGGGTGATTATAAAGGAGCTCTACAGGTGTCTCCAAAGGTACATGTTGAGTTGGCGTATTCTGAGATTAGGATTTGTCACTCCGATTGTCAGAGAGGTATCTCTGGGCCCTCTCAGTAATGCACCTCACTACAAGCCTTGCAAGCAATGTAGCTAATGAGTTAGTTACGGAATGAAGCATTACGTAACGAGTAAAGAGACTTGCCGGTAACGAGATTGAACTAGGTATTGGATACCGATGATCGAATCTCGGGCAAGTAACATACCGATGACAAAGGGAACAATGTATGTTGTTATGCGGTTTGACCGATACAGATCTTCGTAGAATATGTAGGAGCCAACATGAGAATCCAAGTTCCACTATTGGTTATTGACTGGAAACAGTTCTAGGTCATGTCTACATAGTTCTCGAACCCGTAGGGTCCGCACACTTAACGTTACGATGACAGTTTTATTATGAGTTTATAAGTTTTGATGTACCGAAGGTTGTTCGGACTCCCGTATATGATCACGGACGTGATGAGGAGTCTCGAAATGGTCGAGACATAAAGATTGATATATTGGACGATTATATTCGGACACCGGAAGTGTTTCGGGTGATTTCGGAGAAAACCGGAGTGCGGGAGGGTTACCGGACCCCCCCCCCTTGGGAACTAATGGGCCTTGTTGGGCCCTAGTGGAGAGAGAGAGGGGCCGGCCAGGGCAAGAGGCGCGCCCCCTCCCCTTGAGTCCGAATAGGACAAGGAAAAGGGGGGCGGCGCCCCCCTTGCCTTTTCCCCTCTCCCACTCCTTCCTTCCCCCTCCTTCTTGGACTAGGAAAGGGAGGGGCAAACCTACTTGGAGTAGGTTTCCCCCTCCTAGGGCGCGCTAGACACCCCCTTGGTCGGCCCCCTCCTCCTCCCCCCCTTTATATACGGAGGAGGGGGGCACCTCTAGACACACAAGTTGATCTTCGTGATCGTTCCTTAGCCGTGTGCGGTGCCCCCCCCCCACCATATTCCACCTCGGTTATATCGTAGCGGTGCTTAGGCGAAGCCCTGCGTCGGTAGAACATCATCAACGTCACCATGCCATCGTGCTGACGGAACTCATCCCCAACACCCTGCTGGATCGAAGTCCGGGGATCGTCATCGAGCTGAACGTGTGCTGAACTCGGAGGTGCCGTATGTTCGGTACTTGGATCAGTCGGATCGTGAAGATGTACAACTACATCAATTGCGTTGTCATAACGCTTCCGCTTTTGGTCTACGAGGGTATGTGGACAATACTCTCCCCTCTCGTTGCTATGCATCACCATGATCTTGTGTGTGCGTAGGAATTTTTTTGAAATTACTACGTTCCCAACAGGATGTGGTGGAGGACGGCGGCGATGGATGGGGTGGCGAACGGAGGCTGGTGTGGGGATGGTGTTCTAGCGCGGATGGTGTATTAACGGGAAAATGGAGGGAGAGGTATGGGGAACCATGTTTTTGGGATGCGCCTATCTGAAATACGGGAAAGTTACAAACTTAGCCCCCGTTCAAAATTTGGACGTCTCGTCGGTTGGGGATACGACGGCAATCTCGCATCTCACCAATATTTGCCCAGAGTGATTTCGGGCGAGGAGAGGGTAGTTGGCAACCACGATGTATGAACGGGGCTGACAGGTAGGGCGGTTGTGTCACGTCTGAGTGAAGTTACAAACCTGCCCCTATTGAAAATATTTGCCTACATCGATTTCGGCCGAGTCGAGTTTGTTTTGTCGCCCATCGTGTATGAATGGGGAAATGGAGGGAGAAACAGAGGTCTGTCGGACGAGCTTGAATAAAATGTGTTTTGCCGCCCATGTTTGGTGCCCACCATGTCGGAATGGGATCAGAGGCAGTCGTGTCACGTCTAATTGAAGTTACCAACCTACCCCTATTTAGAGCAGTGGAAATCGGGCCAATGGATTGTCCCTGTAATGGGTACACAGTAATTTCCATCTCCCAAACACTTGGCTTCGGGCAGCCGACATGGGAGTGTACATTTTGCCGCTTCTTTCGAATTTTGGGACAATAAGCATCCGTGTTTACCCTGGCAACTAAATTCGAATCCATTTTGTATTCCTATACGAATCTTTATAAATCATTCTATGTCTTTTTATATATCTTCAAAACGACAACAAAGATGTATTCCACTATCATATATGAATATGGTTTACAAATGCCGATACTCAAATTCAGAAGCCAGAATCCAGTTTAAGGTGAATTCGAATATATGGAACACTTCATGTCCAACTCAAATGTCACATGCATCATAATGTGTACTCCCATTTAGATATGTACACAAGCAATGTATCAAGATTCAAATACTGAGTCAATCAACCAAGAATGTACAGAACTAACAGACATATAAACACTTATAGAGTATATGGATCAATAATATCAACTAACATACATAAGCCAAGCCGTTGTACTTTTTTTGCTACAACAGCATCCATTTTTTAGCCAAGCGACTACAACATCTTGGCCCTTTCTGATGCGTGCCACTTATGGTCCATCTATACTACTATTATTACTGAATGCACATTCAGCCCGATTGGCATATTTGTAGGTCTGGCACAACAATCAAAATGAAATGTCTCCGAGTCTTATCAATTAATACAAACTTGTGCTCAAATAAAATTACAAACCAAAAAACAAAAACAATTATTACATGATCTCTAAAGCAAATGGTTTGATTGATTACATGAATAAACAACACAAAGGTTATTCAATGATGGAAAGAACATTTCACCTATGATTTACCAAGTGGGAATTTAATTTCCATTTTTCCTTTAGGACCTTAATAATGTGGTCAGTCTCAGCTTGCTTCGTTTTGAAATCCACCAAATATTTAATGGTTGTCTTGAGTATTGCTTGTGATTGTGCTGTTTGCTTCCTCAACATGTCAACTTCATCTCTAAGTGCAGAAGCAGAATCTCTTTCTACCACTAGTTCAGCCTCTAGAGCATCACCAGTTGGCAATTCATAATGCATGATTGGGCCGGTGCCACTACTGTGGGATGATACAACGTCCATGGGGACCTCGCTCTTTGATCTTGGACTAACTTGTTTTGCCATTAAAGTTCTGTTTGGATTCAGAAAATTTGAAGTTAGCAAAACATCTCAACTGGGAGTTATAACAGCAAGCCAGTTAAACAAACAAGGAATTAAAGAGTTTCAATTGGATGCTGAAAAGTAGTTATTAACATCATTGTAACCCATAGATATGCGCATTCTATAAACAAACAACAAAGAGGTAATTCTTAACAGTAAGTATCAGACACATAGATAGGCGCAGTTAAACAAACAAGTAGCTATTTAAGTTTAGGCGAAGAGGTAATTCTTAACAGTAAGTATCAGACACATAGATAGGCGCAATCTATAATAGGATTAACAGGTTGTTGCATTATGTAATCAGTAGCAAACTAAATTAAGCCAAGCAACATAATTGAACAATTTTGCAATAAGTGGCTAACTAAAATTCCAAGCAGGTAACTGAACTTAAGGTAAGCTCCTTGTACACGCACACTGCAACTTCTTTTTCGCTTACAAGGTTGTATGAAGGAGTTCATGGTATCAATTGCTTGGATACGCAGTCCCAATACTTCTTTCTTCCCACACTGCATTGGTAAGTCGAACGGTTAATCTAGTAAGATGGTGCGTCCTTGATATGTTATATGAGGACGTGTACTCAGACTAGTTGTAGCCACACACATCACACTAGCTTTTACTATATATTTCATGTGATAACTTTTGGCATATCGAGATCTAAGCAATCTACAATAGGATGAAAAGACTGGCATCCTTCACATTATTGGCGAACTCAGTTCATAGAAACAAGCAATTTAACCATTCTATGGGTAAATCAAAAGCACCACTGGAATATTTTTCACTACCCCAATCATACACACAGAAAGGGGCGACACCACCGTAGGGGTTGGTATGGGCGGCCGCCTCGGGTGGCTGGAAAGTGTGCACCTAGTTTGAGTCGTCCAGGTTGGCCCAGGCTAGTTATGTTTGTCCCAACGCACGAGCAGGCAATGTAAAAAATGAAGAAAAATGGTTCAATTTGGATGGGCCAATAACATAAGTGCAAGGCAGGCCCTATAGCAGGCTCGCGGCCCAAACGAGCGCCTCCCATATCGATCAACAGCAGGAAAAATCCCAATTCGTTCACTCCAGCCTCCAGTCTGGTTCGCTCCTAACCTAGCCACCGTTGGACAGACCGACACAACACTTCCTCGCGCCCTCGTTGGAGGGCAGTTGCCAGGCTTCAAGCGAATGGAAGGACAAGAAGATGAAGATCCAACCCTGGGTGTAACCTGCATGGGAGGCAGCGGCGGCAGCACGGGCATGGCATCGAGCTTGCGCAAACGGACAGTTGCAACTTGCAAGAGTAGCATGTGCAACGAGCAGGTACATCACATCCCTGATTATATCTAATTCAACTCTTCAATTTCTGGCCAATAGTTAAACCTGGCGGTGTTGTAAAATTGCTTGTATGTAGGGAATCTATGAGAAAATGAAACCAATTTCTACTTATTTTATAACTCCCCCAATCAATACTGAACTGACTGAATCTGATGTATCTAATCAAGTATCCGGTACAAACATACAAGCTCATGTTGTTCTTGAGCCTGAAGTGTCTAATGAACAGACTGCTAATGAAGGATTTGATGCAAACATTTTGCATGCTCCTGGTGATGAATATATAGTGTCTACTGAGGGATCTAATGCAAGCATTCTGCAAGCTCCCATTGAAGGATTTAGTGTCTAATGATGATCTACTATGTTGAGAGAGACATAGAGATTTGCAGGCATTGATGACAAGCAAATTATAGTGCATTTTCATGGCTTGAGGAAACGTCGAGGCCATCTACCAGAAAGTCCCCATATCATGACAACGTAGCATAAATACTTTTCTAATCTATTGTTTGAAACTATTGGCATACTTGTGCAGGACAGATATATTGATATGAAGTTTGCGCACTGGTTATAGGTGTAATTACACTTCGATATTTTCAGCCAGAGAATGAATAATTCAAGCAGGTACAGACCATGTTTGTACTCCTTGTACACCATGTTGCATTTTGTGTTTTTTGGTGCTTGCATCATTTAGCGTTTATAATCTAAACTACTTTGGATCATTAGCTTGTTTTCAAAGTGCATGTAGCTTCACATTTCTCAATTTATGTTGATTTCCGGAGTGCAAGTGCATTTGTATTTTTTAAGTTAAATGTTCTCCCCTGGTAAACTTGAATTCGTGGATCTACCATTACACACAAATCATACATGCCATTACGAATTAAATGAAATGCATGGACTTACACTAGCTCGTTGTACAGGCTCACTGCAGCTCTGCTTGCACTTGGGATGTTCCATGTACAAGTCCATGTTACCACTTGCTTGGATGTGCAGGCCTTATGCTCCTTGCATCCCCTCTGCATTTTTGACACGGAAAATGGTTGATCAAATAAGAGGAATCGACCTTGACGTTGTACCGGAGGACAGATACTTACAAGGTTATACGGGTGTGCAGGATGTGAACTAGATCCCGTAGCGCTGTCATGCTTCGCTAAAAAATGGTTTTTCTTGTTTCAGATGATATCTCCAGAAGAAATAAGAGTTAAAGTCAGAGTTGCATAGGCGTGTAAGCCAAGAGAGCAGTGAAAGGATATCCAAACATTGTCGGAACAATGCACAAGGGAGTGATGTGTGGATACCTAGTTCAGGCTGGCGTTTGGGCATGCTCGCCTAGCTAGAGTGCGGGTCACTTCAGAGCCGTTGAGGGTGATGCACTGGCTTTGGTTGGCCGAGCACCGATGCAAATCTTGAGTGGCAGCAGAGAGCTATGATGCGGTGGACGAGACTGTTGGTGAAGCCCCAACGGCCTTGGGGGGCGGAGGTGCGACGATGTGCTCGGTGAAGTAGCCCCGGTGAGCTAGGAGACGACATCGGTGAAGCGCACCTGATGCAGTGGAAGTCGGTGTCTGTGAGGCACGTCGGTTGCGGCGGCCAATGTTGTCGGTGGACCACCCGGTGCGGTGGATGAGGGCATAGATGAGGTAGCTCCGGTGCGGTGGTGAAGTGCGACCGTCGTCTTCGTCATCGTCGTCCGGCACAGAGGTGGGGAAAGAGACGAGATGAGGGGCGATTCGAACTTTGCTTGGGTTGGCGGCGAATTATGATTTGAGCAATCTGGGCGCGGAAGGGGACGATGGAGACGGGATATTTTGTAGGGCTGGAATTGGGGCCGCCAGATATTTCAATCCGAAACGTGGAAGCGCGAACTTATTTTGTCGTCGTCCTTTTTTGGGGGGGAGGGGGGAGGGAGGAAGGGGGTGGGTGGCTGGGTGCTAAGCGTCCGTCCGACACACGCGACCACCACGACACGACCCTGGTGTGCCTGGTGCGCCTACATTTGAGAATGCAAACGAATCTTCTTTCATTTGCAAACGAATCTGTATGTATTACCATGCCCGTGTTTTCCTTGCAAATAATTAGTCATTCGAAATGAGATACTATAAATTAATTAATGAGGAGTTATTTGAAAAAAATTGAAACGATATCCCCGGTATCCATGCTAACGTGGATTAGAGTTTGTGTCACATAATTAGTTATATGAATTAGAGTGTGTGTCACATAGCGATCTCCAATTGTAACGTGGATTTCGCATTTCAATGTATCCATGCTACTTTTTTAATAAAAAATTCATATGTATATGATGAACACCATGGTAGTGAGAAAACTTTTGCATGGATTCAAACATATGATCTACAAAATAGCACAACAAATCGAGTCAATGTCAACTTTTCGAAACCTAGTATGGCATGAATTCGAAATAATTACCCATATGCATGGTCTTCAGTTCAAATCTTACAATGTACAGCGAATTAAAACATCGATATTAAGTCTCGTACTATCTACATTCAAATGTTGTTTTTAGCCCCCTCCCCCCTCGGCACACATGCTACATACTTCCTATATTGGTCAATATTCCTCTCCTAACCACCTTAGGAAGCTATCGGTTTCCAACACACGTTCATTCTTTCTCTCCATGTTTCGATCTCTAACTCTCTCAACTACACAATCCCCTTTTTCCACTCTGTTGCCAAATGTATTTACCTCACACACCCGCCATTGCACCCCTTGCCGAGCTCTCTCTATCTCCCTCTCCCTTCCACCCTCTCACGCTTAATACATGCATTGCCTATCTATCCCCCAACCTCTCGTGCGCACGCACACACCTTGTCTATCTAGGTCACTCCCTCAAGATTGTCTCACTCTTTCTTCCGCATGGCGGGCCACACTCGCTCAATCTCGCACTCTTTATCTGAGTCTCGATTAACCTCGTTTTCTTTCACACACAAATGATATATTTCCTTGTTCGGGCCTCGATCGACACACTCTATACTCTCTCACACAGATTGTCTATCTAGGTCAGTCCATCCAAGCCGCCCTGATAACCCACAAGTGTAGGGGATCGCAACAGCTTTCGAGGGTAAAGTATTCAACCCCCAAATTTATTGATTCGACACAAGGGGAGCCAAAGAATATTATTGAGTATTAGCAGTTGAGTTGTCAATTCAACCACACCTGGATAACTTAGTATCTGCAGCAAAGTATTTAGTAGCAAAGTAGTATGATAATAAAGGTAACGGTAGCAAAAGTAATATTTTTGGGTTTTGTAGTGATTGTAAGAATAGCAACAGAAAAGTAAATAAGCGAAGCACAAGATGTGAAAAGCTCATAGGGAATTGATCAGTGATGGATAATTATGTTGGATGCGATTCCTCATGTAATAGCTATAACATAGGGTGACATAGAACTAGCTCCAATTCATCAATGTAATGTAGGCATGTATTCCGAATATAGTCATACGTGCTTATGGAAAAGAACTTGCATGACATCTTTTGTCCTACCCTCCCGTGGCAGCGGGGTCCTAGCGGAAACTAAGGGATATTAAGGCCTCCTTTTAATAGAGAACCGGAACAAAGCATTAGCACATCGTGAATACATGAACTCCTCAAACTACGGTCATCACCGAGAAGTATCCCGATTATTGTCACTTCAGGGTTGTCAGATCATAACACATAATAGGTGACTATAGACTTGCAAGATAGGATCAAGAACACACATATATTCATGAAAATATAATAGGTTCAAATCTGAAATCATGGCACTCGGGCCCTAGTGACAAGCATTAAGCATAGCAAAGTCATAGCAACATCAATCTTAGAACATAGTGGATACTAGGGATCAAACCCTAACAAAACTAACTTGATTACATGGTAAATCTCATCCAACCCATCACCGTCCAGCAAGCCTACGATGAAATTACTCACGCACGGCGGTGAGCATCATGAAATTGTTGATAAAGGATGGTTGATGATGACGACGGTGACGAATACCCCTCTCCGGAGCCCCGAACGGACTCCAGATCAGCCCTCCCGAGAGAGATTAGGGCTTGGCGGCGGCTCCGTATCGTAAAATGCGATGAAACTTTCTCTCTGGTTTTTTTCTCCGTGAAATGGAATATATGGAGTTGGAGTTGAGGTCGGTGGAGCCTCAGGGGGCCCACGAGAGAGGGGGGCGCGCCCAGGGGGTGGGCGCGCCCCCACCCTCGTGGACAGGGTGTGGGCCCCCTGGTCTTGATTCTTTCGCCAGTATTTTTTATATTTTCCAAAACATGCCTCCGTGGATTTTCAGGACATTCCGAGAACTTTTGTTTTCTACACATAAAACAACATCATGGCAATTCTGCTGAAAACAGCGTTAGTCTGGGTTAGTTTCATTCAAATCATGCAAGTTAGAGTCCAAAACAAGGGCAAAAGTGTTTGGAAAAGTAGATACGTTGGAGACGTATCAACTCCCCCAAGCTTAAACCTTTGCTTGTCCTCAAGAAATTCAGTTGATAAACTGAAAGTGATAAAGAAAAACTTTTACAAACTCTTTTTGCTCTTGTTGTTGTAAACATGTAAAGCCAGCATTCAGGTTTCAGCAAATATTATAAACTAACCATACTCACAATAACACCTAGGTCTCACAACTACTCATATCAATAGCATAATCAGCTAGCGAGCCATAATAATAAAACTCGGATGACAACACTTTTTCAAAACAATCATAACATGATATAATAAAATGGTATCTCGCTAGCCCTATCTGAGACCGCAAAACATAAATGCAGAGCACCTTTAAAGATCAAGGAGTGACTAAACATTGTAATTCAAGGTAAAAGAGATCCAGTCATGTCATACCCAATATAAACCAATAGTATTGAATGAAAATGACAGTGTGCTCTCCAGCGGGTGCTTTTTAATAAGAGGGTGATGACTCAACATAAAAGTACATAGATAGTCCCTTTGCAGAGGGAAGCCAGGATTTATAGAGGTGCCAGAGCTCGATTTTAAAATAGAGATTGAATGACATTTTGAGCGGCATACTTTTGAAAGTGCTAGTATCGACTAGAGGGGGGGTGAATAGGCGATTTTTATGAAAGTCTTCAAAACTTAGAAGTTTCGAAGACAAACAACAGAAATGACCTAATTAATATGCAGCGGAAGATAAACTACCCTAAGCAAGCCATAGTCAAGTATGCAAGGATGTGAAAGTACAGGACTAATAGCAGCTAGGTAATAAGGATCAGGATGGAAGATGGTATGAAGCCAATAAACAGTAGTAATCAAGCAATGAAATCAAACAGATACACAGATAGGCAATTACTTCACAAAGACAAACTTAGGTAAGGTTGGGAAGGGATAGAACCAGTCGCTTGTTGAAGACACAGGATTTGTTAGACCAGTTCCAGTTGCTGTGACAACTGTACGTCTGGTTAGGGAAGCTGAGATTTAACTCAGAAGACCGTGTCTTCACCTTATTCCCCTTGAGCTAAGGACACCTAGTCCTCGCCCAATCACTCTGGTAAGTCTTCAAGGGAGACTTCCAAACCTTCACAGACTTCGTTCACCAGCAATCCACAATGACTCTTGGATGCTCAGAGCGCGACGCCTAACCGGCTGGAGGATTCACAGTCCTCAAGTGTAATAAGTCTTCAGGTCACACAAACAGAAAGACTTTAGTGATGCCTAACACTCTTGGCTCTGGGTGTTTGGGCTTTGTCCTCGCAAGGATTTCTCTCTCTCTCTCAAATGCTTCGAGGTGGGTTGCTCTCAAACGACAAAAGCCGTGCACAAACTCTGAGCAGCCACCAATTTATGGTGTAGGGGGTGGGCTATTTATAGCCACTAGGCAACCCGACCTGATTTTTCCAAAATGACCCTGGGTCACTAAGGAACTGACATGTGTTCCAACGGTCAGATTTCAAACACACGCGGCAGCTTTACTTGGGCTACAAGCAAAGCTGACTCATCTAGCTCTGGATAAGATTTTCTCTCATTATCTTCGCTCGAAGACATAGGATTTGAGTTGAGCATCACTTCAGTCACTCTGACTTAGTTCACTTGGACCCCACTTAACAGTATGGTGGTTCCTATGACTCAACAAAGAAGAAAAGGAAACAATGAAACCACAAAGTCTTCGCGCACCATAGTCTTCACTTAATGTCTTCTCATGTCATAGTCTTCAATATGAATATCTTCTCATACCACCATTGTCTTCAATGTCTTCATACATTTTTAGGGGTCATCTCCGGTAGGTAAACCGAAACAATGAGGGACACTACCTGCGTTATCCTGCAATTTTCACAAACGCATTAGTCCCTCAACCAACTTTGTCGTCAATACTCCAAAACCAACTAGGGGTGGCACTAGATGCACTTACAATCTCCCCCTTTTTGGTGATTGATGACAAACTGGTTGAAGTTTTCAATGGGGATAAAATATGTGAAATTGTAAGGATAGGGAATTGGGAATTGTCTTCATAAGTAGCAAGGGCTCCCCATGAAGATGTGCATATAAGTAATTTGCTTTTGGAATGCAAATGCACATGGCAGGTTGTACTTGTGGAGATCCACTTCAACTTATGAAGATAATTCATCATGCATGAAATGATATAGCAAGTAGAATGACATGCATAATGAAAAATGGACGTCTGCAGAATGATCTAAGTGCGGAATTTATCATCGCACATGCGGAATTTATCATCGCATCACAGTGAAGCAAGTAGGTAGCAGACGACCATCAAGTTTAGGTGTTACAACTCAGAGAACCAAATGTTTTAAAATCAAGAGTTGTAAGCACGAAGCAAAATATAATGCAACGGCCCATATGAACCCGCTTGAAGACTATCAACTCATACGCTTCTCCCCCTTTTGTCGGTAAGGACCAAAAAGGTTTGAAGACATAGAGCATCTACTCATCCTCATGAGTAGGTGAAGCAGCAGGGTTGTCATCGTTGGTTGGCGGTGCAGATGAACTTGGTGCAGTGTCGATGCGCGCAGTAGTAGGAGGTGGTGAAGTAGCATCATCTTCATCATCGATCACTCTGGCATTTACCATTGCCGCGGAGGAAGAATATTCAGAGTCTTCAAGAGATGGAGTGCGACGTAGGACAACAGTCCGTGGAGGAGTGGAGTCAAACTGGAATCTTTCATTGAAGCCATCATCTTAAAGATCTGCTTCAGCAGTAAGCAGGGTCAAACTCTTCCATGATCGCCGGCAAGTTTCATGAGCAACAAAGGCATTCTTGGTGGCAAGGTTGCGAATGCGATTGACATCCACCAAGAGGCTTTGCATATGTCTCTTGAGCCAAAAATGATGCTTATCCTGTTTCTGATGAAGGGCCACAAGAAGTTCTCGGTCACTGAGAACGCGAGAACGCTTCCGAGGCCTTTATGCAATGGTGCTTTCAGTGGCTTCAGTAGGTGCTCGATGATGCAGACAAGTATTTCCAGCCAATGGATAGATTCGTGTCGCTGCTTGAACACCTTCAATGGGTTGAGTGAAGCTTTGGTGCTCGGCATTCTAAAGACAAAGAGGCCTCTTGGCAGGGTCAGAGTATATAGCTTCAACTGACATAACAACCTCTGGCAAAAAGATCATATGATTGCGAGTAGAGGGCTGATAGTTGACAGATGAGTGTCTCTTGATGAGGCGCATGACCCATGGAGCATAAAACTTCACACCAAAGAGGTCAGAGCCACAAGCAGCAAGTTGCCTGATGAAGAATTCTTGAGTGTTGAAGCTGATGCCATTGAGAATATAGAAGACCAAAGTCTTCATAGCTCCTTCAAGCTTGGTCGCTGATGAATGTCCTTTGACAGGCCATAGAGTTCACCTGATGATATGATATATGGTGCGAGGCAGATACTCAAGGTCTTCAACAAAGAACTATGTTGGATATTCAGCGTCAGATGGCAAGGGCTTCATCATGCTCAACATCTGGCTCATATTGGGTTCTGGCTTATGGAAGATACTCTCCACTGCATTGCGGTGTAGCTGACAGTCAGGTTCATATAGTTCTCCAGGAGCGGCTAGCCCTGTGAGCTCGATGATATCCATAGCTTTGGCTTCATGATGAACATTTCCAGTCATCCACTCGAGAACCCATGTCTTGATGTCTCTGTAGTAGCCGCGAATGTGTAGAGTAGCATAAAATTGAATGCTTGGAGTAGGAGTAATAGCTTCTCTGCTGATAGCTCCAGAACCAATCTGATGATATTCTTGGCTTGGAGTAGGCGTTCTTGGCGATGTCAAAGAAGGTATTGTGGCTTTTGAAGCCATTTGCATTGAAGGACCCTGGTGAGTTTGCAGTACCTGGAAACCTTGGCAGCCTAGGATTTGGCTTCTGGACCTGAGGCCTATGCTCAACATGATAGTCAAACTGAGGTCCAGAGGCAGTAGGCGGAGGTACCAGAATGGGCCATCGGACAGTGGTTAGCTGACCATGACTGTATGCTTGCTCAATTGTATGGGGCCTTGGTGGCGGAACAGGAGCAGGGGCAACAGCTGAGGTGTCAGGCTGCACAACAGGTGCTTCAGGAGCAGTTGTCTCATTAGCTTCAGGTGCAGCAGCCTCATTGGTTTCAGGTTCAGTGGCCACATTTGCTTCAGGCACACTGGTTGGTGCAGGCTCCACATTAGCGTCAGCCATGACTACGTCATTTGCTTCATTGGCGTTGGCGGTGGTAGCTTCAACATTTTCAACCTCCTCTAGACGAACAGGAGGGTCGGGCACATGCACGTTCACATTAGGAACTGCTTCTTCAATTACTGGGGGAGTAGGGACACATACTTCTTCTTGATTTTCCTCGGCTGATGCAGCCGGAATGTCTTCAGCGGCTTGTGCTTCAGAGTCGGAGACATTCACAGTTGGAGTAGGTTAAGAAAATACTTGACGAGCAACAGGTGAACGTTGCACTTCTCCTTCTGGAACGCTCGACAGAGGGACTTGAGGCCTTTGTCCTTTGCGAATTCTGCGAAATGCTGGCAACGCCTTAGGAGATGGAGATGGCTGGGCCTCAAAGTCTTCATCCTCTTCTTGCACAGGGGGTGTAGCTTGTTGTTGTTGTTGGGGAGTACTGGGGGAGTCTTGTAGTTGTGGGTGATCAGCCCACGATGCATCCTGAGCAATTGGCGTCAGAGGACGACCAATGCTGATGAGTTCGCTGTTCGTATGAACAGGCGATGATACCACGTCATGTTCGATCTGAGGAAGAACTTCATCATCTGCTACATTGTCATCATGACCAATGTCTTCAGCAGCGGTGGGTTCAGCTGCTGGAATATCTTCAGCTTCATGAGCCTCTGTGGGAGCAGGCTCATGGACTATCATCCTTCGTTCTTGATGTTCTAACGCTGGACGAACCACTAAAATGGGTTCAACAACTAAGGGCTCTGTGGAAGCAGCCCTAGTCTTCTTGGTCTTGCGCTTCTTCTTGGAGGGAGCGGCATCAGAGGCTTCAGTATTCTTTCTCTTTCTGGCTTCAGCCTTGGCAGCCCTCGTCTTCTTCTGTTCTGAAGCGGTTGTGGTGACCTTTGGCTTCGAGCCAGTCATGCTACTTGGGAAGATAATGCGAGGGGCTTCTTGGCTTGAAGGTTCAGGCTGGTCAGCAGGAAGCTTCTTCTTTTTCTTTGCAGCCATCCTGGGGTCAATGCCAGCACGGCCAAGTGACTTGCGCTTCTTTGCCTCATTGTAGGCGAGCACACACTTATCAGCCAAACTCTTCATGCACTCTCGACAGCCCTGATCTTCTTCACGCTTCTTCAGAAAAGCTTCTTTAAGCTCATGTAGCATGACTTTGAAGTTTCTGACGTCTTGAACACTTAGCTTGGCCACATGCTTCTTGAATTGAGCCTTCTCATAATCAATCTTGTTCTTGAGCTCAGCGATGCGCTGAGCGAGAGCTAGCTCAGAAGCAATGGTGCCATTGAAGGCGACACTGAGGCCAATGGGAAGCTGCAAATCTTCAAAGCTGAGATTTGGGGTGTCGAACCACTCATCAATGAAGTTGTGGATGATTGCCACATCAAAGAGAGGCAAGTTGTCGAAGATTTCTGCTTCTTCCTTGCTCTTTATCAGCTGCTCAAGGGCATCATCAGCAAGATCTTCATCACTTGACAGATCAATGGGTTCTTCGCGCAGAATGGCGGCAGGAGTCAAGGCTTGATCAGTTGGTCTGACAAGTTGCTTTTTCTTCTCCGTTCTCTTGAAGACACGGGATTGATCTTCAGACTGCACACTGGCTTCAGGAGGTGCAGTGGCCAGTGGCTTCGCACGAGAAGTCTTCGGAGGTGCAGCTGATCTTGAAGCCTTTGGCTTCTTTTGCTTCTGCGGCTTTGGAGGAGGAGCTGGGGCTTCATCGGAGTCAGCATCATTTTCAGAATGATCTACTCTGGCACCTTGGACCACGATGTAGGTGATGAGGCCATCAAGGTTGGAGAAGGGGACGATAACATTGGGATCAGCATCACGGGGAGCAAAGGGACCTGGGTTGAAGTCCAATCCCAATGACTTCTTGTTCTTCTAGGCCGAAGCCACAACAAACTGGAAGTTGCGCTTGAAGAGAGAGTCGTCACGACACCAGAGTAGTGAAGTGGGATCGGCGTTCTCGGGCTGTGGTCCACGGACCATGCAAGGATAGAAGCCTTGAGCAATGGCTTCAGCTCTATTCTTGGGTTGAAGGCCTCGATAGAGGATATCACCCCAAGGTCTCTTGATGGCATTCTTCTCTGCATATTCCTTCATCACAAACTTGTACTTGAACCATTCCTCAGCCCAATAGCGTCGAATCCATTGGATTCGTGTCTTTCTCTGATGATAATTCTCTGCGCTGTCATCAGGCAGATCTTTGGATGTTCCTTCTCTGCGCTGTCTGCCACCCTTCCTTGCTGATATTTCTGCAACCATGAACTTCAAACTGAATGGCTTCAATACGTTCAAAGGCTTCAAAGACTTACGCTTGCTGGTCAAGCAGGAACTGGCTTCGGGAGAATTTATATGATGCTGTAAGTATTCTGCAAATGGATGCAGACTATGAGAACCAAGGGATTCTCCCACGGACATGTACCTGTGACAGCATTAGATATGCGAGGGAAGGGGAAGAGGTCATATGCATTCTCAGAAGATTTTGAAGATAAATCAGTTTGAAGACATTGACCTCATGATGCGAAGACATTCACTTATATAGGTGAGCTGGTTCCAGATTTGTACCAATCCGTGAATAAGTACAAGTGAGGAATCAAACTAGACAGGAAATCGAAGTGAATTGACTAGGCAGTATGAGATGCAGACAGAATAGATCTAACATTGAATAGGCAGAAACCACTTTGGGTAAACAGGATGAATCTTGAAGATCAAAAGGGTGGTAAAAATAGAGTTATAATTACCGCATGAAGAACTGCTAGATGGGATGAATAGGAGACCGAGCAGTTCAGCCCACCGTGCCCTAACTTGGCGACGGAGGACACCTACGGCGACGGCGGAGAGGACGATGTCCGCGGCCAGCGTGAGGACGGCGTCGGAGAAGTCGCGGCAGCTAAGCGCTTCGTCGCCGGTGTCGTCGAGAGCTAGCGGTGGCGCTAGGGTTTTGACGGAGGTGGAGAGGTGGAAGAAGGATTTCTTTACCGCAGGGGACAAGTATTTATAAGTAGGTGAGCAACACAGCGCAATTACGCTGGTGCCCCTGGCGGTTCACATCTGAGGGGCACGTGGCAAGCATGCAACATACTCAGAGTTGTCCCACATTCCCACGCCCGCCAAGCATGTCGGAGAGTTGTTCCGGCTTCTCCGGATTTCAACAATAAAGATAAGTCATTTAAAACAGATTTAATGTTTGTCTCTTTGCCTTCTGCTGACTAGGACGCAGAGAAGACATTCGACAGTTTCAATAGAATGCATATGATTTGGACAGATAGAGTTTGAGATAGGAAGCATAGAGAGGTTAGGGTCCGATCACATTCACTTAGTTCAAAAGATCCAATCTTTAAGTCATAGCTATAAGTGAATGCTGTAGAGGACAGAACACTAGTATATATATAATATCAGAAAGCAATCAAATCATCATAGTGTAGAAAATCATGAAGATAAATTGAAACTGAAGACAAACCAAATGCAAAGTCATTGCAATATAACGCCATGAGTGAAACACTTCAAACAGAGAAATTTGGTGGTGGCGTTACCCACCGTATAGGAAGTATTAGACCCAGACACGGCGCACAATTATCATGGCGCTCCGAAGTCAAATTCCATGTTAATGTATTCACACCCAGAGTGTAAATCTTCATTGATTGAAGATATACATTACTTTGTGTGTTGCACATCTAAGTCATTGACATGCATAAGTGTTAGGATGTGTGCCTGATCACAGGACATTAGAGGATTCCAAGATATTTAGCTCACACCGTAACTTGCAAAACCTTTTCTCATCCAAGGGCTTTGTGAAGATATCTGCCAGTTGCTCTTCAGTGTTGACGTGAATGATATCGATATCTTTCTTCATAACATGATCTCTGAGAAAGTGATGACGAATTTCAATGTGCTTTGTCTTCGAGTGCTGGACTGGATTGTTGGCTATCTTGATGGCACTTTCGTTGTCGCAGAAGAGAGGTACTTGTTTCAGGTTGATGCCATAATCCTTGAGAGTTTGCTTCATCCATAGAAGCTGAGCACAATAGGATCCAGCAGCAATGTATTCAGATTCAGCAGTTGAGAGTGATACACAGTTCTGCTTCTTTGAAGACCAACGGACAAGTGACCGACCAAGAAAATGACATGTGCCTGATGTAGACTTGCGATCCACCTTGTCACCAGCATAATCAGCATCCGAGAATCCAACCAAATCAAATTTTGAGCCCTTGGGATACCATAATCCGAGTGTTGGGGTGTAAGCCAAATATCGAAGAATTCGCTTCACAGCTAAGTGATGCGATTCCTTTGGTGCCGCTTGGAATGGAGCACACATGCAAACACTAAGCATAATATCTGGCCTAGATGCACATAGATAAAGCAAAGAACCAATCATGGAGCGGTATACCTTTTGATCGAACTCTTTACCATTGTCGTCGGGACCAAGATGGTGTTTGGCTGGCATTGGCGTCGTGTAACCTTTGTAGTCTTCCATTCCAAACTTATTCAGACAATCTTTGAGGCATTTTTCTTGAGATATGAAGATGCCATTTCTTTGCTGACGAATTTGAATTCCAAGGAAGAATTTCAGCTCACCCATCATGGACATTTGATATTGCTCTTGCATCATGTACCCAAACTCATCACTATACTTCTGGTTGGTGCAGCCGAAGATTATGTCATCCACATATATTTGGCACACAAATAGTTCGCCATCATATGACTTCGTGAAGAGTGTGGGATCGAGGGATCCAGGTTTGAAGCCATTGCTCTTCAGGAAGTCTTTGATTGTATCATATCATGAAATTGGTGATGGAGGATGGTTGATGATGACGACGGTGATGAATCCCCCTCTCCGGAGCCCCGAACGGACTCCAGATCAGCCCTTCCGAGAGAGATTAGGGCTTGGCAGCGGTCCGTATCGTAAAACGCAATGAAACTTTCTCTCTAGTTTTTTTCTCCGCGAAACGGAATATATGGAGTTGGAGTTGAGGTCGGTGAAGCCTCAGGGG
Organism: Triticum dicoccoides; assembly: GCF_002162155.2. Taxonomy (NCBI): domain Eukaryota; kingdom Viridiplantae; phylum Streptophyta; class Magnoliopsida; order Poales; family Poaceae; genus Triticum; species Triticum dicoccoides. The sequence continues at coordinate 189,617,021 of NC_041391.1, read as the reverse complement.
GCCCACAAGACAGGGGGCGCGCCCAGGGGGGTGGGCGCGCCCCCCACCCTTGTGGACAAGGTGTGGGCCCCCTGGTCTTGATTCTTTCGCCAGTATTTTTTATATTTTCCAAAACGTGCCTCCGTGGATTTTCAGGACTTTTTGAGAACTTTTGTTTTCTACACATAAAACAACATCACGGCAGTTTTGCTAAAAACAGCATCAGTCTGGGTTAGTTTCATTCAAATCATGCAAGTTAGAGTCCAAAACAAGGGCAAAAGTGTTTGGAAAAGTAGATACGTTGGAGACGTATCACGCCCCCACTCTTTTGACCTCATGGCGGGCCACGCTCGCTCAATCTCTCTCTCTCTGTCTCTCTCTTTCTCTCTCTCTCTCCCTCTCTCTCTCTATCTCTCTCTCTCTCTCTCTTTATTTCTTGATTGACCTCGCTCTTTCTCGGACAAAAACGATATATCACCATGTATATGAGCCCAATTCGACCTATTCACATTGTATACTCTCTCACACACATTGTCTATCTACGTCACTCTCTCCAACCCGTCTCACTCTTTCGATCGCACGACGACCCTATGTGATCGATTGACCTTGCTTCCTCCCATGCAAAAAAAATATCTACACATCTGTGACTGGATCATCTCTCAAGCTCTATCTTACAGCCCTCACCCTTGCCAAAAGCTTAGTCGGACAATATCTCTCCAGAGCATATATATCTGTTCAATGAATGTCGGACCATACTCACTTTGTCTCTCTATCTATATGTCTCTCGATTGACCTTGCTTTCTCATGCCGTATCTTCCACACATTGAAGCTACCTCTCCATCCCTCACAAAGCCGGAGCTATTTAAATTGCGAGGGGCACTCCAACCTTGGATTAATTTGTGTAGGCATTTATTCCGGTTGGTTTAGATTATATTTTCGTAGCATTCGGCCCACACCTACTCCAAACACCGTTGCAACCCCCGCACCTCCCCTAGTTGATTTACCTCTCGCTCGGTCATCGCTTTCTCGCACGTCCTTTCTCGCCTTCAGCGTCGCACCATGGTATCATTGCAAAAAACTCCGTTGTTCTCTTTAATTATTATAAATAAGTACAAAACTACACACTGATAGTCCACTTGGAATGGAACAAATTTCGACCCACAAATTAAAGTGCTACAAACTACACACCGAGGGCCCACATGTCATGAAACAAATTTGGACCCATATACAAATTTAAAAATAAAGGACAAGGATCGAACATGCGATCAAGGCCTTCAAGCCGCACGTCAATAGGCAACATACGTAGAACAGCAATGTTTGTTGTACCCCCCTTTGTTCACATAATGTTTCTATATTACCACAACCTATTTAATGGATAACATGTAATTTTATTTTTAGTACTATTCTCTTTCACTTACTGGTGGATTCTATGTGTATTCTCTCTCTCTTTCTCTCTCTATCTCTCTCTCTCTCTCTCTCTCTCTCCTCCCCTTATGCGTTTAGACGCACGGGCAAACACGAAGAACTCCCGGGCGATGTTGCCGTTGACCATATATGGACGTGTTCACAAGTTACAGCACCAGTTTCATGTACTAGCAGCACTAGTCAGTGTATAGGTGCAATGCACGTTAATTTGGAAGTATATTAAGTGCATGCGGATATTAAGTAGAATATTATGTGCGTGTTATTATGTGATTAGCACTATTTTTGGCATGAAATTAACTGCACGCTAAACGTGTTGAGCGCTCGACATTGAAGCAGTCTAGGTCATTGGATGACAACGAATATATGTGGCTTGATGACCTTTTATATTTAATTTGATACGGCTCTAGCAGAAAATTCAATCGATCAAACCATAGATTTCGTTCAGTCTGACTCTGAATTTAAATTATACGATGATCGATCTAAAATAAACGGAAATGATAAACGTTCGGATTTTAAGCATGGCAATACGAACGTTTTTCATGGCAAATTTAGATTACGCGGCGGGGGCGTCTTGCGGTGGGAAACGGCTCCTCTGTCGTGCTCTGTGTGTCATCAGACCACTGACTGACGACGACGGTGGCGTCTTGCGCCATTGTTGGTGTAATCATGGACGTTGGCCTAGCTTCAAGGAAGGCCAAAATGTTCTGGACTTTGGAGCGAGTCAACTGGCGGGAGGAGGCGACTGGCGTTGGTGCAAGGAAGCGGTCGACGGCGCCCATCCATGCCGTTGAGGGGGGCACTGGCACCCGAACGGGGACAGGCGCTGTCAATAGCGTGGTGGAGACATTCGTGTGCACGGGCACCAGCACGGGCGCACACGTCAGTGCACGCGCAGGCGCATGCGCTGGCAGGTGCATGGGCACCGGCACGGGCGTGCGCATCAGTGCACATGTAGGCGCGTGCACTGGCAGGTGCACGGGCGCGTGAAAGTCGGCGGGGACCTCGTGGAACCCCGTGGTATCAAGCTCGGCGACAATGTGTGGCTCCCAGCCCATCAATTCCACGGGGATGGGCGCTGGCGCAGTCAGGGCGACGGGAGCCGGAATGGGAGCGGGGACAGGCGCGACGTCTTCCCGCTAGGCCAGTTCAAGCTCGTCCCAAAGCGCCTTATGTTCTTGAGACTCCGGCTGGGTGTTTTCCTCGGGATACTGGAAGACTAAGGGCAGACCATCGTGATGCGCCATGGCGTACGTTTAGGTCAAGCTGGTTGGAGGTAGACGACGGGAGAATCGGAGAGGAAGAGAGAAGATTGTAGCGATACCGAGTAGTGCGGGGTTGATTTTAAACTGCAGCGTCGGCGCCATTAAAAGTGGGAGCAGTTGGGACGAAGGTGGGCGGCGGAGCCTGGTCAAAGGGCTCGCCTCCCGGTGAGCCTGCACAGCGGTCTGCTCGCACGCCTCCCTGTCAGCCGGCACAGCGGTCTGCTCGCACGCCTCCCATCGAGTCACACGCTTGCTCGGACGGCACCTGCCGCTGAGAAGCGGGACTCATGGCGGCACGCAAACGCCCATGGTTTCAATAGTGAAAGCGTTTGCCTTAACGTGACAGGTCTTTGTTCAAAATACATTGGCTCTTCATTTGTACAACTTGTCATAAGCAGCTTGTCTCAAATTGAAGAAAAAAATACGAAGTAATATTTGTGATATATCACGTGACCATGCTCAGTTTCAAGAATTTAAGGTCACTTTTGGATTTTCTGAAATTTAAGATCCAAGATTCGAAACAATATCATAACCTGCATCATGCAATAAATTTTCAAGCCATACATTTGTCTTGTTGTATTTCTTAAGAAAGGATTTGGTCAAACATTTTTCTTAGTTTGACTTCAGTCAAGTTATATATGCAGAGAAAAAGGATAATCCCTCCATACCAGTGCATTACCTGATATATTAACTCAAGTACTAGGCACGAACAAACGGGCGCAATTCTGTGCTCATCATGGTGTAGTAGTAGTAGTAGTAGTACTAGGCAATGCAGTTGACGGGTGACCTTGGCGAGCGGCGACCGAGGGAATTGAACCTTGCTCGGCATGGTAGGTAATGTTGTCTAGTTACTAAAGCATCCCTCCGTTGTTCATCGGTAGTCATTATGGACCCGGGACATGAGGGGAATTTCCTAGGGCTGGAATTCTGGCCGCCAGATATTTCGACTCGAAATGCGGAGGCTCGACTGGTTGGGGTTGCCTAATGTGCGTACCACGCACCCCACTAGAAGGACACGAGCCCGTTTTTTTTAGGATCAACACGAGCCAAGGTCTGGCTGGTACGCCATTGGGTCCTACCATTCGAAAATACGAATGGAATATTTTAAATTGTTGAATGAATCTATGTGTATTACAATGCCCGTATTTTCCTTCCAAATACTAATCTCAACATGGTAATTGATTTATGACGAGTTCTTGAATTAGAGTGACTTTGTGATATAGTGATCTCAACGTGGATTTCACATTTCATGGTATCCCTACTAAGTTTTTCATTGCAAATTCAAATTTAAAAGATGAACAATATGGAGGTGAGAAAACTTTGTATGTATCAAGCATATGACTACACACACATGCACACACACACACACGCTCGCGCGCGAACACAACAACAATCCAATAAGTATAGTGCATCTATTTTTCCAAACCATGCATGTATGACACGAATTCAAAAATACTCCTTCTGTTCCTAAATATTAGTCTTTTAGAGATTTCAACAAGTGACTACATACGGAGCAAAATGAGTGGATCTACACTCTAAAATATGTCTATATACATACATCTCTAAAAAGACTAATATTTAGGAACGAAGGGGAGTAAAATGTAATGCATGCATGGTCCTCAATTCAATATTTAAAATGAACAGGAAACTGAAACATGAATATTAAGTCTAGTACTACAGTACATGCAAATGTTGTGTTTAGGCGGAGCTATGATTGTCGGGGGTCAACCCCTCGACCTTAGATAAAATTGTGAAGCTCTATTTAGGGTTGTTTAGATTATATTTGTCCCCACCCTCCCAAACATCGATTGGTTGTGCACCCCCACCCCTCCTCCCCAGGAGAATATCATGTGCCCCCATACCTTAGATGCTATATGCCGATACAAGTTGCTTGGAGCTTGTAGATCTGAGATATATCTGCTCACATGATGTCTTAATATTTTTACAGGAAACCTTGATGAGTTTGAGAATTGCACACAATTTGTACAAAAACTACTCAGATGCCCTTGGATCCCATCTCCGACGACCTCGAAGCTCGTATCACTGTAGCTTCTAAGATGAAGGAGGACATCATATTCTCCTGTATGTAAGAATATCATGTGCTACCACACCTTAGATTCTTTGGTGATACAAGCTCTTCGGAGCCGTTGGATTTGTGACCCAACAACTCCTTGGTGGTTTGAATGGTTTTTTTGTAGAAAAGCCCCCAAAGAGTTCGGCCACTGCTTACAAGCACAAAGACTGCTCAGATGCCATTGGATCTCAGATGAAACAACCTCGAAGCTCGTATCACCGTAGCATCCAAGCTACGAGAGAACCTTATAATTTCTCGCACGGGAAAATATGAGGTGCTCCCGCACCGTAGATTCTATGGTGATACGACTTCACGGAGATCTAATGGCCCATAGTAGGATGTTTGAATGTTTTTGCAATATACGACTGAGAGAGTTTGGGAACTGCGCAGAAAGTACAAGTACTACGCATGTGTCATCTGATCACTGATCATACGACCTAGATGCTCATATCACCGTAGCGGGTAATTAAGCTACGGGGAGCACCTAATATGAGCAACGGGGAGCCGTTGGATCCAAGATGCAGCGGCACACACAAGGCCTGAATGTTTTATTTGCAAAAAAACTTTGGAGAGTTTGGAAATTGCGCATAATTACAAAGACTACTCCCAAGCCATAGGATCTCACTTCCAACGATGTAAAAACTCGTATCACCATAGCATCTAAGCTGCGGGGTGGATGTGATATTCTATGCCGCTGTCATTTTTGTTCATAAACTTGCAAAATACGTGTAACTCATGTCGTTACTTGTCTAACCGCGCAAAGTGTTTGTTCAAAAAAACCATCCTACACTAAAATATCGGAACAACACATGGGGTTCCCACTTGTCATTAATCAAATTTGGACCTAAAACTAACAAATCTGAAAGACGAGATTCGAACTAGAAACCTGGACTACAAAGCGTAAGTCGATAGCCTGAAACAACAACGGATGTTGGCTTTGTCCCATAACTTGATTTTATACAGTATTACGTTGAGTAGAGTAGAGGGAGTGCCTCGTCAACACGTGCATGACCATTGACTCACTTACTGGTGAGTCCCAGGTCTGCGATCTCTCTCTCTCCTCTCCATCGTCTAACCTCTGCACGGGCACACACGAAAAGCGGCGCTAGCTCGACGTGGTGTTATTATAACAAATAAAAGCTTGGAAAATAGAAGAATCGCCTAGAACAAGAGACGTTGTGGCTGGTCGAGACGGAGCTAACCACACCTATCCTCTGTGCCACGTTAGCATGATGAAGCTCTGTGGCTAGTAGGGTGTTTTCAACCGACTGGCTGGGTCCTGAGGTCGAACCATAGGTACTACATCTGATATAGTATATTTTTACAAGCACATTTTCCCTCCGTGCCGAGACGTGGCACACCCTACCATGCGGTTTCGGGGTCCTCCCGGGTGGTGCACGCATATATTCTCCCTAACGTGGGACGCCCTACCGCACGTTTTCTGGGTCCTCCTCGGTCGTAGCGCCAAAGCAAGTAAATGAGTCATCAAATCACGAAATACCACCTTTCCCGCCAAGTACATCAGTGAAGCATGGTGGCTAGCTAGTTGGGCTAGTTCGACCAATTAGCTAGGCCGCCGCCACATTTGTTTTTTCACCCCTTTTTCACCCCTTTTTTTATCTACTTGCGAGCAGGTAAATTTAAATATCCACCGCGCATTGCTCTGGTGTTTGGGTGTGGTAGGATTTTTAATTTTTTGATTGACGGGAGCAAGCGCGGCAGGATTTTCAATTTTTTGATTGACGGGAGCAGGCCCGGCAGCAATTAGTCACGATGACTCCACCTGTAAAACCCACTGCTCCCTGATGTGAGAAGTCATCGACTGGTGTTTTACCATGGTGAAAACCAAAAGATTCCCCGCTCGTCGACTGGCTCCCTCCGCCTTCCCATAGATTGCATTGCCTTTCAGCCGTTTCGCCCCCTTTGCTTCCTCTCCCCATTGCTTCTACCTGGTGCCACGGCGGCGCAGCAGATCACGGAGTCCGAGGTGAGGCGCGAGCTTCAAAAGTGGCAGGCGTCCACCATAAAGATGCTCGAGGCGTCGGCAGTGTTGTTGCAGAAAGCGGGAGATACGATAGGCCGTCAGGGGAGCTGGCTGGAGCGCGAGCGGGCCAATCGTGATGAGGTCCAGGATCGCCTCAGCCACTTGGTGAACCAAGTTGCCACGCACGTGTTGCGGCTGCGCGATGCCTACCGTCATGCCAGCGCGACCATGCCGGCCATCGGGCTAAACCCGTTCGACCACCCGGTCAACTTCAACGAGCTGCGGCTTCCTGACCTGGTCTCCTTCTTCACCTATATCTCCGAGGAGCTGATCCATCTCCACGTGATGGTGGGGGCGGAGCTGGACAAGGAGGGGTTGCGGGCTGCCGTCGCCGTTGCCGGGCGAATCCTTTTAGGGCTTCGTCACCAGAATCCATTCGTGCCATTGGACGTCGTCTTTGACGAGCTGGCTCACATCGACCGGGAGCGGGATCTATGGGCGGTTGCACCCTGCATCACCAGCATCGTGCGCCTCGAGAAGCAGAGGGACTTCGGTGGTGTTTAGGCGCCCTCTGCATGGGCATGTCCATGTCTCGGCGCAACATGACCGTTGGATCAAACTCAGATGATGCAGATAAGTCACTGTAGCACAAAGCATGTGGGTGTGTTTGGTTGCATTCTCATCTCAATATAGTTGTTTCCTCTTCGTGTATTTGTGTTAACCTACTAGTGTGGACTCATGCACCCTTCATGCACTCTGCCAAAGACCCAAAAGTGGGTCGAGAAGGGAACTTTTGCTCCCATCCCGTGCACCCTTCATACACCCTGCTTAACACTATTCATGCTTCATATGGTTCATGTTTCGTGGAGTACTGTAGCATGATAACCCACAAGTATAGGGGATCGCAACAGTTTTTGAGGGTAGAGTATTCAACACAAATTTATTGATTCAACACAAGGGGAGCCAAAGAATATTCTCAAGTATTAGCAGTTGAGTTGTCAATTCAACCACACCTAGAAACCTTAATATCTGCAGCAAAGTATTTAGTAGCAAAGTAATATGGAAGTAACGGTAGCAGTGGCAAAAGTAACAGTAGCAGTTTTGTAGTAATTGTAACAACGACAACGGTAAAGTAACTAAGCAAAGATCAATATGTGAAAAGCTCGTAGGCATTGGATCAGTGATGGATAATTATATCGGATGTGATTCCTCATGCAATAGTTATAACATAGTGTGACACAGAACTAGCTCCAGTTCATCAACGTAATGTAGGCATGTATTCCGAATATAGTCATACGTGCTTATGGAAAAGAACTTGCATGACATCTTTTGTCCTACCCTCCCATGGCAGCGGGGTCCTATTGGAAACTAAGGGATATTAAGTCCTTCTTTTATAGAGTACCGGACCAAAGCAATAACATTTAGTGAATATATGAACTCCTCAAACTACGCTCATCACCGGGAGTGGTCCCGATTATTGTCACTTCGGGGTTGCCGGATCATAACACATAGTAGGTGACTATTGACTTGCAAGGTAGGATCAAGAACTCAGATATATTCATGAAAACATAATAGGTTCAGATCCAAAATCATGGCACTCGGGCCCTAGTGACAAGCATTAAGCATAGCAAAGTCATAGCAACATCAATCTTAGAACATAATGGATACTAGGGATCAGACCGTAACAAAACTAACTCGATTACATGGTAAATCTCATCCAACCCATCACCGTCCAGCAAGCCTACGATGGAATTACTCATGCACGGCGGTGAGCATCATGAAATTGGTGATGGAGGATGGTTGATGATGACGACGGCAACGGATTCCCCTCTCCGGAGCCCCGAACGGACTCCAGATCAGCCCTCCCGAGGGAGATTAGGGATTGGCGGCGGCTCTGTATCGTGAAACACGATGAATCCTTCTCTCTGATTTTTTTCTCCCCGAACGTGAATATATGGAGTTGGAGTTGAGGTCGGTGGAGCCTCAGGGCGCCCACGAGACAGGGGGGCGCGCCCCCACCCTCGTGCACAGGGTGTGGGCCCCCTGGTCTTGATTCTTTTGCCATTATTTTTTATTAATTCCAAAAGTATTCTCCGTGAAGTTTCAGGTCATTCTGAGAACTTTTATTTCTGCACAAAAATAACACCATGGCAATTCTGCTGAAAACAGCGTCAGTCCGGGTTAGTTCCATTCAAATCATGCAAGTTAGAGTCCAAGGGAAAAAGTGTTTGGAAAAGTAGATACGATGGAGATGTATCATAGCACCGTACTCTCCGCGATACTTCCCTCGCCGGCGTGGCGCGGGCCCGCACTAGGTTCTTGCCGAGGAGATGACGCGTCTTACGAAGGAACTCAGTGTGGTCGTCGTCCACCTCGGAGTCGTCCCACACGCCGGAGCGCACGGCAGGAGGTGCGGCGGCAGAGGAAGAGCTCATCACTGCGGGCGTGACGTGGTCCGGCGCGGCGGCGGCGAGAGGAAGAAGAAGCAAGAGGAAGCGAAGGGAGTGGGGAAGATGGGCACGCGTGCTTCGCCGCTCTCCCTCCCCCCGCCTACTTATAGGCTCGTGGGCTGAGAAGCCGATGGGGCGTACGTGGGATTAACTGCGCCCAGGACCCCACGCCCCCCACGATTTACCACACGAAGTTACTGCGCGCAGTTACAACATAGGAACCCCAACCGTCCGCACGGCCGCAACGGATCCGTTCGCGTGCCGAGGAGCGGTAGTGGCGGGTCCCGCCTGACGGCCTGTCCCGTCGTGCGCGTGGGTGGGAAGACTGACCCTGCCACGTGGCGCCTCGCGACGGGTCCGCAATGGGCGGCTGCCTGGAAGCTTATCAGGCACGCTGCCTGGATCCTGCAATGACTTTCAAACTCTTTAAGGGGCAAGACGGCCTTCTGCGAGTCCGGCTCCAGCTAGTCGGCCTAGAGGAGGACGGCGAGCAAAGCCCAGATTCCACCATCAGAAGGATGAAACTGTTGAGGCTCCTCGATATGTCACCATCGGCGCCTCACCAGCTTCGGGGACTACTGTCGGAGTAATGGGCCACGGGTAGGCTAACCCGAGCCCCTGAACCTTTCAAGACATCGGGGCAGGCTGCGCCCCTCAAGACCCCAAGATGAAGAGACGCTTTCTGAGAGTCGGCAGCAAGGCCGCCGACTGCCCTTCACGGCCGAGTCCCAGGGGCGACTTCGAGATAAGCCGACTCCTAACTGGCGGCTTCCAGAGAAGCCGGCTATGGGGAGTCGGCCCACGACTCCGACCACCTCCTGCCTTCGCAATGACGGACGGGACGGGGTACGCGCCGCACGGCCCATCCCTGCCCCGTTTACGAAGGACAGGCATGGCCACAGTGCGTCGTACCAACGGAGATCTCCATCCGGCGTGGCACTGTTGCCATGCCAGCCCTGACATCAGCCCCCGTGGGCGGAGCCCTGTGCCCACGACGGCCTGTCTGTACGACCCAGAGACGGCGGGTCCCACCAGTCGGCGGGAGTACAGAAGACGGCGTGAGCGCCACAAGACGGACCCATTGGGAGTCGGCCCCCAGGAGTCGGCTGGCCCCTCCAACGGGCCCCACATGCCATTAACCAGACAAGACGGGGAATGGCGACAGTGATCGCCTGACAGGCGGCGGCACTGTTGCTATGACCCCATCACCAAGCCAGCGTCATTAGAAGTGTGGCTACAGTAATCCGCAGCCGGCAACACCCGCGAGCGGTGGACACGGCCTGTCGGCTCCGTACCGGGCCAGTCGGTGGGCCCCACCAGTCGGCAGAGAAGATGGCGGCCTGAGAGACAGACGGTTGGGACCCGCACCCAGCCGGATTACCATTGTACCCCTGGGGGGTAGGCCTATATAAACCCCCTAGGGCACCCATGCAAAGGGTTCGAATCCATTTAGCACTAGACTAGATCATATAGGAAGGAGGGAGCTAGCCTTGCCTTCTCCTACCTCCAGGAAACAACTCAAGGAGCAACCTTGTACCCACTTTTGCCATAGTGATCATGCGGAGACCCCGCAGAGCAGCAGTAGGGGTGTTATCTCCACGGAGAGCCCTGAAGCTGGGTAAGATCCGTCGGCGTGCATGTCTCCGCCTCATCCCGTTTCCAGGCACCGGCGACGTTCTACTCGCCCCCACCATGATAAGCCATCCCTTGGCATATGTCGCACCCAACCCCCGACATTTGGATTGCTATATTTGGATAAAAGGTACTACTAGTACGATGGTCAACACTGACATGAAGGAGGAAGTTGTTTCTAGATTTGGATCGGGAATACATTGTGTTCTCATATTATTATTCCTGCAGCGCATTATTTGCTCTGCGAGAACACATGTACTCAAGATGCTCGGCCTTGCCATAACTGAATTCACCAGTTTAATGGTCACGGTGAAGACAAGCCATGGATATAAGTTCCGAGTTGGGTTCATGAACCAAGAAGATCGCTGCTTTTTATGGCCGAACTTGGATAAACTTTCTCAAGTGTTACAGACTAAAAGTTGGCGCACGAATGTTGATGGAAATAGCAGAACCTGGTCTCATCTTCACTACAATCTTCCACCCGACGTTGTTCCAATTGTTCATCCATGTTAGTTTTGTATCTGGTTCTTGCTTGTTGCCTCAATTACTTCTTAATCCACCTATTCTGTCTAACTAATCACAATTTAACTTTAGAAGTAGCAACGAATCTCTCACGAAGATGCTACTTCTAACTAATATTTTCTTATAATTGGTGGCACGTGTAGGTTTTTTCAGAGTTAAGCAGGCTGCTTGTTTGCTATTCTGTAAGAATTCGGCTGTTACTAATGGCACTGAATTTGACTGGGACGACATCCACAAGTTCGTACACTTTATTGGTCGTCTTGAGGTCCTTGTGGGGAGTTTCAATGGTGGAAGGCCACGTGGGATATGTGTGCCACTGCTGCACTCATTGAACAGGTCCAACTGTGTCGAGAAACTTATGGTACAAGCTGTTTTCTGTTATATATGTTGTTCATAAACTATTGCTTATACACAGTTTTACAGTTGTGATCTTCTGGAAGTAGGAACTGCCGAGTTCTATTGTTCCTATACAGATGCCTGACCATGGTCGGGTCAGACTTGCGCTTGGTCACAACATGATGTTTATGTCGACCTACTCCATTCCCCTTGGAGGTGAAAAGATACTTATCCATGTGTGGTCTCAAATAATGAAGGCCCGTCCACCTTGGAGAATAGGACAGAAGATTATGTTCCTGCTTTTCCATGGCTCTAAAGCGAACATCCTATTTATTGACCACATTGCGAGATGAATCCGCTTTCAGAAGGTTGTGGATGCACGAGGTGACACCTGGGCCTTGTCCTGGGGCTTGGCGGCCTCACCCTTGGTTAACTGTAGGCAAAGTAGGACTGTTCGAGGCGTGCTTTGTACGGTTGAACCTGTATAAGTACTCATACTGCTTTCAGCTATGGTTGGTAAGTGCCCCTGCTGGTTTCAGTTAAGGTTGTTAAGTACTCCTGCTGCTTTTACAGTCTGTTGTGTTTCTTTAGTCCTGTCTTCCTCCAGCCGCCAAAACCAAACCAGCGCCGGCGGGGCCGCTAGCTTCCGCCTCCCACGGCTGGCTGCGCCTGAGCGCACACATCGCCGCCCCACCGTCTCCTAAATCGTTAACTGATACATCTCCGTCATATCTATAATTTTGATTGTTCCATGCCAATATTCTACAACTTTCATATACTTTTGGCAACTTTTTATATTATTTTTGGGACTAACATATTGATCCAGTGCCCAGTGCCAATTCCTGTTTGTTGCATGTTTTATGTTTCACAGAAAACCCATATCAAACGAAGTCCAAACGGGATAAAAACAAACGGAGAATATTTTTGGAATATTTGTGATATTTGGGAAGAAGAATCAACATGAGACGATGCCCAAGGGGGGCACGAGGCAGGGGGTGTGCTCCTGACACTCGTGGGCACCCTGTAAGGCGGTTGATGCTCTTCTTTTTCCACAAGAAATCTAATTTTTGGAAAAAAAATTGTGGTGAAGGTTTCTATCCAATCGGAGTTACGGATCTCCGGATATATAAGAAATGGTGAAAGGGCAGAATGCCAGAACGCTGAAACGGAGAGAGACAGAGAGACAGATCCAATCTCGGAGGGGCTCTCGCCCCTCCCACACCATGGAGACCATGGACCTGAGAGGAAAGCCTTCTCCCATCTAGGGAGAAGGTCAAGGAAGAAGAAGAAGAAGGGGGGCTCTCTCCCCCTCGCTTCCGATGTCGCCGGAACACCGTCGGGGCCATCATCATCACCGCAATCTACACCAACACCTTCGTCATCTTCACCAACATCTCCATCATCTTTCACCATCTATATTCAGCGGTCCACTCTCCCGCAACCCGTTGTACCCTCTACTTGAACATGGTGCTTTATGCTTCGTATTATTATCCAATGATGTGTTGCCATCTTATGATGTCTGAGTAGATTTTCGTTGTCATTTCGGTAATTGATGAATTGCTATGATTGGTTTAATTTTCTTGTGGTTATGTTGTTGTCCTATGGTGCTCTCCGTGTCGCGCAAGCGTGAGGGATTCCCGCTGTAGGGTGTTGCAATATGTTCATGGTTTGCTTATTGTCTGCGTTGCGTGAGTGACTGAAACACAAACACGGATAAGTGGGTCATGGCGTATGGGAATAAAGAGGACTTGATACTTTAATGCTATGGTTGGGTTTTACCTTAATGATCCTTAGTAGTTGCGGATGCTTGCTAGAGTTCTGTCGCAGTAATGGGCCACGGGTAGGCTGACCCGGGACCCTTGATCTTTCAAGACATCGGGGCAGGCCGCGCCCCTTCAGCTGAGTCTCAGCTGGCGACCTCCAGAGAGGCCGAGTCCCAGCTGGCGGTCTCCAGAGAAGCCGAGTTCCCGATGACGACTCCAGGGCAAGCCGACTCCAAGGCAAGCCGACTCCAAGCTGGCGACCTCCAGAAAGGCCGACTATGGGAGTCGGCCCATAACGCCACGCGACGCCCGATGCGGAGTACGGTCACGACGAGGCCGTCCCTCCCTGCCTACGAGGGGCTGGCATGGCTACAGTGAGCCGTATCACCGGAAGATCTCCGGCGAGGCGCGGCACTGTTGCCATGCCTGCCCTCACCTCAGCCACAGTGCGCGACACACTACGCCCACGACGTCAACCTGTACGGCCCCGAAGACTGTGGGGCCGCCTGTCACTGGGTGGACCAAAGGCGGCCAGAGCGCCCGAAGACGGCCCTGTGGGAGTCGGCCGCCTCCCCTCCAGGGCCCCACAAGCCATTAACCGGATTAGACGGGGAGTGGCGACAGTGATCGCCTGATAGACGGCGACACTGTTGCCACGACTCGATGACCAAGCATGCGTCATCAGGAGCACCGCACAGTGTCAAGCCTGTCCGCGGGACCCACCAGTCGGCGGGCCCCAGAAGCCGGCGGGAAGGACGGCGGCCTGAGAGACAGACAGCTAGGGCCCGCGCCCAGCCGGATTACCATTGTACCCCCGGGGGGTAGGCCTATATAAACCCCCCGGGGCACCCATGCAAAGGGTTCGGACCTTGATAGAGATAGACACATAGCATAGGGAGGGGAGAACTAGCCTTGCTCTCTCCAGCCTCTTGATACAGCTCTAGGAGCACCGTTGTAACCACTTCACTTGAGTGATCATGCGGAGACCCCGCAGAGCAGCAGTAGGGGTGTTATCTCCCCGGAGAGCCTAGAAGCTGGGTAAGATTCGCCGGCGTGCATGTCTACGCCTCATCCCGTTTCCAGGCACCGGCGACGTTCTACTCGCCCCCACCATGATAAGCCATCCTTTGGCATATGTCGCACCCAACCCCCGACATTTGGCGCCCACCGTGGGGCGAGGTGCACCGTCGCCCAGAGATCTGTTCTAGACGGGAACCCTCTTCCTCCCTGGCGAGCGCAGCCATCCGGGCTCGCCGGATGGAGTCTGCGTCGATGCGCTGCGCGGCGCTGAAGCCGCCTGTGCGGCGAGCAGCCTCGCCGAACTTGTCGGCGAGGTGCGCCTCTCCGACGAGCCTGCATCCGACGCAGGCGCGGGTGGCCCCGAGAGCCTTCTCGCGGGCCTCCTCGACCAACTTCACGTCGCCGGCGAGCCTGCCGTAGACTTGGAGTCCGTAGGCTCCACTGACCCGATGCTGGTCGACTCTGACGCCGTGTCGCTTGACATTTTCCCCACCAACATGGTGATCTACGACGAGCCGCTTCCGTACGAGGAGAGCAGCGGAAGCGCCATCACGGAGGTGCTCGTCATCAGCCACGGCGAGCACTCCGGTGAAGAAGCCCAGGACCCGCTAGCTGCGGCCCTGCAAGACCTTACCGCGCCCATCCCAGAGGACGCAGACGCCGAGACGCTGGAGACATGTCGCCTTCAGATCATCGAAGGCGCCCAGAAGCTGGCAAGCATGAGGCGCTTGTCGGAGGCATACCAGCGCGAGATGGATCGCGCCGTAGGCGGCTCGCCGGCTCCAACTGGGCCGAGCCGTCTAGGTGCGGTCCGGCAACGCGGCGTGGCCATCGCCGACTTGCTCGGGGCAAGACGCCCCGTATACGCCACCCCAGCGGAGAACATCCGTGCCGCCCAAGCGGCGACTGACGAGCTGAAGAACTTCGAGGGCGAAGAGCGCCGTGTGATGACGGAGCGAGTCCAGTAGCTCCTTGATGCGGTTGCTACGCAAAACGCGGCCGACGGCCGCACAGATGCGCTGCAACGGCCGAACAACAACTTGCCTCCCCGCTGAGATCAAGGAGCGACCTCTCGGACGTCGACTTGCGGAGTCCGAGGAAGGAAGGAGAAGGAGCCGGCTGTTAGTCACAGTCGGACTCACATCTCCATCGAGCGCGACCAAGACGGCCGCCCGAGAGCAGTAGAGCGGCGGGACGACTACCTGCCTCCCCCGCCCAGAAGAGAGCGGCGAGTTTCCTCGCCGTCTGTTGAGCATCCGACTCTCGGAGGTCCCCTTGGCCGCCGAGAGGGAGTCGGAGAGAATGACGCCCGCCATCGGATCGACCGGCTCCACCGATCCCTGGCGCTAGAAGAGGAAGATGAGTTGGGTCCGCCTTTCTTCGGGCCCCGCATCAGAGACGAGCCCTTCCCCAAAGGGTTCACGCTCCCCCGAGACACACCCAAGTACACCGGCTCCGTGAAGCCGGAGGACTGGCTGATAGACTACTCCACAGTCGTCAGCATAGCGAATGGCAACAAACGAGTTGCCGTGAAGTACGTTCCTCTCATGCTCCAGGGCACGGCCCGGACGTGGTTGAACAGCCTGAAGCCCCGCAGCATCAACAGCTGGGTCGACTTCACTGAAGCCTTCATCTGCAACTTCACAAGCACGTACAAGCGACCTCCAAAGCCGCGCCAGCTCTCCTTGTGCGTGCAAGGCCCTGATGAATCAACGCGCGACTACCTCACACGCTGGGGCAAACTTTGGAACTCCTGAGAGGGCGTGCATGAGGTGCAGGCTATCGAATACTTCACTGCCGGGTGCCGAGAGGGCACCCTCCTCAAGCACAGGCTCCTCTGCGACGAGCCAGAAACCCTCGACGAACTGCTAGTCATAGCGGACAAGTATGCTACGGCCGACTCTTCCATGAAGACAGAGATCCAAGTCAGCGCTGCTGGCAGGGTGACCCCTCAAGCTCCCAGAACTCCAGCTGGAGACACCAGTCGGCGACAGCAACAGAACGACAACAAGCGCAAGGCCCCGCAGCCGACTTCCAACAGTCGGCAGGTCGCGGCGGTTGAAGATCAACAGCCGGAAGGGCAGCCTCCGGCCAAGCGGCAGAAGGGCGGCAAGTCCAATTGGTTGTCGGCTTTCTCCTATGAGCAGACTCTGGATGGTCCTTGCAAATTCCACAGCGGCGCGAAGCCGTCAAACCACACCACCAGAAAGTGCCATTGGCTCACCAGGATCGCCAAGGGAGACGGCCTTGCTCCACCGCCGCCTGCTGGACCGCCGCCTCCACCGCGGCTCGGCCAGTCGGCGCAGTACCAGACGAGTTCCCAGAAGAGCACGGAGCCTATGTAGTATTCATCAGTGTGGCAGATGACCGGCGCAGCAGGCGCCAACAGCAACAAGAAGTAAATGCAGTAGCAACAGATGCTCCAGAGTTCATGCATTGGTCCGAGAGGCCTATCAGTTGGAGTCGGCCGGATCACCCAGAGGTGATGCCGAGTCCGGGCTCCTATGCCCTGGTCCTAGGTGCTACCTTGGCCATTGATAGGCGGGCCGCCCGTTTTTCGAGAGTCCTGATAGACGGAGGCAGCAGCATCAACATCCTGTACAAGGACACCATGGAGAAGCTAGGAATCAAGCGAAGACAGCTGCAGAGCAGCCAGACCGTGTTCCATGGAATTGTACCCGGCCTCTCCTGTTCACAGATCGGCAAGATCCTGATAGACGTCCTCTTCGGAGACAAAGATCACTTCCGCCGAGAGCCGGTCTGGTTCGAGGTGGTGGACTTGGAGAGCCCGTACCACGCCCTGCTTGGCCGACCTGCCTTGGCCAAGTTCATGGAGGTTCCCCACTACGCCTACCTGAAGATGAAGATGGCGAGTTCCAAGGGGATTCTGACCGTAGCCGGCGACTACAAGAAGTCGTCCACCTGCGCGGCCGAGAGCAGTCGGCTGGCCGAGTCCCTGGTGATCGCAGCCGAGAAGGGCTCCTTGATCGAGTCGTGGCAATGGCCGGAAAGCAGCCAGAGATGTCACCCGACCCCAAGGAGTCGGAAGCAGAAGGATCATTCAAGCCGGCCAAAGAGACCAAGAAGATACCCTTGGACCCGGAGCACCCAGAGAGATACGCTGTCATGGGCACGGGCCTTGACAGCAAATAGGAAAGCGAGCTCATCGATTTCCTCCATGAGAATCGGGACATCTTCGCATGGTCCCCCAAAGACATGCCGGGTGTACCGACGGAATTCGCCGAGCACAAGCTACACGTCAGGCCGGATATGAAACCCGTCAGGCAGCCTTTGCACCGCCTGTCAGAAGAGAAAAGAAGAGTCATTGGAGAAGAGATAGCCCGGCTCCTGGCAGCCGGCTTCATCATGGAGGTGTTTTTTCCAGAATGGCTGGCAAACCCAGTTTTGGTGCTGAAGAAGAACAAGCAATGGCGGATGTGTATCGACTACACAAGCCTCAACAAAGCCTGCCCCAAGGACCCGTTCGCCTTGCCAAGAATTGATCAGGTGATAGACTCCACAGCTGGATGCGAGCTGCTGAGTTTCCTAGACGCATATTCAGGATACCACCAGATCAAGCTGAACCCAGCGGACAGACTGAAGACCGCCTTCATCACGCCGTTTGGAGCCTTCTGCTACCTGACAATGACGTTCGGCTTGAGGAATGCCGGCGCCACCTTTCAGCGTTGCATGCAGAAGTGCCTTCTCAAGCAACTCGGCAGGAATTCCCATGTCTATGTGGATGACGTGGTGGTGAAGTCGGAGAAGCGAGGGGAGCTGCTGGAAGACATCAAGGAGACCTTTGAGAATCTGCGCCGATTCCAGATCAAGCTCAACCCAGAGAAGTGCGTTTTCGGAGTAACAGCCGGCCAGCTCCTTGGCTTCCTGGTCTCCGAACGCGGCATAGAGTGCAACCCCGTGAAGATCAAGGCCATCGAGAGAATGGAGGTACCCAGCCGACTGTTGGATGTGCAGAAGTTCACCGGCTGCCTGGCGTCCATCAGCCGGTTTATCAGTCGGCTGGGCGAGAAAGCTCTGCCCTTGTATCAGTTGATGAAGAAGACCACCTTTTTTGAGTGGAACCACAAGGCGGATGAGGCATTTCTCCAATTGAAGAAGATGTTGACTACTCCCCCTGTGTTGGCGGCTCCGACTCCCAAAGAGCCCATGCTCTTGTACATCGCCGCCACCAGCCGAGTAGTCAGCACAGTTATCGTAGTCGAGCGCAAGGAGGAAGGCAAGGCGCTCCCCGTCCAGAGGCCGGTATACTACCTGAGCGAGGTACTGTCGACCTCCAAGGAGAACTACCCTCACTACCAAAAGATGTGCTACGGTGTGCATTTTGCCACCAAGAAGCTGAAGCCCTACTTTCAAGAGCATCCAATCACTGTGGTTTGCACCGCTCCACTCTCCGAGATCATCGGAAGCCGAGACGCCTCCGCCCGAGTAGCCAAATGGGATATAGATCTAGCTCCTTACACCATCTACTACCAGCCCCACACCGCCATCAAGTCGCAGGCGCTCGCCGACTTCCTAGTCGACTGGGCCGAGACCCAGTACCTGCCGCCAGCGCCTGACTCCACCCATTGGCGGATGCATTTCGATGGCTCCAAGATGTGCACCAGCCTGGGAGCCGGCGTCGTCCTCACCTCCCCTAAAGGCGACAAGCTCAAGTATGTGCTGCAAATCCACTTCGCCGCCTCCAACAACGTTGCTGAATATGAGGCGCTCATTCATGGGCTCCGGCTTGCCAAAGAACTCGGCATTCGCCGGATCCTGTGCTATGGCGACTCCGACTTGGTGGTTCAGCAATCATCCGACGACTGGGATGCCAAAGACGCAAACATGGCGAGCTACCGCTTCCTGGTGCAGCAACTCAGCGGATACTTCGAGGGGTGCTAATTCCTTCACGTGCCAAGAAATGATAACGATCAAGCAGATGCTTTGGCACGAGTCGGCTCCACTCGCCAAGCAATATCTTCCGGCGTCGCCCTTCAGCGCCTCCTCAAGCCGTCTATCAAGCTTTCACCAGAGTCAGACTCCATCTTTGTGCCGGCTCCTCCAGAAGTAGTCGGATCCGACTCCAAAGCCCCAGCAGACAACCTCAAGAAAACCACAGTTGAAACCGGCCTGGGGACTTCAGAACCTGGCCCGGGGACTGTGCCAACCGGCCCGGGAACTTCAAAACCCGGCCCGGGGACTTCAGAACCCGGCCTGGGGACTGTGCCAACCGGCCCGGGAACTTCAAAACCCGGCCCGGGAACTATGCCAGTCGGCCCGGGGACTTCCGAGCTCGGCCCAGGAACTGCGCCAGTCGGCCCAAAGACTCCGTCAATCCAGCAAACGGCCGCAGACTCCAGCCCGCCGCCTCCCAGCCCGGCCACCCTTTTCCAAGTCGCCGTGGTAGCCGTTGAAGAGATAGCAGCACCTTCATGGGCACAGCCCATCCTCAAATTTCTAGTAAACAGAGAGCTGCCGACAGATGAGATCTTGGCTCGGCAAGTGCAGCGCCGAGCGGCAGCATACGCCATAGTCAATAGAGAGCTAGTCAGGCGCAGTGTCACTGGTGTCTACCAGCGCTGCGTAGAATCAAAACAAGGCCAAGCAATTCTCAGAGACATCCATTAGGGCGAGTGCGGCCACCATGCGGCTTCAAGGGCACTCGTCGCCAAAGCCTTTCGGCACGGTTTCTTTTGGCCGACTGCCCTGGAAGAAGCTAAAGACCTAGTCCAAAAATGCAAGGGGTGCCAAATGTTCCGCTCCAAGCCACTTCAGCCAGCTTCCGCGCTGAAGACAATCCCCATCGCCTGGCCCTTCACGGTTTGGGGCCTGGACATGGTAGGACCATTCAAGACGGCCCGAGGCGGCCTAACTCATCTGCTTGTCGCGGTGGACAAGTTCACCAAGTGGGTGGAAGCAAAGCCCATCAAGAAGTTGAATGGGTCAACTGCAGTAACCCTCATCGCCGACATAACGGTGCGGTACGGCATACCGCACAGCATCATCACCGACAACGGCACAAACTTTGCCAAGGGCGCCTTGGCCCGTTTCTACGCGACGCAGGGCATCCGACTGGACTTAGCGTCCGTTGCCCATCCGCAGTCAAACGGCCAGGTGGAACGAGCAAATGGCCTCATCCTGTCCGGCATCAAGCCTTGACTGGTCGAACCACTCGAGCGTTTGGCCGGCTGTTGGGTCGAGGAGCTACCAGCCGTCCTCTGGAGTCTACGCACGACTCCAAACAAGTCAACCGGCTTCACGCCTTTCTTCCTCGTCTACGGTGCCGAAGCCGTCATCCCGACGGATATAGAGTTCGACTCTCCACGAGTCACCATGTACACCGAAGAGGAAGCTGAAGAAGCGCGCCAAGACGGCGTTGACCTGCTGGAAGAGGGACAGCTATTGGCACTCAGCCGGTCTGGCATCTACCAGCAGAGTCTGCGCCGATACTACAACCGCAAGGTCAAGCCGAGATCTTTCCAAGAGGGCGACCTTGTGCTCCGGCTGATTCAGAGAACAGCCGGCCAGCACAAGTTGTCGGCACCTTGGGAGGGTCCCTTCATCATCAGCAAAGTGCTAGGGAACGACGCCTACTATTTGATTGGCGCTCAGAAGCCTCGAGCATGCAAGAGGGACGACTCCGGCAAAGAAACAGAGCGCCCATGGAACGCGAATCTTCTTCGAAGATTTTACAGTTGATGCAGTATGTATCGCACTACCCCCTTTTGTATTTAAGTATTAAGACCTTAGGCCCCCCGAGATGAGCTCGGGGACTGCCTTTTCATTATCTGTATGATAAGAATCACGCTTCCGAATATGCTACTCTTTTTATCATACTGTCTCGCACCGGGTCCGACTAGTCGGCCCGGAGACTGGCCGTCTTGCGCTATGAAATGCTTCCTGTAGTCGGACAAGTAAATGTGTTGCGCTCAAGCCATCTCCTGTCGAAAGCCGCAGCTCGCAGAGCGACTGCTGGTAGGCGGAGGACAAGCAAGAACGAGTGCGCACATGAAAAAATGGCTAAGGACCTAAAAGCTTATGCATAGCCCAAGCCGGCTACTAGCCTCTCTCTGCAGAGCCGACTCATGAGTAGTCGGCTCGCCGTCTTAGTTTTCATCAAAGACGGCCGACTCTTGGATAGTCGGCCTATCGCTTTCTAGCCGACTTGCTAAAGAAACTCTAAACGGCCAAGTACTTGCCTTCCCGAAGTAGCCAAGCACTTGACCTAGCGACAGTCCGCAGAGCGGCTGTCCAGCCGGCAAGGCGGCAACTAAGGGAAGACGGCAAAGGAAAAAGCCTAAGGAGCAATAAGCAAGGAAAGGCAGAAATCGGATAAATATTTACACAGGCCCTTGGCCAACTTTTCGAATAGAAATTCAGGATACACCCCGCGGGTGGAATTGTTCGAACCTAACAAGTCTTTCAAAAGATTACTAAAGGCAGATAAACAAAAGTGGAAAAGAGAAGTCTAGGAGGCGGCCTTCGGGGCCGGAGGGTCGGAGGTGACGGCGGTGTCGGGTGCTGGGGCAGCCGGCTCGGCGGTCTCAGCTTGGTCGCCTCCAGTGGCAGTCGCCTTGTCTCCATGCGGCTCGTTGCTGGAGGCACGATTGGGCTGAGGCTGGCCGCCTGCTCCGTCCTCTGGCGCCTCCTCCTCGCCTCCGTCCTCCGCCTCATCCTCCTCCTCGGCGCTGGAGTCGATCACCTCTGCCGAGTCTTCGCCATACTCCGGGTTCATCCCGAACCAGTCCAGCGGCGCTTCCTCGCCGCCTTCAGCCCGCTCGGGCACGAAGACGTTGGTATCCGTGTACTCGGCGATGGCTGCCGCGCGCTCGACAAGGGCGCCCTCTACGGCCACCAGTTCGGCCTGGGCCTCTGACCGCAACGTGGCCAGGCGGTCCAGGTCTAGCCCCGGATACCACGCCTTGACGAACTCCAAGGCCCGGCGCGCTCCGGCCCGGGCCGAGGAGCCCTTCCAAGCCTCGAGACGGCCGGCGGCAACTTTCAGCCAGTCGGCGGTCCGACTGGCAGTGCGCAGAGCCGGCATGTCGGGCCACAGGGCGGCAACCGCCTAGGCGCCGGCACGTTGAAGCCGGCGCAGCAGCCGGTGAGCCGGACGAAGACGAGCTTCAATGCTCAGGAGCTGCTCGTCGATGGTTCGAGGGGCATTAGCGGCGATCTCCTCGCCTTTCGCCCTTCGCGCCTCCCGAGCAGCCTCGACGGCCGGAGGGACTGCCTGTGAATGACCAGGAAAGAAGTCTGCCAGAACAAAGAGAAGAAAGCCGAAAAATCAGAAGCCGGCCTGGCACATAGTCAGAAGCCCAAAGAAATAAAAAAAGACTTACCATCGACGATGTCCTCAATCTCGTGGTAGCCAGAGGTCAGCATCGCCTCCCTATCAGTCCAGGCGGAGCGCTCGATCTCGAACTCGGCCATGAGAGCGGCCTCCCGCAACTTGGCCTCGTCCTGCGCCTTCTGGAGCAGCTCCTTCTGCTCGGCCAGCTGCGTCGCCAGCAGGTCGCGCTCTTTGGCGAGCCTGCCGCACTCCTCCTCCTTGGCACGCCGAGCAGTGTTGGCCTCGCCCAGCTGCTCCTGAAGGGCGGTGTTTGCACCTAAAGAACGAAGAAAGAGACAAACGAGTCGTCAGTAAAGTAGATCGCCGGGAAGATCCGGCCCTACTGCTCAGCAGTTGGCCCGAATCTCGGGGACTACAGCCCGCGGGTGCGCCAGCGCGCCCCCGCAAAGAAGGAAGAAGAGAGCTCACCCCGGCTTTCCGCCAAGTCGGCGGTCCGCTTTTTCAACTCCTCGACATTGCGGTTGAAGGCCGTGGCGCGGAGGTTATGATACTCCTACAAAGAAACCAACAAAGGCAAAGTTAGTATTCGGAACTCGCCAGAGGGAGTTCCGAACCGCCTGCTTAGCAGCCGGCCCGGAACTCGGGGACTACACCCAGTGGGTGCGCTGGCAGGCCCCCATGGAGTAAAACAAGAATCAGAAAAGAGAAGGAAACTTACTCGGACAGATGTCCGCGCGGCCAGATGCGCCCTGTTGCACACTTGAAGGGCATCGCTTTCTGCGCGCAGCTTCGCCTGGACGTCCAGGAGCGCTTGGTTCAGCGGTCCGGTGCCGCCTCCGCACAACCACCCGGTGGGCGCGGCACTGGAGGCCTCGACGTCCAGACTTGCCGAGCTGGCGGTGCCGACTTCCCAAGCTCGCGGCGCCGAGGTCGTCTTCTCAAGCCGGCGGCGCACCGGCTCGGCGACTTGAAGGAGCAGCTGTGCCTCGGCTTTGTCCGCGATCGGCGGGTCCGACTGGCCCGCCGGCTGTTTGCCATGCGGCCTCCCAGACGGTGGCGGAGGCGGCGGAGGCGGCGCGAGGGTGTCCGAGCCTGAAGCATCGCCGCCCTCCTCCACGAGGGGGTTCTCGGTGCCAACCTCTCCGGTCTGCCCCGTGAAATCCGGAGCCGGCGGCGCCGACGACAACGGAGGGACGAGCATCGCCGATCGGCGACGCGCGGCCTCCTCAGCACGCCGTGTCGCCGCGGCGGCGGCTTCAGCCTCCTCCAACTTCTTCTGAGCGTTGGCGGCCGCCTTCTCGGCCTGCACCTTCTCCAGGCAGTCGGCCTCCTCCTCGTCGCGCTTCTCCCGCGCGTTCCGCTCCGTCGCCTCCCGGAAGTCGGCGGCGGGGTCGACCCGCCAGGTATTGGCGGATGTCTCTGCCGACCCCATAACAGAGGGGACGGCGACTCTTTCGAGGGAGAGGGGGGCCCTGGAGAGGGGCAGAGGAAAAATCAAAGAAGACTCGAACAAGATCCAACAAAGAAAAATAAGAGAGCAGTAAGACTTACGCGGAAACTAGCGGCGGCCTTCTCACTTCCCTTCGGAAGCGGTTGGCCTTCGCGGCCGCCTCCTCCCGTTTTGTCGCGGCGGCCGCCCCCTTGAACTTCTTCGGCTTGCCACCGGGCGCACTCGGCCCGGCGTGACGCCTCTTCGCGCCGCCTTGGCCGGATTGGCCGGCCCTCGGCTGGTGGCGTGGGACGACTTCCACGTCGACGTCATCTTCGGGCCAGTCGGCGAAGGTGGCCGAGGGCCTGAAGCCGCCGTCTGCCCCTTCCCCGCCGCCTTCGGCATCGGTCTCCAAAGCCGCCGCCCCCAGGTCGGGGTCGTCAACATCGCTCTACGCGCGGTCTGGGGCGTAGTCGCGGGGCTCTCGCGTGGCGCCGGCTGCGGGCTCCATGAGGGGGTTCTGCCCAGAACAGACCAAGAAGAATTAGAAGCCGGAGTCGGCCGCAAAGAAGACGAAACTACATAAAGATACGACTTACCACTAGAGGGGGGTTGTCGCGCGAGTACGGCTCCTTGCCGAACTGCTAGTCCTCCGTGAACTCGCAGTGCGCGATGTGGTTCACCAAGTTCGCCACCTCCCTGCGGGGCATCTCCTTGGTGCACAACCGACTCGGGTCGTGGCGGCCGCTCATCTGGCAGATGAGGTGAGGCTGGCCTTGGAGTGGGAGGACTCGGCGCGCCACGAAGGCGGCCAGAAGGTCAGATACGACGAGGCCCTCCGACTGCAGCAGGACTCGGAGTCGCGCTACGGAGGCGGCCCCGGAGGGAGTCAGCGACTTGGACCGGTGAGACCAACTGGGGAGCCTCCCAGTTAGGGGGGCCGGGTTGAAGGGCGGCAAGTTGACCCAGTCGCCATCGGTGGAGAGGTTCTTCACGTAGAAGTAGGAGCGCTGCCACATCTTCACCGACTTTATCAGCGAGATGGGAGGAAAGGGGTTGTCGGCCGTCGTGCGCCACACCGCGACGTAGGTGCCGCACTGAGCCGGCGTGCCGGCGTCCTGTGTACCAAGCTTTGAAGAAAAGAATTCCCCCCACAACTCGAGGGTGGGGAGAACGCCGAGGAAGCCTTCGCACAGAGTGGCGAAGGCGGAGAGCAGCACCACCACATTTGGAGTAAGGTGGTGCGGTTGGAGGCTGTGGAACTCCAGGAACGAGCGGAAGAACCCGCTCGCCGACAGCCCCGGGCCGCGCATGAAGTGCGAGCGGAAGAAGACCCGCTCGCCCTCCTCCGGCGCGGGCCGGGTCTCTCCCGCCGGCGCGGGGCGGGTGCGCACGAGGTCCGCACTGGGAAGACGGCGGGTCCGGCATAGGAACTCGATATGTTCCGCCTCTACATCCGAACCATCCCGCACGCGGAGCGCGTGGCGAGGGCTGCGGCAGAGGAAGAGCTCATCACCGTGGGGTGAGGCGCTCTTGCTCGCGGCGGAGGAAGAAGAAAAGGCAGGAGAGTGGGGGAGACGATGCGCGTGCGATGCCGCCCCGCCCCTCTCCGCCTATTTATAGCCCCGTCGGCTGAGGAGCCGAGGGGGCGGGCGTGGGATTAACTGCGCACGAAGCCCACGCCGCCCCACAATTTACCCCATGAAGTTACTGCACGCAGTAACGACGTGGGGGAGCCAACCGTTCGCGACCGCAGCGGATCCGTTCGGATGCCGAAGCGCGGTAGTGGCGGGCCCCGCCTGACGGCCCATCCCGTCGCGCGCGTGGGTGAGCAGACTATCCTCCCCACATGGCGCCGAGCGATAGGACCGCCTCGATGGCAGCAGGGAAGCGTATCCAATACGCCGCCTGATTTCCCGCCACGACTTACCAACAGCGACCCCTCGCTGAACAAATCCGATTTCAGCGAGTCGGCCCAAAGAAGACGACGGCCGAATCTCAGAGTCTGCGCCGGGAAGTTTGAAACTGTTGAAGCCCCACGAGGCGGCGTCCGCAGGGCTTCACCAGCTTCGGGGACTACTGTCGGAGTAATGGGCCACGGGTAGGCTGACCCGGGACCCTTGATCTTTCAAGACATCGGGGCAGGTCGCGCCCCTTCAGCCGAGTCTCAGCTGGCGACCTCCAGAGAGGCCGAGTCCCAGCTGGCGGTCTCCAGAGAAGCCGAGTTCCTGATGACGACTCCAGGGCAAGCTGACTCCAAGGCAAGCCGACTCCAAGCTGGCGACCTCCAGAAAGGCCGACTATGGGAGTCGGCCCATAACGCCACGCGACGCCCGATGCGGAGTACGGTCACGATGTGGCCGTCCCTCCCTGCCTACGAGGGGCTGGCATGGCTACAGTGAGCCGTATCACCGGAAGATCTCCGGCGAGGCGCGGCACTGTTGCCATGCCTGCCCTGACCTCAGCCATAGTGCGCGATGCACTGTGCCCAGGATGTCAGCCTGTACGGCCCCGAAGACCGCGGGGCCGCCTGTCAGTGGGTGGACCAAAGGCGGCCAGAGCGCCCGAAGACGGCCCTGTGGGAGTTGGCCTCCCCGGAGTCGGTCGCCTCCCCTCCAGGGCCCCACAAGCCATTAACCGGATTAGACAGGGAGTGGCGACAGTGATCGCCTGATAGACGGCGACACTGTTGCCACGACTCGATGACCAAGCATGCGTCATCAGGAGCACCGCACAGTGTCAAGCCTGTCCGTGGGACCCACCAGTCGGCGGGCCCTAGAAGCTGGCGGGAAGGACGGCGGCCTGAGAGACAGACTGCTGGGGCCCGCGCCCAGCCGGATTACCATTTTACCCCCGGGGGGTAGGCATATATAAACCCCCCGGGGCACCCATGCAAAGGGTTCGGAACTTGATAGAGATAGACACATAGCATAGGGAGGGGAGAACTAGCCTTGCTCTCTCCAGCCTCTTGATACAGCTCTAGGAGCACCGTTGTAACCACTTCACTTGAGTGATCATGCGGAGACCCCGCAGAGCAGCAGTAGGGGTGTTATCTCCCCGGAGAGCCCCGAAGCTGGGTAAGATTCGCCGGCGTGCACGTCTACGCCTCATCCCGTTTCCAGGCACCGGCGACGTTCTACTCGCCCCCACCATGATAAGCCATCTTTTGGCATATGTCGCACCCAACCCCCGACAAGTTCCAAACATAAGTGCATATGATCCAAGAATAGAAAGTATGTTACTTATGCCTCTCCCACATAAAACTTGCTATTGGTATAGTAAAGTATCCAATTGCTTAGGGACAATTCCGCAACTCCTACCACCACTTTTCCACACTCGCTATACTAACTTTATTGCTTCTTTAACTAAACAGACCCTAGTTTATATTTACGTGCTCTTTATATTCTTGCAAACCTATCCAACAACTCCTACAAAGCCCTTCTAGTTTCATACTTGTTCTAGGTAAAGCGAACGTTAAGCGTGCGTAGAGTTGTATCGGTGGTCGACAGAACTTGAGGGAATATTTGTTCTACCTTTAACTCCTCGTTGGGTTCGACACTCTTACTTATCGAAAGAGGCTACAATTGATCCCCTATACTTGTGGGTTATCAAGACCTTTTTCTGGCGCCGTTGCCGGGGAGTCATAGCGTAGGGTAAATATTCTCGTGTGTGCTTGTTTGCTTTATCACTAAGTAGTTTTTATTTTGTGTTCTTGTTTTCTATCTTTTGTTATGGGTAGGAAACGCAAAATACCAAAAAAAATTAGTTGTAACTACTACACCAATGGTTGAAGAGCCACTCAAAATCTATCACACTCCTGAAGCTTTTTACTTGGATCATCTTCGATCCCTATGTGCTTCTGCTGAAACCCCAACTAGCTTAGTTGAGGGCAAATCTTTAGATGAGCATGCTTGTTATGTGCGACACCCCATATCTAAAAAAGGGAAACTTTTACTGGATCAAATTCATCGTTTGCAATGCTATGCTTGGAATTTATGTGAAATATATGATGTTACTTGTTGTTCTGGAAACCCTAAGAAACACCTTCCCTACCAATGTGAGTTTAGTGATAATGGAATCGCATCTTCGTGTGATAAGGGTGTTTATAATTACTATGATGTTCAACAAACTGAAGAATTTGTTGCTTTTAAGGGTGCTTATGAAATTGCTTCTTTGATTGAAAAGTATGATGCTACTCTTTACAAATCTGAAAATTTTCCTATACTTAAATGTTGCTATGATAATTATGCTTCTAATGCCTATGTTAATCCATATATTGAGGACTCCTCCGCTGTCCAAGAAGATATTAATATTTTGCAGGACTCTATGGAAGAAGAAATTGATGAAACTGTGAGCTCATTGGATGAAAAAGATGATGAGGAGAGCTAAGAACAAAAGGAGGAAGAGCGGATTAGCTACCCGTGACCACCTTCTAATGAGAGTAACTCTTCAACTCATACATTGTTTAATTCCTCTTCGTGCTTACCGAAGGATGATTGCTATGATGATTGTTATGATCTTGTTGATTCTCTTGAAATGCCCCTTTTTGATGGGGCTTGCTATGCTTATGACCAAGATGCCAATATGAATGATGCTTATGGAGATGAACTTGCTATAGTTACTTATGTTGAACATGAAATTGTTGCTATTGCACCCACACATGATAGTCCTATTATCTTTTTGAATTCTCCCTACTACACTATATCAGAGAAGTTTGTGCTTATTAAGGATTATATTGATGGGTTGCGTTTTACTACTAGACATGATGATTTTGATAGATATAATATGCATGTGCTTGCTGCTCCTACTTGCAATTATTATGAGAGAGGAACTATATCTCCACCTCTCTATGTTTCCAATATGATAAAATTGCAAGAAACTGCTTATACTATGCATTGACCTTTCCTATGTGTGCATGAATTGTTCTTTTATGACATGTCAATGCATAGGAAGAGAGTTAGACTTTGTTCTTGCACGATATCTGTTACTTTGTGCTCACTACTAAATTACAAATCATTGTTAATTAAAATTGGCTTTGATATACCTTTGGATCCGGGTGGATTCATTACTTGAGCACTATATGCCTGGCTTAATGGCTTTAAAGAAAGCGCTGCCAGGGAGACAACCCGGAAGTTTTAGAGAGTCATTTATTTCTGTTGAGTGCTTTTATATAGTTTAAAAACAAAAAAATAAATAGGGGAACCCAAAACTTTTCAAAAAGGAAAGTGAAAGTGAGAAAGACAAGCATTATTGAAGTGGGGGAGCTCCTTGAACTTTGTTCATGCTCACGGAAACTTTGTGAATCTTAATTACAGAAACTTTTCATCAGAAATAATTATCCCCTTGTACAATTCCATTGTATTATAAAAATAATGTGATAAGGTTTGCCTTTAGGATGTTTACAATGCTTGTTGGTTTGTGTGGTGCAGGACATAAACTTTGGTTGTAGTGCGCGATTTTACATTTTTACTGGAACATCAGATGGTTATGAAACTTTTTGCACTGTCTTTCTATAAAAAAATTATTTTTCCTAATTTTGGTAGAATTTTTGGGGTACCATAAGTATGGTGAATGTTCAGATTGCTTCAGACTGTTCTGTTTTTGACAGATTCTGTTTTTGATGCATAGTTTACTTGTTTTGATGAAACTATCAATTCCTATCAGTGGATTAAGCCATGGAAAAGTTATATTACAGTAGCCACAATGCAAAAACAAATATCAATTGGTTTGCAACAGTACTTAGAGTAGTGATTTGCTTTATTATACTAATGGATCTTACCGAGTTTTTGTTGAAGTTTTGTGTGGATGAAGTGTTTGATCGAGGAGGTCTCGATATGAGGAAAAGGAGGAGAAGCAAGAGCTCAAGCTTGGGGATGCCCAAGGCGCCCCAAGTAAATATTCAAGGAGACTCAAGCATCTAAGCTTGGGGATGCCCCGGAAGGCATCCGCTCTTTCTTCAACAAGTATCGGTATGTTTTCGGATTCGTTTCATTCATGCGATATGTACAAATCTTGGAGCGTCTTTTGCATTTAGTTTTCACTTTTCTTTTATGCACCATGCTGGTATGAGATAGTCCATGGTTGATTTATAGAATGCTCATTGCACTTCACTTAAATCTTTTGAGTATGCCTTTATAGAATGCTTCATGTGCTTCACTTATATCATTTGAAGTTTGGATTGCATGTTTCTCTTCACATAGAAAACCGCCATTTGTAGAATGCTCTTTTGCTTCAATTATATTTGTTAGAGCGTGGGCATATATCTTTTGTAGAAATAATTAAACTCTCTTGCTTCACTTATATCTATTTAGAGAGATGACAGAGATTGGTCATTCACATGGTTAGTCATAAAATCCTACATAAAACTTGTAGATCATTGAATATGATATGTTTGATTCCTAGCAATAGTTTTAAGATACAAAGGTGGTGATATTAGAGTCGTGTTGGTTGAGTAATTGTGAAATTGAGAAAATACTTGTGTTGAGGTTTGCAAGTTCCGTAGCATGCACGTATGGTAACTGTTGTGCGACAAATTTGAAGCATGGGGTGTTTCTTTGATTGTCTTCCTCATGAGTGGCGGTCGGGGATGAGAAATGGTATTTTCCTACCAATCTATCCCCCTAGGGGCATGCGTAGTAGTACCTTGCTTCGAAGGCTAATAAACTTTTGCAATAAGTATATGAGTTCTTTATGACTAATGTGAGTCCATGGATTATACGCGCTCTTACCCTTTCAGCATTGCTAGCCCCTTCGGTACCGTGCATTGCCCTTTCTCACCTCGAGAGTTGGTGAAAACTTCGCCGGTGCATCCAAACCCCGTGATATGATACGCTCTGTCACACATAAGCCTCCTTATATCTTCCTCAAAACAGCCACCATACCTACCTATCATGGCATTTCCATAGCCATTCCGAGATATATTGCCATGCAACTTCCATCATCATCATATACATGACTTGAGCATTTATTACCATATTGCTTTGCATGATCGTAAGATAGCTAGCATGATGTTTTCATGGCTTGTCTGTTTTTTGATGTCATTGCTAGGCTAGATCATTGCACATCCCAGTACACCGCAGGAGGCATTCATATAGAGCCATATCTTTGTTCTAGATATCGAGTTGTAATATTGAGTTGTAAGTAAATAAAGTGTGATGATCATCATTATTAGAGCATTGCCTGAGTGAGGAAAGTATGATGGAGACTATAATTCCCCCACAAGTCGAGATGAGACTCCGGACTTTATGAAAAATAAAAGAGGCCAAAGAAGCCCAAATAAAAAAAGAGGCCAAAGAAGCCCATCCAAAAAATGAGAGAAAAAGAGAGAAGGGGCAATGTTACTATCCTTTTACCACACTTGTGCTTCAGAGTAGCACCATGTTCTTCATATAGAGAGTCTCTTGAGTTATCACTTTCATATACTACTGGGAATTTTCATTATAGAACTTGGCTTTTATATTCCGATGATGGGCTTCCTCAAATGACCGAGGTCTTCATGAGCAAGCAAGTTGGATGCACACCCACTTAATTCCAGTTTGAGCTTTCATACACTTATAGCTCTTAGTGCATCCATTGGATGGCAATCCTTACTCCTCGCATTGACATCCATTGATGGGCATCTCCATAGCCCATTGATTGCCGCGTCGATGTGATACTTTCTCCCTTTTTGTCTTCTCCACATAAACCTCCACCATCATATTCTATTCCACCTATAGTGCTATATCCATGGCTTGCGCTCATGTATTGAGTGAGGGTTGAAAAAGCTGAAGCGCGTTAAAAAGTATGAACCAATTGCTCGGCTTGCCATCGGGGTTGTGCATGACGGGAGCATTTTGTGTGACGAAAATGAAGCATGGCCAAACTATATGATTTTGTAGGGATAAGCTTTCTTTGGCTATGTTATTTTTATAAGACATGATTGCTTGGTTAGCATGCTTGAAGTATTATTGTCTTAATGTCAAATGATAGACTATTGCTTTGAATCACTCGTGTCTTAATATTCATGCCATGATTAGATATATGGTCAAGATTCTTCTAGGTAGCATTCCACATCAAAAATTATATTTTTATCATTTACCTACTCGAGGACGAGCAGGAATTAAGCTTGGGGATGCTGATACGTCTCTGTCATATCTATAATTTTTGATTGTTCCATGCCAATATTCTACAACTTTCATATACTTCTGGCAACTTTTTATATTATTTTTGGGAATAACATATTGATCCAGTGCCCAGTGTCAGTTCCTATTTGTTGCATGTTTTATGTTTTGTAGAAAACCCATATCAAAGAGAGTCCAAATGGGATAAAAATGTACGGATAATATTTTTGGAATATTTGTGATATTTGGGAAGAAGAATCAACGCGAGACGGTGCCCGAGGGGGCACGAGGCAGGGGGCGCGCCCCAGGGGGCAGGTGCGCCCCTAACCTTCGTGGGCACCCCGTAAGGCGGTTACTGCTCTTCTTTTGCCGCAAGAAAGCTAATTTTCGAAAAAAAATCATGGCGAAGGTTTCAATCCAATCGGAGTTACGGATCTCCGGATATATAAGCAATGGTGAAAGGGCATAATACCAGAAGGCAGAAACAGAGAGAGACAAAGAGACAGATCCAATCTCGGAGGGGCTCTCGCCCCTCAAACGCCATGGAGACCATGGACCAGAGGGGTGATACGTCTCCAACGTATCTATAATTTTTGATTGTTCCATGCTATTATATTTCCTGTTTTGGATGTTTATGCGCTTTACTTTACACTTTTATATCATTTTTGAGACTAACCTACTAACCGGAGGCCCAGCCCGAATGCTGTTCTTTTTTGCCTATTTCAGTGTTTCGAAGAAAAGGAATATCAAACGGAGTCCAAACGAGATGAAACCTTCGGGAGCAATATTTTTGGAAAAAACGCAACCCAGGAGACTTGAAGTGGACATCAAGCAGCGAACGATGTGACCACGAGGGCCCCTCATGGGCCCCTCGTGGCTCCACCGACCTACTTCTTCCTCCTATATATACCCACGTACCCCAAGAACATCCAGGAGCACCATGAAAACCTAATTCCACCGTCGCAACCTTCTGTATCCGCGAGATCCCATCTTGGGCCTTCGTTGGTGCTCCACCGGAGGGGGAATCAACCATGGAGGGCCTCTACATCATCTCCAAGGCCTCTCCAATGAGTTGTGAGTAGTTTACCACAAACCTTCAGGTCCATATTTATTAGCTAGATGGCTTGTTCTCTCTCTTTGAATCTCAATACCAAGTTCTCCTCGATCTTCTTGGAGATCTATTCTATGTAACTCTTTTTGCGTTGTGTTTGTCGAGATCCGATGAATTGTGGGTTTATCATAAAGTTTATCTGTGAGAAATAATTTAATCTTCTCTGAATTCTTTTATGTGTGATTGGTTATCTTTGCAAGTCTCTTTGAATTATCAGTTTGGTTTGGCCTACTAGATTGATCTTTCTTGCAATGGGAGAAGTGCTTAGCTTTGGGTTCAATCTTGCGGTGTCCTTTCCCAGTGACAGCAGGGGCAGCAAGGCACGTATTGTATTGTTGCCATCGAGGATAAAAAGATCGGGTTTATATCATATTGCTTGAGTTTATCCTTCTACATCATGTCATCTTTCTTAATGCGTTACTCTGTTCTTATGAACTTAATACTCTAGATGCAGGCAGGAGTTGGTCGATGTGTGGAGTAATAATAGTAGATGCAGAATCGTTTTGATCTACTTGTTGCGGACGTGATGCCTATATACATGATCATGCCTAGATAATCTCATAACTATGCACTTTTCTATCAATAGGTCGACAGTAATTTGTTCACCCATCGTAATACTTATGCTATCTTGAGAGAAGCCACTAGTGAAACCTATGGTCCCCGGGTCTATTGTTTATCATATAAGTTTTCCATCTACTTTTATTTGCATCTTTTACTTTCCAATCTATATCATAAAAATACCAAAAATATTTATCTTATCTTATTATCTCTATCAGATCTCACTGTTGTAAGTTTCCGTGAAGGGATTGATAACCCCTTTATCATGTTGGTTGCGAGGTTCTGGTTTGTTTATGTAGGTACAAGGGACTTTTGAGGAGACTCCTACTAGATTGATACCTTGGTTCTCGACAACTGAGGGAAATACTTACGCTACTTTGCTGCATCACCCTTTCCTCTTAAAGGGAAAACCAACGCAGTGCTCAAGAGGTAGCAAGAAGGATTTCTGGCGCCGTTGCCAGGGAGTTCTTCGCTCAAGTCAAGACATACCAAGTACCCATCACAAAATAATCTCCCTCGCATTACATTATTTGTCATTTGCCTCTCGTTTTCCTCTCCCCCACTTCACCCTTGCCATTTTAGTCGCCATTCTTCTGTTCATCTTTTTGTTTGCTTTGATGTCTTACTTGGCTCGTTTGCCCGTTTGGTTGGAATAGTTGTTTATTTATTGCTAAACAAAGAACCTAAGATCTATGGATCCTCATCTGCTTGCCAATCTTTTTAAGAGATCCAATTATATGAACCTAATCCTAGTGATTTGAGTGGTCTAGATTATCTTTATGAGGTTTTGCTTGAAATTCGTGAATCTGAAAATTGTGATGAAGAAATTTATGAAGAGATTCACGAGAGCTCCTTGAATAAAAAGCATGATTGCAATGATTTTATTTTGAATACTCTTGATGTCAATTGTGCTAATAATATCCAAAACCCTAATCTTGGGGATGCTAGTTTTGCTATGTCTACTACTTGTTTCAATGATCATGATTGGGGTGACTCTTCTTATGATCTTGAAAATTTATTTAAGCCCCATGATGAATATGAGATTGATAATAGTGTTTGCAATAATATTGAAAGTGGGTTTGGAAGAGTGTCAACTTTAGATCCCACATATTTGGAGAATGTTCGATCTTTTGGTATTTTTTATAAAAGTCGGTTTGGAGAGGTCATGACTTTAGTTAATGATAATCCCACTATTTTGTAAGAGTGTCAACTTCACATGCATGTGGATCGTGTTGAGAATATGTTATGTGATAGCTATTTTGTTTAATTTTCCTATGACCCTACATGTAATTATTATGAGAGAGGAAAATATGGTCGTAGAAATTTTGATCTTACTAAATTATCTCTCGTCATGTTGAGATTGCTATCATCTCTTTCTTCTTCCTTGCATATGCTAGTTTTTGCTTGCCTTGCAAATTTGTTTGCTTATAATATGCCTATGCATAGTAAGTATGTTAGACTTAGATGTGTTCGCCACGTGTTTCATGATGCTCTCTTTGCGCTTCAATTCTTGTCTTTCATGTGAGTATCATTAAAATTATCAATGCCTAGCTAAAAGGCTTTAAAGAAAAGCGCTTGTTGGGAGACAACCCAATATTTTTACTTGATGTTATTAAATAAATATTTCATCTACCTTCTGTTTAGATGTGGTTTTATGTTTTAATTAGTGTTTGTGCCAAGTAGAACCTATAGGATAACCTACAGTGATAGTTAATTTGATTCTGCTGAAAAACAGAAACTTCTGCATGCACGAGGATAATTTTAATAAATCACAAAAACGTGATTTTGCATTGATTTTTTTGCAGTAGATCAATAGAAAAATTTCCCAGAACTTCCTATTTTTAGGATATTTAGAGTTCCAGAAGTATTCGAAAGTTACAGATTGCTACAGACTGTTCTGTTTTTGACAGATTCTGTTTTTCATATGTTGTTTGCTTATTTTAATGCATCTATGGCTAGTATCGGGAGGTATGAACCATAGACAAGTTGGAATACAGTAGGTTTAACACCAATATAAATAAATAATGAGTTCATTACAGTACCTTATGTGGTGGTTTTTCTTTCTTGCACTAACGGAGCTTATGAGATTTCCTGTTGAGTTTTGTGTTGTGAAGTTTTCAAGTTTTGGGTAAAGATTTGATGGAGTATGGAATAAGGAGTGGCAAGATCCTAAGATTGGGGATGCCCATGGCACCCCAAGATATTCAAGGACAACCAAAATCCTAAGCTTGGGGATGCCCCAGAAGGCATCCCCTCTTTCGTCTTCGTTTATCGATAACTTTACTTGGAGCTATATTTTTATTCGCAACATGATATGTGTTTTGCTTGGAGCGTCTTGTATGATATGAGTCTTTGCTTTTAGATTACCACAATCATCCTTGATGTACACACCTTTTGGGATAAACCCACTTGATTTGGAATTTATTTGAATACTCTATGTGCTTGACTTATATCTTTTCAGCTAGATAATCTTTGCTCTAGTGCTTCACTTATATCTTTTTAGAGCACGGCGCTGGTTTAATTTTGTAGAAATTGTTGATCTCTCATGCTTCACTTATATTATTTTGAGCGTCTTATAGAACAGCATGGTATTTTCTATGGTTATAAAATTTGTCCTAGAATGATGGGCATCCAAGTTGGGTATAATAAAAACTATCATAGAAAGTGAATTGGATGTTATGATCAATTTGATGCTTGATAATTGTTTTGAGATATGAGGATGGTGATATTAGAGTCATGCTAGTGGAGTAATTATGAAATTGAGGAATACTTGTGTTGAAGTTTGTGATTCCCGTAGCATGCACGTATGGTGAACCACTTTGTGATGAAGTTGGAGCATAATTTATTTATTGATTGTCTTCCTTATGAGTGGCGGTCGGGGACGAGCGATGGTCTTTTCCTACCAATCTATCCCCCTAGGAGCTTGCCCGTAGTACTTTGTTTTCAATGACTTGTAGATTTTTGCAATAAGTATATGAGTTCTTTATGACTAATGTTGAGTCCAAGGATTATACGCACTCTCACCCTTCCACCATTGCTAGCCTCTCTTGTGTCGCGCAAATTTCGTCGGTACCATACACCCACCATATAACTTCCTCAAAACAGCCACCATACCTACCTATTATGGCATTTCCATAGCCATTCCGAGATATATTGCCATGCAACTTTCAATCGTTCTGTTTATTATGACACACATCATCATTGTCATATTGCTCCTTGCATGATCATGTAGTTGACATTGTATTTGTGGCAAAGCCACCTTAATAATTTTTCCATACATGTCACTCTTGATTCATTGCATATCCCGGTACACCGCCAGAGGCATTCATATAGAGTCATATCTTGTTCTATGTATCGAGTTGTAATCTTGAGTTGTAAGTAAATAAAAGTGTGATGATCTTCATTATTAGAGCATCGTCCCAAGTGAGGAGAGGATAATGGAGACTATGATTCCCCCACAAGTCGGAATGAGACTTCGTACTTTATAAAAAAAGAGAAAGGCCAAATAAAAAAAGAGAAAATGATAGAAAAATAGAGAAGGGACAATGCTACTATCCTTTTACCACACTTGTGCTTCAAAGTAGCACCATGATCTTCATGATAGAGAGTCTCCCATGTTGTCACTTTCATATACTAGTGGGAATTTTTCATTATAGAACTTGGCTTGTATATTCCAATGATGGGCTTCCTCAAAATGCCCTAGGTCTTCATGACAAAGCGAGTTGGATGCACACCCACTAAGTTTCTTTTGTTGAGCTCTCATACATTTATAGCTCTACTGCATCAATTGCATGGCAATCCCTACTCACTCACATTGATATCTATTAATGGGCATCTCCATAGCCCATTGATACGCCTAGTTGATGTGAGACTATCTTCTCCTTTTTTTATATTCTCCACAACCACCATTCTATTCCACATATAGTGCTATGTCCATGGCTCACGCTCATGTATTGCGTAAAAGTTGAAAAAGTTTGAGAATACTAAAGTATGAAACAATTGCTTGGCTTGTCATCGGGGTTGTGCATGATTAAATACTTTGTGTGATGAAGATAGAGCATAGCCATACTATATGATTTTGTATGGATAACTTTCTTTAGCCATGTTATTTTGAGAAGACATGATTGCTTTGTTAGTATGCTTGAAGTATTATTGTTTTTATGTCAATATGAACTTTTATTTCGAATCATTTGGATCTGAACATTCATGCCACAATAAAGAAAATTACATTGAGAATTATGCTAGGTAGCATTCCACATCAAAAATTCTATTTTTATCATTTACCTACTCGAGGACGAGCAGGAATTAAGCTTGGGGATGCTTGATATGTCTCCAACATACGTATATTTTTTTATTGTTCCATGCTATTATATTACCTATTTTGGATGTTTACGGGCTTTACTTTACACTTTTATATAATTTTTGGGACTAACCTACTAACCGGAGTCCAAATGGGATGAAACCTTCGGGAGCGATGTTTTTGGAACAAACGCAACCCAGGAGACTTGGAGTGGATGTCAAGCAGTGAACGAGGTGGCCACGAGGGTGCCCGGCGCGCCCCAGGGGGGTGGGTGCGCCCCCCACCCTCATGGGCCCCTCGTGGCTCCACCGACCTACTTCTTCCTCCTATATATATCCACGTACCCCGAGAACATCCAGGAGCACCACGAAAACCTAATTCCACCGCCGCAACCTTCTGTATCCACAAGATCCTATCTTGGAGCCTTTGTCGCTGCTCCGCCGGAGGGGGAATCAACCGCGGAGGGCCTCTACATCATCTCCAAGGCCTCTCCGATGAGTTGTGAGTAGTTCACCACAGACCTTCGGGTCCATAGTTATTAGCTAGATGGCTTCTTCTCTCTCTTTGAATCTCAATACCAAGTTCTCCTCGATCTTCTTAGATATCTATTCGATGTAACTCTTTTTGCGGTGTGTTTGTCGAGATCCGATGAATTGTGGGTTTATGATAAAGTTTATCTATGAGAAATAATTGAATCTTCTCTGAATTCTTTTATGTGTGATTGGTTATCTTTGCAAGTCTCTTCGAATTATCAGTTTGGTTTGGCCTACTAGATTGATCTTTCTTGCAATAGGAGAAGTGCTTAGCTTTGGGTTCAATCTTGCGGTGTCCTTTCCCAGTGACAGCAGGGGCAGCAAGGTACGTATTGTATTGTTGCCATCGAGGATAAAAAGATGGGGTTTATATCATATTGCTTGAGTTTATCCTTCTACATCGTGTCATCTTTCTTTAATGCGTTACTCTGTTCTTATGAACTTAATACTCTAGATGCAGGCAGGAGCCAGTCGATTTGTGGAGTAATAGTAGTAGATGCAAAATCATTTCGATCTACTTGTTGTGGACGTGATGCCTATATACATCATGCCTAGATAATCTCATAACTATGCACTTTTCTATCAATTGCTCGACAGTAATTTTGTTCACCCACCATAATACTTATGCTATCTTGAGAGAACCCACTAGTGAAACCTATGGCCCTCGGGTCTATCGTTTATCATATAAGTTTTCCATCTACTTTTATTTGCATCTTTTACTTTCCAATCTATATGATAAAAATACGAAAAATATTTATATTATCTTATTATCTCTATCAGATCTCACTTTGGCAAGTTTCCGTGAAGGGATTGACAACCCTTTATCGCATTGGTTGCGAGGTTCTTGTTTGTTTGTGTAGGTACGAGGGACTTTTGAGGAGCCTCCTACTGGATTGATACCTTGGTTCTCAACAACTGAGGGAAATACTTACGCTACTTTGCTGCATCACCCTTTCCTCTTCAAGGGAAAACCAACGCAGTGCTCAAGAGGTAGCAAGGGGAAACCCTTCTCCCATCTAGGGAGAAGGACAAGGAATAAGAAGAATAAGGGGGGCTCTCTCCCGCTCGCTTCCGGTAACGCCGGAACACCGCCGGGGCCATCATCATCATCACCGCGATCTACACCAACACCTCTGTCATCTTCACCAACATCTCCATCACCTTCCCCCCATCTATATTCAGCATCCCACTCTCCCGCAACCCACTGTACCCTCTACTTGAACATGGTGCTTTATGCTTCATATTATTATCCAATGATGTGTTGCCATCCTATGATGTCTGAGTAGATTTTCGTTGTCCTTTCGGTAATTGGTATATTGCTATGATTGGTTTAATTTGCTTGTGGTTATGTTGTTGTCCTATGGTGCTCTCCATGTCGCGCAAGCGTGAGGGATTCTCGCTGTAGGGTGTTGCAATATGTTCATGTTTTGCTTATTGTCTGTGTTGCATGAGTGACTGAAACACAAACACGGATAAGTGGGTCATGGCGTATGGTAATAAAGAGTACTCAATACTTTAATGATATGGTTGGGTTTTACCTTAATGATCTTTAGTAGTTTCGGATGCTTGCTAGAGTTCTAATCATAAGTGCATATGATCCAAGAAGAGAAAGTATGTTAGCTTATGCCTCTCCCACATAAAACTTGCTATCGGTCTAGTAAAGTATTCAATTGCTTAGGGACAATTCCGCAACTCATACCACCACTTTTCCACACTCGCTATACTAACTTTATTGCTTCTTTATCTAAACAGCCCCTAGTTTATATTTACGTGCTCTTTATATTCTTGCAAACCTATCCAACAACTCCTACAAAGTCCTTCTAGTTTCATACTTGTTCTAGGTGAAGCGAACGTTAAGCGTGCGTAGAGTTGTATCGGTGGTCGATAGAACTTGAGGGATTATTTGTTCTACCTTTAGCTCCTCGTTGGGTTCGACACTCTTACTTATCAAAAGAGGCTACAATTGATCCCCTATACTTGTGGGTTATCATTAGCACCGATGTCCGAGGCCTCGTCGTCGTCCTCCGCCCTCTTTGGTGCGCTCGTCGTGGCGCCGCCCTCTCGCGTTGTAAACATGGTCAACAAACAACAGGAATTGGCTGAAGTACGTGGAGAGGATGACAGTAGGGGCCCACCATGTCAGCGTGTGGGAAAATAAAATGGTTCCTCCTAGTGTTTTCCTGACATCTGGGACCCATGACATTGTGAGTGTATAGAGTCAGTAGACAAGAGAACAGCACAAGATCGGCTGACACCTGGGACGTAGCTGCTCGAGCAGTATTTTTTTTGTTATTGTTGAGATGGAGTAGGGTTTGAACTGGGATGTGGCCCGCCTAGCCTAGGCTTATATTTTATGTTCACCATGTGACCAGCCCAGCTATTTTTTCTTTGTGAAAATGAGCCCAATTTATTTTTTTGCAGAATACCCAATCTAGGCCTACTTATTTTTCTACGCCCCGACACAGGGCTTCGCCTAAGCACCACTACGATATTACTGATGTGGAATCTGGTGGAGGGGGGCACCGCACACGGCTAAGAGATCAAGAGATCAATTGTTGTGTCTAGAGGTGCCCCCTGCCCCCGTATATAAAGGATCAAGGGGGAGGGGCGGCCGGCCAGGAGGAGGCGCGCCAGGGAGGAGTCCTACTCCCACCAGGAGTAGGACTCCCTCTTTTCCTAGTTGGAGTAGGAGGGGGGAAGGAAGGGAGAGAGGAGAGGAAGGAAAGGGGGGCACCGCCCCCCTCCTTGTCCTATTCAGACTAGAGGGAGAGGGGGCACGCGGCCTGCCCTGGCCGCCCCTCCTCTTCTCCACTAGGACCCATTAGGTCCACTAAACCCCCCGGGGGGTTCTAGTAACCCCCCGGTACTCCGGTATATGTCTGAAACCTCCCGAAACACTTCCGGTGTCTGAACATAGTCATCCAATATATCGATCTTTACGTCTCGACCATTTCGAGACTCCTCGTCATGTCCATGATCATATCCGGGACACGAACTACCTTTGGTACATCAAATCACAAAAATTGTAATACCGATCGTCACCGAACTTTAAGCGTGCGGACCCTACGGGTTCGAGAACTATGTAGACATGACCGAGACACGTCTCTGGTCAATAACCAATAGCGGAACCTGGATGCTCATATTGGCTCCCACATATTCTATGAAGATCTTTAGCGGTCAAACCGCATAACAATATACGTTGTTCCCTTTTTCATCGGTATGTTACTTGCCCGAGATTTGATCGTCGGTATCTCAATACCTAGTTCAATCTCATTACCGGAAAGTCTCTTTACTTGTTATGCAATGCATCATCCCGTAACTAACTCAATAGCTACATTGCTTGCAAGGCTTCTAGTGATGTGCATTACCGAGAGGGCCCAGAGATACCTCTCCGACAATCGGAGTGACAAATCCTAATCTCGAAATACGTCAACTCAACAAGTACCTTCGGAGACACCTGTAGAGAACCTTTATAATCACCCAGTTATGTTGTGATGTTTGGTAGCACACAAAGTGTTCCTCCGGTAAGTGGGAGTTACATAATCTCATAGTCATAGGAACATGTATAAGTCATGAAGAAAGCAATAGCAACATACTAAATGATCAAGTGCTAAGCTAACAAAATGTGTCAAGTCAATCACATCATTCTTCTAATGATGTGATGCCATTGATCAAATGATAACTCATATCTATGGTTAGGAAACTCAACCATCTTTGATCAATGAGCTAGTCAAGTAGAGGCATACTAGTGACACTTGTTTGTCAATGTATGCACACATGTATTATGTTTCCGGTTAATACAATTCTAGCATGAATAATAAACATTTATCATGATATGAGGAAATAAATAATAACTTTATTATTGCCTCTAGGGCATATTTCCTTCAGTCTCCCACTTGCTCTAGAGCCAATAATCTAGATTATATAGTAATGATTCTAACACCATGGAGCCTTGGTGCTGATCATGTTTTGCTCGTGGAAGAGGCTTAGTCAACGGGTCTGCAACATTCAGATCCGTATGTATCTTGCAAATCTCTATGTCTCCCACCTAGACTTGGTCCCGGATGGAATTGAAGCGTCTCTTGATGTGCTTGGTTCTCTTGTGAAATCTGGATTCTTTTGCCAAGGCAATTGCACCAGTATTGTCACAAAATATTTTCATTGAACCCGATGCACTAGGTATGACACATAGATCGGATATGAACTCCTTCATCCAGACTCCTTCATTTGCTGCTTCCGAAGCAGCTATGTACTCCGCTTCAGAAGTAGGTCCCGCCATGACGCTTTGTTTAGAACTGCACCAACTGACAGCTCCACCATTTGATATAAACACGTATTTGGTTTGCAATTTAGAATCGCCCGGATCAGTGTCAAAGCTTGAATCGATGTAACCATTTATGACTAGCTCTTTGTCACCTCCATATACGTGAAACATATTCTTAGTCCTTTTCAGGTACTTCAGGATGTTCTTGACCGCTGTCCAGTGATCCACTCCTAGATTACTTTGGTACCTCCCTACTAAACTAATAGCAAGGCACACATCAAGTCTGGTACACAGCATTGCATACATGATAGAGCCTATGGCTGAAGCATAGGGAACATCTTTCATTTTCTCTCTATCTTCTGCAGTGGTCGGGCATTGAGTCTGACTCAACTTCACACCTTGTATTATAGGGAAGAACCCTTTCTTTGCTTGATCCATTTTGAACTTTTTCAAAACTTTATCAAGGTATGTACTTTGTCAAAGTCCAATTAAGCATCTTGATCTATCTCTATAGATCTTGATGCCCAATATATAAGCAGCTTCACCGAGGTCTTTCATTGAAAAACTTTTATTCAAGTATCCTTTTATGCTATCCAGAAATTCTATATCATTTCCAATCAATAATATGTTGTCCACATATAATATTAGAAATGCTACAGAGCTCCCACTCACTTTCTTGTAAATACAGGCTTCTCCAAAAGTCTGTATAAAACCATATGCTTTGATCACACTATCAAAGCGTTTATTCCAACTACGAGAGGCTTGCACCAGTCCATAAATGGATCGCTGGAGCTTGCACACTTAGTTAGCACCTTTTGGATCGACAAAACCTTCTAGTTGCATCATATACA
This sequence comes from Triticum dicoccoides, assembly GCF_002162155.2. NCBI lineage: Eukaryota > Viridiplantae > Streptophyta > Magnoliopsida > Poales > Poaceae > Triticum > Triticum dicoccoides. The sequence goes on along the minus strand of NC_041391.1, from coordinate 189,573,136 downwards.
ACTCTTCTTCCTGAAATCCATTCAGGAAAGCAGTTTTGACATCCATTTGCCAAATTTCATAATCATAAAATGCGGCAATTACTAACATGATTCGGACAGACTTAAGCATCGCTACGGGTGAGAAAGTCTCATCGTAATCAACCCCTTGAACTTGTCGAAAACCTTTTGCAACAAGTCAAGCTTTATAGACAGTAACATTACCATCAGCGTCAGTCTTCTTCTTGAAGATCCATTTATTCTCGATGCCTTGCCGATCATCGGGCAAGTCAACCAAAGTCCACACTTTGTTCTCATACATGGATCCCATCTCAGATTTCATGGCCTCAAGCCATTTTTCGGAATCTGGGCTCATCATCGCTTCCTCATAGTTCGTAGGTTCGCCATGGTCAAGTAACATGACCTCCAGAATATGATTACCGTACCACTCTGGTGTGGATCTTACTCTGGTTGACCTACGAGGTTCGGTAGTAACTTGATCCGAAGTTTCATGATCAATATCATTAGTTCCCTCACTAATTGGTGCAGACATCACAGGAACCAGTTTGTATGATGAACTACTTTCTAGTAAGGGAGCAGGTACAGTTACCTCATCAAGTTCTACTTTCCTCCCACTCACTTCTTTAGAGAGAAACTCCTTCTCTAGAAAGGATCCATTTTTAGCAACGAATGTATTGCCTTCGGATCTGTGATAGAAGGTGTACCCAACAGTTTCCTTTGGGTGTCCTATGAAGACACATTTCTCCGATTTGAGTTCGAGCTTATCAGGTTGAAGCTTTTTCACATAAGCATCGCAGCCCCAAATTTTAAGAAACGACAACTTTGGTTTCTTGCCAAACCACAGTTCATAAGGCGTTGTCTCAACGGATTTTGATGGTGCCCTATTTAACGTGAATGCAGCCGTCTCTAAAGCATAACCCAAAATGATAGCGGTAAATCAGCAAGAGACATCATAGATCGCACCATATCTAGTAAAGTACGATTACGACGTTCGGACACACCATTACGTTGTGGTGTTCCGGGTGGCGTGAGTTGCGAAACTATTCCGCATTGTTTCAAATGTAGACCAAACTCGTAACTCAAATATTCTCCTCCAGGATCAGATCGTACAAACTTTATTTTCTTGTTACGATGATTTTCCACTTCACTCTAAAATACTTTGAACTTTTCAAATGTTTCAGACTTATGTTTCATTAAGTAGATATACCCATATCTGCTTAAATTATCTGTGAAGGTGAGAAAATAACGATACCCGCCGCGAGCCTCAATATTCATCGGACCACATACATCAGTATGTATGATTTCCAACAAATCTGTTGCTCGCTCCATAGTTCCGGAGAACGGCGTTTTAGTCATCTTGCCCATGAGGCATGGTTTGCAAGTACCAAGTGATTCATAATCAAGTGATTCCAAAAGTCCATCAGTATGGAGTTTCTTCATGCGCTTTACACCAATATGACCCAAACGGCAGTGCCACAAATAAGTTGCACTATCATTATCAACTCTGCATCTTTTGGCTTCAACATTATGAATATGTGTATCAGTACTATCAAGATTCAATAAAAATAGACCACTCTTCAAGGGTGCATGACCATAAAAGATATTACTCATATAATAGAACAACCATTATTCTCAGTTTAAATGAATAACCGTCTCGCATTAAACAAGATCCAGATATAATGTTCATGCTCAACGCTGGCACCAAATAACAATTATTCAGGTCTAAAACTAATCTCGAAGGTAGATGTAGAGCTAGCGTGCCGACGGCGATCACCTCGACTTTGGAACCATTTCCCACACGCATCGTCACGTCGTCCTTGGCCAATCTTTGCTTAATCCGTAGTCCCTGTTTCGAGTTGCAAATATTAGCAACAGAACCAGTATCAAATACCTAGGTGCTACTGCGAGCTCTCGTAAGGTACAGATCAATAACATGTATATCACATATACCTTTGTTCACCTTGCCATCCTTCTTATCCGCCCAATACTTGGGGCAGTTCCGCTTCCAGTGACCAGTCTGCTTGTAGTAGAAGCACTCAGTCTTAAGCTTAGGTCCAGACTTGGGTTTCTTCTCTTGAGTAGCAACTTGGTTGCTGTTCTTTTTGAAGTTCCCATTCTTCTTCCCTTTACGCTTTTTCTTGAAACTGGTGGTCTTGTTGACCATCAACACTTGATGCTCCTTCTTGATTTCTACCTCTGCAGCCTTTAGCATTGGAAGAGCTCGGGAAATGTCTTGTTCATGAAGCTCTAGTAGCTTGGTGGCAGTGATTGAAGAATTCTGTCAATGACACTATCATCCGGAAGATTAACTCCCAGTTGAATCAAGTGATTGCAATACCCAAACATTTTGAGTATATGTTCACCGACAGAACTATTCTCCTCCATCTTGCAGCTATAGAACTTATTGGAGACTTCATTGAAGGAAACATGCCCTAGAGGCAATAATAAAGTTATTATTTATTTCCTCATATCATGATAAATGTTTATTATTCATGCTATAATTGTATTAACCGGAAACATGATACATGTGTGAATACATAGACAAACATAATGTCACTAGTATGCCTCTACTTGACTAGCTCATTAATCAAAGATGGTTATGTTTCCTAACCATAGACATGTGTTGTCATTTGATTAACGGGATCACATCATTAGGATAATGATGTGATTGACTTGACCCATTCCGTTAGCTTAGCACTTGATCGTTTAGTATGTCGCTATTTCTTTCTTCATGACTTATACAAAGTTCCTACAACTATGAGATTATGCAACTCCCGTTTACCGGAGGAAGACTTTGTGTGCTACCAAACATCACAACGTAACTGGGTGATTATAAAGGAGCTCTACAGGTGTCTCCAAAGGTACATGTTGAGTTGGCGTATTTTGAGATTAGGTTTTGTCACTCCGATTGTCGGAGAGGTATCTCTGGGCCCTCTCGGTAATGCACATCACTATAAGCCTTGCAAGTAATGTAGCTAATGAGTTAGTTACGGAATGATGCATTACGTAACAAGTAAAGAGACTTGCTGGTAACGAGATTGAACTAGGTATTGGATACCGACGATCGAATCTCGGGCAAGTGACATACCGACGACAAAGGGAGCAACGTATGTTGTTATGCGGTTTGACCGATAAAAGATCTTCATAGAATATGTAGGAGCCAATATGAGCACCCAGGTTCCGCTATTGGTTATTGACCGGAAACAGTTCTAGGACATGTCTACATAGTTCTCGAACCCGTAGGGTCCGCGCGCTTAACGTTATGATGACATTTATATTATGAGTTTATTGTTTTTTGATGTACCGAAGGTTGTTTGGAGTCTCGGATGTGATCGCGGACATGACGAGGAGTCTCGAAATGGTCTAGACATAAAGATTGATATATTGGAAGCCTATATTTGGATATCGGAATCGATCCGGGTGAAATCGGGATTTTACCGGAGTAC
>NC_041391.1:189550632-189569374 GCF_002162155.2 Triticum dicoccoides | reverse complement strand
GGGGGGGGCTAATGGGCCTACACGGGCCCTGAGGAAGAAGAGGAGGGCCGGCCAGGGCAGGTCACGCGCCCCCTCCCCCCTAGTCCGAATAGGACAAGGAGGGGGGCCTTTCCTCTTTCCCCGTTCCCCCTTCCTTCTCCAACAAGGCAAGAGGGGGGAGTCCTACTCCCGTTAGGAGTAGGACTCCTCCAGGTGCACCCCTAGGGGCCGGCCGTACCTCCCCCTCCCTCCCTTATATACGGGGGCAAGGGGGCACCTCTAGACACTCAAGTTGATCTTCGTGATCGTTCCTTAGCCGTGTGCGGTGCCCCCCTCCACCATATTCCACCTCGGTCATATTGTAGCGGTGCTTAGGCGAAGCCCTGCATCGGTAGAACATCATCACCGTCACCACGCCGTCGTGCTGACGGAACCCTTCCCCGACACCCTGCTGGATCGGAGTCCAAGGATCGTCATCGAGCTGAACGCGTGCTGAAATCGGAGGTGCCTTACATTCGGTACTTGGATCGGTCGGATCGTGAAGGAGTACGACTACATCAACCGCGTTGTTCTAATGCTTCCGCTTTCGGTCTACGAGGGTACATGGACAACACTCTCCCCTCTCGTTGTTATGCATCACCATGATCTTGCGTGTGCGTAGGAAATTTTTTGAAATTACTACGTTCCCCAACAGTGGTATCAGAGCCTGGTTTTATGCGTAGATGTCGTATGCACGAGTAGAACACAAGTGAGTTGTGGGCGATACAAGTCATACTGCTTACCAGCATGTCATAATTTGGTTCAGCGGTATTGTGAGATGAAGCGGCCCGGACCGACATTACGTGTACGCTTACGCGAGACTGGTTTCACCGTTATGAGCACTCATGCTTAAAGGTGACTGGCGGGTGTCTGTCTCTCTCGCTTTAGTTGAACCGAGTATGGCTACGCCCGGTTCTTGCGAAGGTTAAAACAGCACTAACTTGACGAACTATCGTTGTGGTTTTGATGCATAGGTAAGAACGGTTCTTGCTCAGCCCATAGCAGCCACGTAAAATTTGCAACAACAGAGTAGAGGATGTCTAACTTGTTTTTGCAGGGCATGTTGTGATGTGATATGGTCAAGACGTGATGCTATATTTTATTGTATGAGATCATCATGTTTTGTAACCGAAGTTATCGGCAACTGGTAGGAGCCATATGGTTGTCGCTTTATTGTATGAAATGCAAACGCCCTGTAATTTCTTTACTTTATCACTAAGCGGTAGCGATAGTCATAGAAGCAATAGATGGCATAATGACAACGATGCTACGATGGAGATCAAGGTGTCGCACCAGTGACGATGGTGATCACGACGGTGCTTCAGAGATGGAGGTCACAAGCACAAGATGATGATGGCCATATCATATCACTTATATTGGTTGCATGTGATGTTTATCCTTTATGCATCTTATCTTGTTTTGATTGACGATAGCATTTTAAGATGATCTCTCACTAAATTATCAAGAAGTGTTCTCCCTAAGTATGCACCATTGCAAAAGTTCTTCGTGCTGAGACACCACGTGATGATCGGGTGTGATAGGCTCTACGTTCAAATACAACGGGTGCAAAACAGTTGCACACATGGAATACTCAGGTTAAACTTGATGAGCCTAGCATATACAGATATGGCCTCGGAACACGGAGATCGAAAGGTCGAACGTGAATCATATAGTAGATATGATCAACATAGTGATGTTCACCATTGAAACTACACCATCTCACATGATGATCGGACATGGTTTAGTTGATTTGGATCACGTGATCACTTAGATAACTAGAGAGATGTCTGTCTAAGTGGGAGTTCTTAAGTAATATGATTAATTGAACTTAAATTTATCATGAACTTAGTACCTGATAGTATTTTGCTTGTCTATATTTGTTGTAGATAGATGGCTCGTGATGTTGTTCCATTGAATTTTAATGCGTTCCTTGAGAAAGCTAAGTTGAAAGATGATGGTAGCAACTACACGGGATGGGTCCGTAACTTGAGGATTATCCTCATTGCTGCACAGAAGAATTATGTCCTAGAAGCACCGCTGGGTGCCAGGCCTACTGCAGATGCAACTGACGATGTTAAGAACGTCTAGCAGAGCAAAGCTGATGACTACTCGATAGTTCAGTGTGCCATGCTTTACGACTTGGAACCGGGTCTTCAATGACGTTTTGAACGTCATGGACCATATGAGATGTTCCAGGAGTTCAAGTTAATATTTCAAGCAAATTCCCGGATTGAGAGATATGAAATCTCCAATAAGTTCTATAGCTGTAAGATGGAGGAGAATAGTTCTGTCAGTGAACACATACTCAAAATGTCTGGGTATAATAATCACTTGATTCAACTGGGAGTTAATCTTCCTGATGATAGTGTCATTGTCAGAATTCTTCAGTCACTGCCACCAAGCTACAAGAGCTTCGTGATGAACTATAATATGCAAGGGATGGACAAGACTATTCCCAAGCTCTTCGCAATGCTAAAAGCTGCAGAGGTAGAAATCAAGAAGGAGCATCAAGTGTTGATGGTTAAAAAACCACCAGTTTCAAGAAAAAGGGCAAAGGGAAGAAGAAGGGGAACTTCAAGAAGAACAACAAACAAGTTCTTGCTCAAGAGAAGAAACCCAAGTCTGGACCTAAGCCTGAGACTGAGTGCTTCTACTTCAAGCAGACTGGACACTGGAAGCGGAACTGCCTCAAGTATTTGGAGGATAAGAAGGATGGCAAAGTGAACAAAGGTATATGTGATATACATGTTATTGATGTGTACCTTACTAATGCTCACAGTAGTACCTGGGTATTCGATACTGGTTTTGTTGCTAATATTTGCAACTCGAAATAGGGACTACGGATTAAGCGAAGATTGGCTAAGGACGAGGTGACGATGCGCGTGGGAAATGGTTCCAAAGTCGATGTGATCGCGGTCGGCACGCTACCTCTACATCTACCATCGGGATTAGTTTTAGACCTAAATAATTGTTATTTGGTGCCAGCGTTGAGCATGGACATTATATCTGGATCTTGTTTGATGCGAGACGGTTATTCATTTAAATCAGAGAATAATGGTTGTTCTATTTATATGAGTAATATCTTTTATGGTCATGCACCCTTGAAGAGTGGTCTATTTTTATTGAATCTCGATAGTAGTGATACACATATTCATAATGTTGAAGCCAAAAGATGCAGAGTTGATAATGATAGTGCAACTTATTTGTGGCACTGCCGTTTAGGTCATATCGGTGTAAAGCGCATGAAGAAACTCCATACTGATGGACTTCCGGAATCACTTGAAAATGAATCACTTGGTACTTGCGAACCGTGCCTCATGGGCAAGATGACTAAAATGCCGTTCTCCGAAACTATGGAGCGAGCAACTGATTTATTGGAAATCATACATACTGATGTATGTGGTCCAATCAATATTGAGGCTCGCGGCGGGTATCGTTATTTTCTCACCTTCACAGATGATTTGAGCAAATATGGGTATATCTACTTGATGAAACACAAGTCTGAAACATTTGAAAAGTTTAAACAATTTCAGAGTGAAGTGGAAAATCATCGTAACAAGAAAATAAATTTTCTACGATCTGATCGTGGAGGAGAATATTTGAGTTATGAGTTTGGTTTACATTTGAAACAATGCGGAATAGTTTCACAACTCACGCCACCCGGAACACCACAACGAAATGGTGTGTCCGAACGTTGTAATCGTACTTTACTAGATATGGTGCGATCTATGATGTCTCTTACTGATTTACCGCTATTGTTTTGGGGTTATGCTTTAGAGACGGCCGCATTCATGTTAAATAGGGCACCATCAAAATCCATTGAGATGACGCCTTATGAACTGTGGTTTGGCAAGAAACCAAAGTTGTCGTTTCTTAAAGTTTGGGGCTGCGATGCTTATGTGAAGAAACTTCAACTAGATAAGCTCGAACCTAAATCGGAGAAATGTGTCTTCATAGGATACCCAAAAGAGACTATTGGGTACACCTTCTATCACAGATCTGAGGGCAAGATTTTCGTTGCTAAATTCGGATCCTTTCTAGAAAAGGAGTTTCTCTCAAAAGAAGTGATTGGGAGGAAAGTAGAACTTGATGAGGTAATTGTACCTGCTCCCTTATTGGAAAGTAGTTCATCACAAGAAACAGTTCCTGTGACAACTACACCAATCAGTGAGGAAGCTAATGATATTGATCATGAAACTTCAGATCAAGTTACTACTGAACCTCGTAGGTCTACCAGAGTAAGATCCGCACGAGAGTGGTACGGTAATCCTATTCTGGAAGTCATGTTACTTGACCATGGCGAACCTACGAACTATGGGGAAGCGATGATGAGCCCAAATTCCGCAAAATGGCTTGAAGCTATGAAATCTGAGATGGGATCCATGTATGAGAACAAAGTATGGACTTTGGTTGCCTTGTGCGATGATCGGCAAGCCATCGAGAATAAATGGATCTTCAAGAAGAAGATTGACGCTGATGGTATGTAACTGTCTACAAAGCTCGACTTGTTGCGAAAGGTTTTCGACAAGTTCAAGAGGTTGACTACGACGAGACTTTCTCACCCGTAGCGATGCTTAAGTCTGTCCGAATCATGTTAGCAATTGCCGCATTTTATGATTATGAAATTTGGCAAATGGATGTCAAAACTACATTCCTGAATGGATTTCTGGAAGAATAGTTGTATATGATGCAACCGGAAGGTTTTCTCGATCCAAAAGGTGCTAACAAAGTGTGCAAGCTCCAGCGATCCATTTATGGACTGGTGCAAGCATCTCGGAGTTGGAATAAACGTTTTGATAGTATGATCAAAGCATATGGTTTTATACAGACTTTTTGACAAGCCTGTATTTACAAGAAAGTGAGTGGGAGCTCTGTAGCATTTCTGATATTATATGTAGATGACAATTATATAGAATTTCTGGATAGCATAAAGGGATACTTGAATAAAAGTTTTTCAATGAAAGACCTCGGTGAAGCTGCTTACATATTGGGCATCAAGATCTATAGAGATAGATCAAGACGCTTAATTGGACTTTCACAAAGCACATACCTTGATAAAGTTTTGAAAAAGTTCAATATGGATCAGTCAAAGAAAGGGTTCTTGCCTGTATTACAAGGTGTGAAGTTGAGTCAGACTCAATGCCCGACCACAATAGAAGATAGAGAGAAAATGAAAGATGTTCCCTATGCTTCAGCCATAGGCTCTATCATGTATGCAATGCTATGTACCAGACCTGACATATGCTTAGCAATAAGTTTGGCAGGTAGGTACCAAAGTAATCCAGGAGTGGATCACTGGACAGCGGTCAAGAATATCCTGAAATACCTGAAAAGGACTAAGGATATGTTTCTCGTTTATGGAGGTGACAAAGAACTAGTCGTAAATGGTTACGTCGATGCAAGCTTTAACACTGATCCGGACGATTCTAAATTGCAAACCGGATACGTGTTTTTATTAAACGGTGGAGCTGTAAGTTGGTGCAGTTCTAAACAAAGCGTCGTGGCGGGATCTACATGTGAAGTGGAGTACATAGCTGCTTCGGAAGCAGCAAATGAAGGAGTCTAGATGAAGGAGTTCATTTCCGATCTAGGTGTCATACCTAGTGCATCGGGACCAATGAAGATGTTCTGTGACAATACTGGTGCAATTGCCTTGGCAAAGGAATCCAGATTTCACAAGAGGACCAAGCACATCAAGAGACGCTTCAATTCCATCCGGGGCCAAGTCCAGGTGGGAGACATAGAGATTTGCAAGATACATACGGATCTGAATGTTGCAGACCCGTTGACTAAGCCTCTTCCACGAGCAAAACATGATCAGCACCAAGACTCCATGGGTTTTAGAATCATTACTATGTAATCTAGATTATTGACTCTAGTTCAAGTGGGAGACTGAAGGAAATATGCCCTAGAGGCAATAATAAAGTTATTATTTATTTCCTCATATCATGATAAATGTTTATTATTCATGCTATAATTGTATTAACCGGAAACATGATACATGTGTGAATACATAGACAAACATAATGTCACTAGTATGCCTCTACTTGACTAGCTCATTAATCAAAGATGGTTATGTTTCCTAACCATAGACATGTGTTGTCATTTGATTAACGGGATCACATCATTAGGATAATGATGTGATTGACTTGACCCATTCCGTTAGCTTAGCACTTGATCGTTTAGTATGTCGCTATTTCTTTCTTCATGACTTATACAAAGTTCCTACAACTATGAGATTATGCAACTCCCGTTTACCGGAGGAAGACTTTGTGTGCTACCAAACATCACAACGTAACTGGGTGATTATAAAGGAGCTCTACAGGTGTCTCCAAAGGTACATGTTGAGTTGGCGTATTTCGAGATTAGGTTTTGTCACTCCGATTGTCGGAGAGGTATCTCTGGGCCCTCTCGGTAATGCACATCACTATAAGCCTTGCAAGCAATGTAGCTAATGAGTTAGTTATGGAATGATGCATTACGTAACAAGTAAAGAGACTTGCTGGTAACGAGATTGAACTAGGTATTGGATACCGACGATCGAATCTCGGGCAAGTAACATACCGACGACAAAGGGAGCAACGTATCTTGTTATGAGGATTGACCGATAAAAGATCTTCATAGAATATGTAGGAGCCAATATGAGCATCCAGGTTCCGCTATTGGTTATTGACCGGAAACAGGTCTAGATCATGTCTACATAGTTCTCGAACCCGTAGGGTCCGTGCGCTTAACATTATGATGACATTTATATTATGAGTTTATTGTTTTTTGATGTACCAAAGGTTGTTTGGAGTCCCGGATGTGATCACGGACATGGCGAGGAGTCTCGAAATGCTCGAGACATAAAGATTGATATATTGGAAGCCTATATTTGGATATCAGAATCGATCCGGGTGAAATCAGGATTTTACCGGAGTACCGGGGGGTTACCGGAACCCCCCCCCCCAGGGGCTAATGGGCCTAGATGGGCCCTGAGGAAGAAGAGGAGGGTCGGCCAGGGCAGGTCACGCGCCCCCTCCCCCCCTAGTCTGAATAGGACAAGGAGGGGGGCCTTTCCTCTTTCCCCCTTCCCCCTTCCTTCTCCAACAAGGCAAGAGGTGGGAGTCCTACTCCCGTTAGGAGTAGGACTCCTCCAGGTGCACCCCTAGGGGCCGGCCGCACCTCCCCCTCCCTCCCTTATATACGGGGGAAAGGGGGCACCTCTAGACACTCAAGTTGATCTTCATGATCGTTCCTTAGCCGTGTGCGGTGCCCCCCTCCACCATATTCCACCTCGGTCATATCGTAGTGGTGCTTAGGCAAAGCCCTGCGTCGGTAGAACATCATCACCGTCACCACGCCGTCGTGCTGACAGAACCCTTCCCCGACACCCTGCTGGATCGGAGTCCGGGGATCGTCATCGAGCTGAACGTGTGCTGAACTCGGAGGTACCATACGTTCGGTACTTGGATCGGTCGGATCGTGAAGACGTACGACTACATCAGCCGCGTTGTTCTAACGCTTACGCTTTCGGTCTACGAGGGTACATGGACAACACTCTCCCCTCTCGTTGCTATGCACCACCATGATCTTGCGTGTGCGCAGGAATTTTTTTGAAATTACTACGTTCCCCGACATTCATATCTCTTAATCCGGGAATTTGCTTGAAATATTAACTTCAACTCCTGGAACATCTCATATGCTCCATGACATTCAAAACGTCGTTGTAGTCCCGGTTCTAAGTCGTAAAGCATGGCACACTAAACTATCGAGTAGTCATCAACACGCGACTGTCAGGCATTCACAATGTCTGCAGTTGCTGGCGCAGGTGGAGCACCTAGCGGTGCTTCCAGGACGTAACTCTTTTTTGCATCAATGAGGATAATCCTCAAGTTATGGACCCAGTCCGTGTAATCACTACCATCATCTTTCAACTTTGCTTTCTCAAGGAACGAATTAAAATTTAACGTAACAACAGCACGGGCCATCTATCTACAACAAACATAGACAAGCAAAATACTATCAGGTACTAAGTTCATGATAAATTTAAGTTCAATTAATCATATTACTTAAGAACTCCCACTTAGATAGACATCTCTCTAATCATCTAAGTGATCACGTGATCCAAATCAACTAAACCATAACCGATCTTCACGTGAAATGGAGTAGTTTTCAATGGTGAACATCACTATGTTCATCATATCTACTATATGATTCATGCTCGACCTTTTGGTCTCAGTGTTCCGAGGCCATAATTACATATGCTAGGCTTGTCAAGTTAAACCCGAGTATTCTGCGTGTGCAAAACTGGCTTGCACCCGTTGTAGATGGACGTAGAGCTTATCACACTCGATCATCACGTGGTGTCTCGGCACAACGAACTTTGGCAACGGTGCATACTCAGGGAGAACACTTTTATCTTGAAATTTAGTGAGAGATCATCTTATAATGCTACCGTCAATCAAAGCAAAATAAGATGCATAAAGGATAAACATCACATGCAATCAATATAAGTGATATGATATGGCCATCATCATCTTGTGCTTGTGATCTCCATCTCCGAAGCACCATCATGATCACCATCGTCATCGGCGCGACACCTTGATCTCCATCATAGCATCATTGTCATCTCGCCAACTATTGCTTCTACGACTATCGCTACCGCTTAGTGATAAAGTAAAGCAATTACAGGGCGATTGCATTGCATACAATAAAGCGACAACCATATGGCTCGTGCTAGTTGCTGATAACTCGGTTAAAAAACATGATCATCTCATACAATAAAATATAGCATCACGTCTTGACCATATCACATCACAACATGCCCTGCAAAAACAAGTTAGACGTCCTCTACTTTGTTGTTGCAAGTTTTACGTGGCTGCTACGGGCTGATTAAGAACCGTTCTTACCTACGCATCAAAACCACAACGATAGTTCGTCAAGTTAGTGTTGTTTTAACCTTCTCAAGGACCGGGCGTAGCCACACTCGGTTCAACTAAAGTTGGAAAAACTAACACCCGCCAGCCACCTATGTGCAAAGCACGTCGGTAGAACCAGTCTTGCGTAAGCGTACGCGTAATGTCGGTCCGGGCCGCTTCATCCAACAATACCGCCGGACCAAAGTATTACATGCTGGTAAGAAGTATGACTTGTATCGCCCACAAATCACTTGTGTTCTACTCGTGCATATAACATCTACGCATAAAACCTGGCTCGGATGCCTCTGTTGGGGAACGTAGTAATTTCAAAAAAATCCTACGCACACGCAAGATCATGGTAATGCATAGCAACGAGAAGGGAGAGTGTTGTTCACGTACCCTCGTAGACCGAAAGCGGAAGCGTTAGCACAATGCGGTTGATGTAGTCGTACGTCTTCACGATCCGACCGATCAAGTACCGAACGTATGGCACCTCCGAGTTAGCACACGTTTAGCTCGATGACATCCCACGAACTCCGATCCAGCAGAGCTTTGCGGGAGAGTTCCGTCAGCGCGATGGCGTGATGACAGTGTTGATGATGCTACCAACGTAGGGCTTCGCCTAAGCACCGCTACGATATTACCGAGGTGGAATCTAGTGGAGGGGGGCACCGCACACGGCTAAGAGATCAAGAGATCAATTGTTGTGTCTAGAGGTGCCCTGTCGGTGTCAAAACCGACGGATCTCGGGTAGGGGGTCCCGAACTGTGCGTCTAGGCGGATGGTAACAGGAGACAAGGGACACTGTGTTTTTACCCAGGTTCGGGCCCTCTCGATGGAGGTAAAACCCTACTCCTGCTTGATTGATATTGATGATATGGGTAGTACAAGAGTAGATCTACCACGAGATCAGAGAGGCTAAACCCTAGAAGCTAGCCTATGGTATGATTGTTGTTCGTCCTACGGACTAAAACCCTCCGGTTTATATAGGCACCAAAGAGGGTTAGGGTTACACAGAGTCGGTTACAATGGTAGGAGATCTACATATCCGTATCGCCAAGCTTGCCTTCCACGCCAAGGAAAGTCCCATCCGGACACGGGACGAAGTCTTCAATCTTGTATCTTCATAGTCCAGGAGTCCGGCCGAAGATGATAGTTCGGCTATCCAGACACCCCCTAGTCCGGGACTCCCTCGGTAGCCCCCGAACCAGGCTTCAATGGCGATGAGTCCGGCGCGTAGATTGTCTTCGGCATTGCAAGGCGGGTTCTTCTCCAAATCCTGTGTACCTGGTGAATAGAGTCTGGCTTCCTGTGAATATTGCACTCCTCAGCTCCCACGCCCAATAATGGTCGTCTTCCACGTGTTGAATGAATGCGAAAAGTCGGGGTACTTTTACATTTACCCACCTAGCTGCGCAAATGAGCTGTCTATAAAAGAGACGAGGATCTAGATCCGAATCACACCATCCTCCCTTTGCGAGCATTCATCAGAGCGCATCTGACAGAAATCCATTCCATCATGGACAGTCGATGCGGCTCCTCCTCTCGCCCTCCCATCCCTCAGCCTGGAGATTGGGAGAGATGCTCCGTCCCGCACTGTGAGCTAGTGGCGCTCCAAACCAAGGGATTTCTTCCCACAGCTTTCATGGTCCCGGTTCGAGCCGGACTCGCCACCTATAAGGGCGAAAGCAAGCGGAGAGCGTCCCCAGCCCCTCCAAAGGAGAGCGGGTATGCCTTGTCTCTTATTTGATAAGAGGGCTTGGATTTCCAATTCATCCGTTTCTCCGGGGGCTCCTGGAGTCCTATGGCCTCTAGTTGCACAACCTTACGCCTGCCTCCATTTTGCATATCGCGGGCTTCGTGGCCCTTTGTGAGCTGTTTTTGGTTATCGAGCCTCATTTTGCGCTGTGGAAGAAGTTGTTCTGTGTTGTGCCCCGTTCTCAAGAGGGGTTGATATATCAAGTGGGCGGAGCCGAACTATGGCGCATCGCCGGGACCCGATATCTATCCGAAACCCCGAAGAAGGCGTCCGAAGACTGGCCTTCGGCATGGTTTTACATAGAAGATGTCCCCTTGCCGGACCCTGTTTGGTCGGCCTCCCTGAGTTTAATAACGCTCCTTTGAAGAAACGCCTAAGCTGGCGTCCACGGAGCCCTCAAAGGGAAAACGACAGGGACGTCATTTACCTGATGAGTCGGATAAGGTTGTTAGCTCATTCCGGACTGACCATGATCGGAGTCATGGCCATGTGCATTATGCGGGGGGCGCAGCCGCTCCAGTATAGAGGCCACCCCATGTGGGATTTCAACGGGGAGGATGATGCCACCCCTGCGGCCGTAAGGGGTCGAGATCGGTCGCCGATCTGATGAAGATTTTGTCCGCATTGTACAAAGGAGAAGAGGAGGAATTCCTCCGCATCAATCCACAGGGCGGATTTTCTATGAACAATCCTCCGAGCTGGGTAAGCGGACATTCATTTTTGCCTATCTGATCCGTACTCCCATAGTCAAGTATCTCATTTTGTGATTTTGGCGCAGGAACTACGTCGGGCCGTAAAGGATATAAACAACCCGCCTCCACAACCCGAGGATCCAGAACGGCTCCTCAATCCGACCTCCCAAGAGGATCCGGACATATCGGTGGAGCTGATCGACGGGGTTTTCCATCAACTGAGCATCGATAATGCCTTGGTCGCCATTACGGCCGATTACCCCGGCATACTTCCCGCTTCGCAGGTAACTGAGATCGAAGTCCCGATACTTTAAAAATGACCCATCCATGCGTGTTTTTGATCACCGTATATCGATGGTGTTTCGCAGGGGGCGCCCTTGAGGCGGAAGGCCGAGCCCACGGCGGCTGGCCAACAAGGGGCAGCATGGCTCAACAGGCTAAAAAGAAGTGCGGTCCGGATCGAAACTCCAGCGCAACGGTACGGCGCATCACCTTACTTCCCGGCTTTATTTCCGGGAGGCATACTAATGCTCGTGCCTTTTCAGGAAGAAGAGCGCTCGCCGGACTGTATCCGGAGAGGTTGCCAATCTGTCCTCCGCTCGCCAGGCTCCAAAGCCAGGTCCCGAAGCGGAGGCGAACATGGGGCGTGCGTCGGATGTTCCTCCGACAGAGGATGCCGACAGGTTATCTACCACCAATTCCAAGGTGGAGAGTGCCATGAATCACAGGCGCCGCCGGACAGCTCTTCGTGACGCGTGTTTCTCCCCAGAGGCATTGGATGCCTTTAATTCGGGAGATGCGCACCTCCATGCCGCTCAAAATGGTCTAGCCAGAGCCATGGAGCAGTATGTAAAAGACATACGGGTGAGAAGATTTGACAGTTATATATGCCAGTAGCCCCCAAGACTTGAAATAATTAGAATAACATATTTAAGGATCATTTGTTGTGCAGGGTCTTACCGAAAAGAATACCCAACTGTCCCAGGAGTTGGAGGAGTGCAAAGCCCAACTTGAGGCCGCACTAGCCGCAGCGGGGGAAGCCAAAGAGGCCCTCTCTGGTAATATACGCTTCAAAAGATAAGTAATTTATGAAGTGCGGCGTGTGTATAAGTCTGACAATAATATTGCAGATGGCGCCGGGATAGATCCGGACAAGCAACAGCTCATGCGCCGGTTAAAGGCCGGCGAGAATGTGCTTACGAGGGTGAGGCAGGAGAAAAATAATCTCCAAGATGCCAACACCCAGCTGGGTGAGGAACTAAAGGATGTTCGTGTCCAGCTATCTGACTCCGTTAAGGAGAATCAGCGGCTTCGACGCGGCATTTTTAGTAAGTGCATGAACGAATTTTGAAAAGGAGTTCGGCGAGGAAGTCGTCTAACAGATTTATGTCTGTAGGTATGCTCACAGGCCGTCCTGCAGAGGAGATGCCCGGTTCTATGGGTGACCTTCTTCCCGAGCTCTTGCAACTGCACGAACGAGTTCGGCAGGTGATGAAAGGCGTCGCCCAGTCATTGTGGCCATCTGTCTCCCTGCCCGAAGGCCTTGGAGAGCTTGGAGAGAGGCTTCAGGGAGCGCGGCTGCGCTTCCGCTTATGGAAGATATCGACCTGCCGTCAAGGCGCCAGGGAGGCCTGGGCCATGGTGAAGATGCGGTACACGAAGGCTGACCCAAACCACATGGCCGAGGTCGGACCTGCGGGGCCCAATGGGAAGGAGATCCCTGTGAGCTTAGTGTACGGCCAAGTAAAATTGGCCGCAAAGTATTCCCAGCAGGACTGTAAACTAGACAGCCTGCTGGATGGCATTGAAGAGGAATATGCCTAGTCAAGTTGACTATGTAATTTAAGATGACATGTAAAATGCCTTCTAGCCGGATTGTAGATTGTTTGTCATAGCGGACCTTTTCGCTTCAACCTCGGGACACAATAGTCCGGAGTGTGTCCGAATACCCTCATGGTTATATAAGAACCAGGGCATGCGTGGAGACCAGGCGTAGGGGTCATTAGTGCTTTATCAGACAAGTGCCCAACTAGTTATGTTATATTATATGGTTAGTAAGAAACATCTTACAGGGAGAATAGTTTCGTTAGGGGTTCCTTTCCCTGGGAGGCATGCCCTAAAGTGCATGTCCGGACTGTGAAAAAAGCAGAAAAGCATCTGGGGCCAGATGAATAAATAGGTAGGAAATCGTCTTTTAGTTCACCGACCAGATATTCCCTTAAGAACGCTAGCTTTTGGCTTCACACAGTCTGAGGTACACATCCGGCTGACCCGGCAGTAACAATCACAGAGGTGCTCCCTTTACTGCCTAGCCGAACAATCGGGAACGTAGGGGTAAGCACAGGAGCCAGGCAAACCCAGCTTGGCCAAAACTTAAGTCATATCGATGCATATAATGGCGAATAAAAGGTACATGCGGAAGTGTGACACATGTGTTGGGCATGAAGCCCGTATAAATAAGCTTCTGTTAAAGAAGCCCCCAGGTATAATGAGCACAGATAGTGCGTCAAGTGTGTGCGAACAATGCGCGAACAAGCTTTTAAAGGCTGTAATAGGAAAAGAAAAAAAAGGGGGGAAGAAGGAGAGAAACAAAAGACAGCTAATGTGTAAAATATAGACGGAGGAAGGAGATGAACTCAGAGTCCGGCGCTAGGCGTAGAATCTTCGGAGACGGGCTGTGTTCCACGGGTTCGGCTCGAGTCGGTTATCCGATGCATCTCGCAGATGGTATGCTCCACCGATCAGGACTTGGTCGATGATAAAGGTACCTTCCCATTTGGGCTTGAGTTTGTCCTTTTTCTTGTCCGGCAAGCGTAGAACTAACTCGCCAACGTTGTAAGTTTTGGCCGGTACTTCTCTGCTTTGATATCTTTGAGCTTGCTGTTGATAGAATGCGGAACAGGCTTTTGCCACGTCATGCTCCTCCTCCAATGCGTCCAAACTGTCCTATCGATCGAGCTCGGCTTCTCTTTCTTCGTACATGCGCACACGAGGTGAGTCATGAATTATGTCACGGGGCAGAACTTCCTCTGCGCCGTATACCATAAAGAATGGTGTAAATCCAGTCGTGCGATTTGGAGTGGTCCGCAGCCCCCAGAGTACGGAGTCAAGCTCCTCTACCCAGTGCGTGTTAGATTCCTTGAGGGACCGCACTAATCGGGGTTTGATGCCGCTCATGATTAGACCATTTGCTTGCTCGACTTGACCGTTAGTTTGAGGGTGATAGACTGAAGCATAGTTGAGTTTGATGCCCATGTTTTTGCACCAGAGTTTAACCTCATCGGCCGTAAAGTTCGTGCCGTTGTCAGTGATGATGCTATGGGGGACGCCATAACGGCGTACGACCCCTGATATGAAGTCTATCACCAGTCCAGATTCGGCCGTCTTGACAGGCTTGGCCTCTATCCATTTGATGAACTTATCCACCATGACCAGTAGGTATCTTTGCTTGTGGGTTCCTCCTTTAAGGGGTCCAACCATGTCAATCCCCTAGACCGCAAAGGGTCAGGTTATGGGTATAGTTTTGAGGGTGGTGGGTGGCATGTGGCTTTGATTAGCAAAGAGCTGGCAACCGACGCATCGTTGGACTAAGTCCTGAGCATCTGTCGGGCCGTCGGCTAATAAAATCCTGTACGGAAGGCCTTGCCTACAAGGGCCCGGGCTGCGGCGTGGTGCCCGCCGAGTCCGGCATGAATTTCAGCCAGAAGGTTCCGCCCTTCCTCTTCGGAGATACACCTTTGAAGGACTCCGGTTGTGCTTTTCTTGTAAAGCTCTCCCTCATGGACCTTATAGGCTTTAGATCGCCGCACTATGCAGCGGGCCTCGTTTTGGTCCTTGGGAAGTTCCTGCCCGATTAGGTAGGCTAGGAATGGTTCCGTCCATGGGGCAATGACTCCCATTATTACGTGGGCTGAGGATGTTACTTCGTTGGCAGAACCGCCAATTGTGTCAGAATTTTCGGTGTCAGGCAGTGCGGTTGGGTCCGGGTTATTATTTCCGGATTCCCCCTCCCATAGTATGGATGGCTTGAACAGCCACTCTAGGAAGATGTTGGGAGGGTCGGCTTCACGCTTTGCGCCAATGCGTGTCAATACGTCTGCTGCCTGGTTGTTATCCCGGGCTATATGGTGAGATTCTAGCCCCTCAAACCGAGCTGACATTTTTAGGACGGCATTGCAATAAGCTGCCATTTTCAGATCCTTGGCATCGAAAGTCTCCATTTATTTGGGATATCACGAGGTTCGAATCCCCGCGCACCTCTAGGCATTGAATGCCCACGGAGACTGCCATCTGGAGGCCATGTAGAAGGGCCTCGTATTCGGCTGCGTTGTTGGAGTCCGTATACATTATCTGGAGTACGTATTGAACCGTATCTCCGGTTAGGGACGTCAAGACGATGCCAGCCCCTAGACCATCCAACATTTTAGAGCCGTCGAAGTGCCTGATCCAGTTGGAATATGCGTCGTACTCTTTAGGGAGTTCGGCTTCAGTCCATTCGGCGATGAAGTCGGCCAAAACTTGCGACTTAATAGCTCGCCGTGGCTTATAGGTTATGTCGAACGGGAGGAGCTCAATGGCCCATTTGGCAATCCGGCCCGTCGCATCGCGGTTGTTTATAATGTCATTAAGAGGTACTTCGGAGGCTACTGTTATCGGACACTCTTGAAAGTAGTGTCACAGCTTCCGGGATGCCATGAACACCGCGTACGCTATCTTCTGATAATGGGGGTACCGTGACTTGCATGGAGTCAGGACAGTGGACACGTAGTAAACTGGTTTTTGAAGGGGGAACTTGTGTTCGTCCGTTTCTTGTTCGACAACGAGCACCACGCTCACCACTTGATGAGTTGCCGCGATATATAATAGCATTGGTTCACCTATGTTGGGCGCGGCCAGGACCGGGTTTGTTGCCAATACGGCTTTTATTTCTTCGAGTCCGGCCGTGGCGGCATCCGTCCACTCGAAGTGTTCGGTGCGTCGGAGGAGGCAATAAAGGGGTAATGCCTTTTCTCCTAAACGGGAGATAAAGCGACTTAAAGCTGCCACGCATCCCATCAATTTTTGTATTTGCTTGAGGTCCTTTGGGATATCCAATCGTGACAGAGCTCGGATCTTGGCTGGGTTTGCTTCAATTCCTCTACCGGATACAATGAAGCCCAAGAGCTTTCCGGCTGGTACGCCGAAAACACATTTTTCCGGGTTAAGCTTGATGTCATATGGTCGGAGATTATCGAACGTGAGCCTCAAGTCGTCTACTAGAGTTTCGACGTGCTTGGTTTTGACGACCACATCGTCTACGTATGCCTCCACTATTTTGCCGATCTGGTTTGCCAGACATGTCTGAATCATGCGATGATATGTTGCACCGGCATTTTTGAGCCCATAGGGCATTGTATTGAAGCAGAATGGGCCGTATGGAGTGATGAATGCCGTTGCAGCCTAGTCGGGCTCTGCCATCTTAATTTGGTGGTAGCCGGAGTATGCGTCGAGGAAACACAATGAATCATGTCCTGCGGTAGCGTCGATAATTTGATCGATGCGGGGGAGGGGAAGGGATACTTTGGGCAAGCCTTGTTGAGGTCTTTAAAATCGACGCATAGGCGCCAAGATTTGTCCTTTTTTGGTACCATCACCAGGTTTGCTAGCCAGTCCGGATGTTTTATATCTCTGATGAATCCGGCCTCCAACAATTTGGCTAGTTCCTCTCCCATGGCCTGTCTCTTGGGTTCGGAGAAAGACCGAAGAGCCTGTTTGACTAGCTTGAATCCTTTTATGATGTTTAGGCTGTGCTCGGCCAGCCGGTGTGGGATTCCTGGCATGTCTGAAGGGTGCCAGGCAAAGATGTCCCAATTTTCGCGTAGGAATTCTCGTAGTGTGGCGTCTACATCAGGGTTTAATTGTGCCCCAATGGAGGCCGTTTTTGTAGGGTCCGTTGGATGGACCTGGAATTTGACTATTTCGTCCGCTGGTTTAAAGGAGGTGGACTTGGATCTCTTATCGAGTATCACATCATCCCTATTCACCGTGGAGCGCAGCGTAGTGAGTTCCTCGGCCGCTAGGGCTTCGGATAGTGCCTCCAGGGCCAGTGCGGCTGTCTTGTTTTTGGCGCAGACTGCTATGTCCGGGTCACTAGCAAGAGTGATGATTCCGTTGGGCCCGGGCATTTTGAGCTTCATGTACCCGTAATGGGGTATAGCTTGAAAAATTGTGAATGCCTCTCGCCCTAATAGAGCGTGATATCCGCTGCTGAACGCACTATTAGGAAAAGGGCTATAGATAGGATGGACTCTAATGGCGCACTGTACATGTGGTGCGCCATTACTAAATACTAATGGCGCACCATGTGTTGGTGCGCCATTAGTGTGCAAATACTAATGGCGCACCACATCCCACGGTGCGCCATTAGTAAAAAAATTTAATTTTTTCAAAACTACTAATGGCGCACCGTGGGGGTGGTGTGCCATTACTAGTTTGACATAGTAATGGCGCACCACACCCACGGTGCGCCATTAGTAGTTTTGAAAAAAAAATTAAAAAAAATAAAAAAATTTGTTAGTAATGGTGCACCAGCGGACAGTGCGCCATTACTAGTTTTAACTAGTAATGGCGCACCGTCCACTGGTGCGCCATTACTAAGTTTTTTTTCAAAAAAAATAAAGAAAAATTCAATTTTTTTAATTTTTTTTTCAAAACTAGTAATGGCGCACCACACACACGGTGCGCCATTACTAACTTCGCCCAACACCGAATGCACCCCCCCTCCCTCGTGGACCGCCTTTTCAGGTTTTTAAAAAATAAAAGAAAATAATGGAAATGTCAAAAAAATAAAAGAAAATAAGTTTCCCATGTAATATGTGGTCTAGTTGTTGGGAAAATTTAGAAATATAAATATCGACTTTATTTGCAAAATCTCTCTGAAAATTTGTAAAATGGGCATAACTTTTGCATACGAACTCGGATTAAAAAGTTTTATATATGAAAAAGCATCTACTCGAAAATCTCTCTAGAACCCCGTTAAACATTTTCAAAATCCCCAAAAACCTAACAGAAAAAAATTTACGGGGCTTTCAAGATCTAGAGGCAAAAAAATTCAAAAAATTTCAAAAAAAATTAGTTTTGAAAAAAAAATTAAATTGTTTTTCAAAATATGATACGTAATATGACCGGGAAGTATTTTTCAAAAGAGAAAAATTCACCATAGGTCACAAAACTTGAGCCGGCTGACACTTTAGTATCACTACTTCAAAATACCCGAATTACAGTCCATGTACTTGCGCAGAGGGTTCACTTTGATCCGTATGTACGTTTTCATGTACGTATTCGCTGACTTGGCCAAGTCAGCGGCCGCCAGCTAGGCTTTGACCGCCACATTC